>NC_141685.1:2078305887-2078700887 GCF_964263255.1 Lissotriton vulgaris | reverse complement strand
TGGGCTGATCGCCAACCCGCTGGCATGGCTCGGGGCTGCCGGTGACGGACGGCTGAGGTTCAAGTGGGGTGATCCTCCCTTGATGCCAGGTACCCGGTTTGACCCGGTCCTGTGCTGCTGGGCCGAGGGGTTTGAAGACTTGTGCAGTCCCTCCTGGTTTCCCCAGGAGGGACCGGCGGCTGTGGGGCTACCAGCTCCCGTCGCACTGGGACCCCTCTTCCTCGCCCGTGGGTGGATAGAGGGGACTCCCGAGCCGAGCGCCTGGCGATGTTTTTTTCTCCCAACGGTGCAGTCTGACTCCCAGAGGGGAAGCCTTGAACGGGGCGCCTGGGCTGTCTCACCGCGCTGACGGCGGATTGATGGCGTTCCATTCCTCCTGCCTCTCCTACACCCACAGGTGGGCAAATGTTTTTGCAAAGTTGCCTGTGACTCTTGGCAGTGGATCACTCGGCTCGTGCATGGATTAAGAACGCAGCTAGCCCTGGGCAGTTCTTAAGCACCTCCTGGTACGGGTCAATGGTCGCTGCCGTTGACGGCGCCTGCCGTGATGCAAGGTGGGGAATGGAGTCCCCAACTAAAGTGCCTGGTGCTGTGATGGGCTCCCAGTTCTTAAGCGCCTCCTGGCGCGGGTCAAGGGTCGCAGCTGTTGGAGGCCCCTGCCTCTATGCAAGGTGGGGAATGGAGTCCCCAACGAAAGTGCCTTGTGCTGTGATGGGCTCCCCTGCTTGTCTATGATGCTGCCCAGGTAGGTGAAGGGCTCTATCTCTTGGAGTTCATCACCTGCAAGAGTGACAAGGAGTTTGGAAAAAATACTTCCTCTGCAAGATTACAAGGTTCCGAACGCCTTGTCTCCTCTCACTTTTTTAATCCTATGCACTGGGGCACCAGAATAAATCTGACATACAGCCTACCAGGAGATAGTTTTACTATCACCACTCTTTGAATACATTTAGCTAGCACTCTGCCCCTCAGTCATATGTACCACTTAGCTGAAACTAAAAAACGCCCCAGCTTCTCTCCATTAGAGAGTTGTAGCACAAACCAGGCACCATTTGGTGCAGGTGTGAGGTGGGAACCCAATGATGAAGTATGTCATCCTCCAGTGACGGAGGGTTCTTGTCCTAATAAAAGAATTCTCCCATGGACAACTTTAACTCTCCCCTTCCCCTTTATGTACCAGACTTACTTTTTGTATGCTTGATTGACCAGCGAGCAGTAATTGTCTGGTTGGGTATCCTTCTCCCAATAGACCCTCTGTGTGTATTGTGATGGCATCTTGCATTTTGAAATAGTATTACAACAGTAAAGTTTCAAAGTTTCAAACTGCACTTTGTCATTTGAAAAGGTAAAAACGGAGCCATTCATTGCAATAAGTCAAGTGCAGTTATACATCATCCTGGGTGTGAGGGAGCCATGCCATAGGAGTAGAGATGGGTAGTAAACTGCACCATGCGGGGGGTAGTGGAGTTTTTACCCGGAGTGCATGAAACTCTGCAAACACTGCTGACGGAGCGGAGTTTACCATCCACCCCATCTCATTAAAGTACTGCTTGAACTTAGCTTGAACTTAGCATTTACTTCTTTTGGAATTTGCCTGTTCCATAGCTATCAGGAGTTGAACAGATCTGATCTCTGAACAGAGTCCCCCTTGCAAATAAATGGCCCCATTTCTGACACCTATCATGTAGTAATGGGTGAAGCAGGGGGTCCAATAATTTTGTAGGTCGATATTTCTACTTCAATATGACAGATAGCCCTGCCTATGCCACACACACTTGTTCCCTAGAGTGAGCTGTGTCAGTGAGAACAGACGAATGCATGTTGTAGACCATCTCCTTCCTGAAATGAACTCAGACCTATGAGGTAAAATGCCGTCCCTCAAGACGACTGACTGCCCAATCACCAAAGGCTGCCTTGTGGTGTGGGCAGGTTCAAAACGTACGTTATATTAACGGTTGGTTAGGCCATGACTAAAGTGAGCTGACCCATTGCACCATTCTATGTATGCTGCCTCGTGGGCTGGTCCAAAATGTCTCTCTCCGTGTATTATGTATGATGTATTCATTTTAAAAACTCTGACAGACCGCAGTCACTATTGTGCAGATACAACACATGTTGCACATAAATAAACATTGAAAAAAGAAAGAACAACTCTTATCTGATTTTATATGGTTTACGTTTGAAAAAAACTCTGAAAGACTCCATCTAAGTATTATTCAACTGAAACATGATGCCCACAGGACCTTCATTTGCAGTAAGCTTAAAGTGCATACAATTGATAAATGGCTGAATACCTGTGCCAGGGAAAATACATGTGGGTAATTAGCCTACTAGTAAAAAAAAAAAAAAAGATTCACAAATGTATTACTACAGGGCAAGGGTGACATTGCCTTGTTTTTACCGTAGTACAACCTGTCTGTCAAGAGAAAACTGTTTGCTGTTTTAGAGAATATTTATATCATAATGAACGTTTTTCCAGATTCAACACTTTGCCGGGGTCCTCATAGGAACACATGCAATAATCCTATATAAGACATATGGGAAGGACAGATAAGCCGCCATCTTCGAAATTAGTTCATTTCAATTCAGGAGCCACGGCGGAATCACACAACATGGAAGCCGAGCCCGAGTTGTCTGCGGTGTCATCAGAACCCCGGAGCTACGCACGCATGCTGCGATTATGGAGATAAGGCTTCTCGTCAATACTTCGTGCAGCGTCAGGAAGCTGCTGCGAAGATTCCGCTCCGTTTGATCTGGATGGATTCCGATAGCTCTCGCGACTCCATCCCTCTCTACTTCCTGCTGTCTGATTAACAGCTTCAGGATAAAGAAGTCTACTAATGTAACATTTCATTTACTTATTTACCTCGGAGAGCACGTGCTCGTTTTTTAATATCAGAAGCAAAATCTGGCAAATGTTATTTTTTCACTTGCTAAACATTAAAATCTAACTTAAAATATGGACAGCATAGAATAGGAACATAATAAGCAATATCTTTTGTTTCAGTGCAGTGTTTTGTGTTTTTGTTTCAGCAGTATTGCCTTTCGCTCGCAGTAAGGCGGGAGTATTTGTATCATACCATCCCCATGTAATGTTAAATATCTTTAGACATTAGTTGTGCAGTGGTGCAGGGAGGGATGGACCCTGCGCCTGTTTTGTGCGCGACACTGAGAGAGCGCAAAACAGAGGTAACAATTGTAGGGGTGCATCATATGCACGAGTAGTCAGCACCCACATATATAGAGGACTTACTAATCATGTTCAAATGTAATGTAGGGTTGAGAATTAATGTAGTTGGTATTAGAAATACACTGAGAGCTAATGTAAAGTGCTTTAAAAATCAATAATGCTGTTTTAACATATAGATGCCGTTTGATGTGAAGTATTTCACTAATAAGAGATGTGTTTAATAAATCACCATTGTGCCGTTAGATTTGCTTTATTAAAACTCACAGTTGTACCTTTTAAACGTGATTGAATAGTTTAGGTAGAGAATTGTATTTTGCATTAAAGATTGATGTTAAAGAACAAAAATGTATTGCTTATGTTAGGATGTTGTGGCACATAAACGTGCAGAGGCCCATTTCATGGAAATCGTGTAGGCCTGATTGAAATGCCTTGCTTAGCATTAAATCGTAGAAATGTTTTTGGAGAAAGCTGCTTTAGCTCAAGTCAATTGCAACAATTAGAAATTGTGAGCCGATTCACATGTGTTCCTTTGCAGGTGCAGGACCAAGTAGATAGTGGAGTAGAAGGGCCTATTGTGTATGAGAGTTAGGATACTAGACTCTGTGGAGAAGTAGCCGAGGAATTCAAGGAAGAAACTTGAAGCGAAGGAGAGCCTGGGACCCAAGGACGTTTTAACCGACGAGGATGGAGAGGTGCCATAATGGAAAAATCTGAAAACCAACACGTTCTAGAGGGGCGTACCAGAAGGCGTGTCGTCCGCATTGTGGGGTTTTGTATTAGGGACAGCACCTTGAGGGTGGAGGTAGAGCAGATGGGCTGAGGAGTCAGAGAGAGCGGTTGGTCAGGCAGAGAGCTTAGCTATGACTGAGTAGTCTGAAGATTGAGATCGAAGGAAAGTGAGTGAACTCCTTTGAGAGTCACCACTGCTGACACCTTTTCTGAATGGGATATTGTTGAGTAGGGATGTCATTTAGAATAGTGTAGGGACAGAGTAACCTGGATTTTTTTCCTTTTATAAATGCATACTAAAACTCAGGTTATAGCTATTCTTATTAGCCTGATGATTCTTGAACTGATTCTTGTATTATTTCTGAGTCGTCTGAGATTCTTCCGTAGGATTATGTTTGTAATAGTGCCTGTTTATCTTTTGAACCTTTTGCTGAGATGTTTATACATCCAGTTGTTTTTGGCTTTGTAATAAATCTTTAAACTTAGTTCCTAGTCAATGATTCTTTGGGGGTACAAGGGGAATTTGTTGAAATTGACTAATCATTGTTCAGATAGATTTCCTAATTCACTCTATGACAGGTAAAAAGGTCTAGTCGACCTGTGTCAGGATTCTGGAGAATGGTAAGCCGACTCTAGAAGTAAAATCCCGCCCTTCCAACATATAGAGGAAATGTGATCCCGATTGAGAACTGTTTGCAAAAGCATTTTTTCATCCATTTTGTGTTGATCGGGTATCTTTTTTTCTACCATATTTGTCATTTCTGAACCATACATCTCTAAGTAAATTTACATTTTTGGACGTCTATTGTCTTTAAACAAACCTTTGATTATTTTGAAACTTCATGCCGGTTTAAATGAATCCCTAAATCAGTGAATGGGCGAGTGCATGTCATGAACTTGTATTAGGATTTGTAAACCCTAGGAGCACTGTGGCCCAGTAATCTCCCCCCCCCACCAATCTGTTTTTGACATTTTTCAGGTTACAGAGAAATTGTTATATCTTGTAGTAATAAAAGATAATTTTTGTCGTCAAATTTCTCTTAAGTCAGCGGATATGAGGCAGAATGATGCCTGGGCCTCACAGAGTGACATCACACAGATCTCTCATTAAGATCAAAAAGGTACAATTCTCAGAGGGTCACACTGGGCCCTGTACCCGGTCCACACTGCATTGCAGCCAGACTAAGCTTGTGACTTTGGCCTGGTCCAGCGCGACCTGATTCCCACAGTTGGTGCTTTGTTCTTTTTTTTTTAATTTATTTTTATTGAATTGAAAATCAAGGGCAAACAGTACATTCAAAAGATAGTCATGATTGGCTGCAAGTAGAGATACAAATAGTGCAACGCTATTCTTACCCAAACCCCCATACGTAATAAACATTACTGTTGACTCGTTCCGCAAACCCCTAATGAACACCATCACATTATGTGGATATATCATCCGCTTCAATTTCAGGTGGGTCACAGATATAACCTCAAAACTTGTTCCATTCTCCCCAGACCTTCTCCAATTTACGGGGACAACCACGATGTATATCATTGCTCCATCCATGTCTTTACACCACTTCCGGAGCGTAGGTGTGTCACCCGACCCCACAGCATAGCAATGTTGCGCTTGGCAAATGTCATCCCCAGCATCACCCAGTCCTGTTCCTGGTGGGTAAGGTCATTAGGCTCCCATACGTTTAACAGACAGCGTCTTGGTTCTGGTAATAACGAAACTTCCACAGTCTGGGAGATAGTACGGATCACCTTAGCCCAGAATATTGCCACATGAGAACATTCCCATAAGGTGTGAAAAAATGTACCCTCCTCCCCACAATTCCGTAAGCAGTATTGGTGTTGGGCTTTCCCTATGGCATATAGTGCCGTTCTGGTGTAGTATGTGCGATGCAATACTTTAAGTTGGACCAGTCTGAGCCGCGCGGGTATGGCTGTCTCACGTGGCGATGATAGTGCCTCTTGCCATTCTGACTCATCAAAGTCACCCACATCCCGAGACCAGTGTCGTAGGAGCTTTGGCGTCGGATCTGGCAGGTTGTTAATTAATTTGCGGTACGTAAAGGATGTCGCTCTCTCAACCATATGTACCGTAAGGAGTCTATCCTCCGGTGGGTTGGCCTCTGGTATGGCCGTGCCAGGTGCTAGGATTGCCTGGAGTGCATGCCGAATTTGTAGATAACGAAACTTTTCTGTCTGCGCCATGTCATAATGTGTTTCCAGGTGGCAAAACTCCACTACCTTGCCTTTCTTCCAAAGATCCCCCACTCTGGAAATACCAATATTATCCCAATTGGTGAATCCCTTACTATTCCGAAGCCGCACAAGTTTGTGGGAGTCCCAGAGTGGTGTCATTTGTGTGATATTTCCCAAACATCGTAAGCGAGCCTGCGCCTGATACCATGTGTGTGCAGTGGAGCCAATCAGGCAGGGGGCCTACGCTTGCTGTATAAGGCTGCCATCATTCCGCTCTCCCCTTGTTCGTGCCTGTCCGCTTGATACGCAGGTTCATCCTGCGGTGTATGCAGCCAGTAGTTGATTATTTTGAGGTGTGCCGCCCAGTAATACATCTGTACACTCGGAAGAGCAATGCCCCCATCGTACCAGCTACGCACCAGCTTGTCTTGGGCGATTCGTGACGTTTGTTCCCCAATAATAAACTGAATGCTTCAGCCACTATTGCTTTAAAGTAGGTCTGTGGGACCGGAAATGGAGTGTTTTCGAGGGCATATAAAAACCGGGGGAGCGTCATCATTTTGTAGAGTGCTGTCCTTCCCAGTAGTGTGAGGGGAAGGTTATGCCAAACCGTTGCGTCACGTTTGAATCGCTCTAGTGGGGGTTTTAAATTCTTCGCATAAAAGTCATCGGGGTCAGGTTTTGCGTAGACGCCTAGATATTTAAAGGCATTGTCTGTAATTCGCAGAGGGCAATCTGAGGGTAGCAATGTCGGTGGGCTCTTCAACACATAGAGCACCGATTTGGACCAGTTAATAGTGTATCCCGGCCGAATTTTTCACATATATTCAGGAGCTCTAGGATGGATTTTCGGGGGGAGGCAAAGTATAGTAATATGTCATCTGCATAAAGAGATATGCGATATTCCCAAGTGTCGGTCCAGCGAAGCCTGCGGATGGAGGGTTCCCACCTGATCCATACTGCTAAGGGTTCTAAGGCCAACGCAAATAGTAATTGGGATAGTGGACACCCCTGACGCATCCCTCAGGACAGTGGGAAATCCCTTAATATATGCCCGTTAGCCACCACATGTGCCATTAGTTTAGTATAGAGCAGACGGATCCAAGCGCAGAATTTTGGACCGAAGCCCAAGTGTCACAGGGCTGCAAATAAATATGGCCATTCTACCACATCAAATGCCATACTCGCATCCAATGAGAGAATCACAGCGGGCTCTTGTATAGATGATCTCCGGGCCAGCACCACCTGCAACCGCCTGAGGTTAAAGGTTGTGCTTCTCTGTGGCATGAACCCCGACTGATCAGGGTGTATTAAAGATGACAGATGGGGGGTCAGCCGTATCGCCATAAGCTTGGCAAGAATTTTAGCTTCGGCGTTGATTAATGAGATTGGGCCGTAAGAACTGCAATTTGCAGGGGGTTTTCCAGGCTTGGGGATCGCAACTATGATGGCCAATCGCTGATCCCGAGGCAGTTCACCAGTCTTGAGACTATCCTAAAACATGTTTAAAAGAAAGGGGGACGTCAAATCTATAGTTTTTTTTATGAAGTTCGACGGGGAACCCATTAGGACCCACTGCCTTACCGGAGGCAAGGGAGCCAATAGCTGTCTGTATTTCCTCAACCGTCAGCTCATGTTCCAAGAGCAGAGCCGTTTCTGGCGTAAGCTTCGGCATATCTAAGTCTCTAATGTACTCGTGGGCTTCTTCTATCGTGAACGCCGAGTGCGAGGCATATATGTGTTCGAAATGGTCAGCCAGTGTATCTACTATAGCACTTGGAGCAGACACGAATGAGTCCCCGGCCGCATGCAGCTTCGCAATCATTCTATTTGCCTTCTCTTTTTTGTCCAACCAGGCCAGTAATTTACCAGCTTTGTCCCCCAATTCATACACCCTATGGTGCATGGCTTGCAGTCTAGTTAAGACCATCTTTCTCTGGTATGCCACAAATTCAGACTGTTTGATACGCAGTCTTTGGGACGTTTGGTGTGTTGGGTGCTTTGTGTGTTGTAGTGTGGCAGCTTCTAGGTCTGATTCTAACTTATCTAGTTCTGCCCGCTTTTCCCATTTGTACCCTTTTAATAGAAGCTATAGCGTGTCCCCATGCCACCGTTTTAAAGGCCTCTCATAAAATGCTGGTGGACTTCACCGACGACACGTTGTCTTGGAAAAAGTGCTTAGTGGCATCAGTAATCTTCTTAAGCACTTCAGGTCGGAGTAGGTAATTTGGATGTATGGGGAAAATACAGTGTTTCACAGTCTGCTGGTATGAATATGCCTTTTTTTTTTTTTTTTTTTTTTCAGCAGACACGCGCTGCTCTTTAGGTGAGTGCGCGGACCCGTTTTCTTGATCTCACTAGCCCAGACACAGTGACTCTTATGAGACCATGTATGATTGAGTTTACTTGTTCCCTTTTCACAGCACTTCTTCGCTCTCTTTTTTGCTGGGAATACATCGGTCTCCCCATACCAGTTGAGGAGCTTTGACCCACCTTTTGAGGTAGGCTGAGTGTAGCGGTGCTTCGGTCGAGACGTTGATCACTCAGGTTGCGGTGTAGTGATTATTGCTTTCCTCTTCTTTTTTAGTAATACTGTGGTCCTGAAGAGAACCCTAGGAACGATAGGGTTCGAAACGCGTCGACCTGACCCGGTCCCGTGTCATTATTATTTACAAGGATATGTCATAGGATTGAAAAGATCATTCTTTGGGAAGAACTGAAAAAATTGTGACTAACGTTTGAAATTAGCAAATGCTATTTTTCGTGCATTTTCACAACTGTGTTATGACAATGGGACCAGTGTGAATGGTTTTGTATGATTGGATGGCCAAGAATGTGTTGAATGTGAGTTTGAGTGATTGATGTACATACCGAAGTTTATTTATTTTTTCCTTGTTTGTTTGTAAATGTATAGTATTTCTCTTTACAATTTTTGTATTCTCATGCTTTAAAAAACAAAGAAAGACTAAAAAACAAAATAGTCTACAAAGGATTAAAACAAATGTTGCAATTTCTAAAGCAAGTGTTCATGCTTATTTTTCATGCACATTTTTCTAATTGTTGCTTAGAAAAGAACTGCTCAGCATAGGCAGGTGTGTTGTTTTTCTGGTATGAATATGCCAGCAGTACTTGGGAGTGGTCTGATATACTCCTAGGGCGACTATCCACTTCAATCACCCCTCCCAGGGTGCCCGCCGAGACTAGAAAATAATCAATACATGTAAGGCTATCGTGTACCCCGGAGTGGAAGGTGTATTGCTTTGCGTTGGGGTGTTTGAACCTCCATGTGTCTGTGAGTCCCAGGGCATCCATGAAGCCGTGCTGTCGGTGACCATCCGTTGCACCAGGTCTAGGGGGGTACCTGTACAGAGTGCCATCCACTATATCATTAAAATCTCCCCCAATCACAATCTCTGCCACCGGTAGGGCCAGTAAAAATTCCGTTAGTGCAGGGTGTGCTATCGCGTGTATTGAAGGTGGAATATAAGCTGAGACTAGATTGAATATTTTTCCCTCCCATTGGCATGTGACGGCCGCGAAGCGGCCCTGATCATCTACTCTCGTCTGCTGTATTATTAACGGGAACTGCTTCTTAATCAGTATACCCACACCCCTAGACCCAGACGAAAATACAGAGTGAGCCACCATTTTATATCCCCACCTATCTAAGGCCTTACAATTAGAGCCCATCAGGTTTGTCTCCTTCAATAGTGCCACCGCAGGTGCGCAGCGTTTTATATATTGCAGCACTAGACCCATTTTCACCTTGTCCACAAGACCCCGCACGTTCCAGGTGAGTAAAGTCAAAGGGGTCCACGGGAGAGCGGAGCTATCTGTCGATTAGTGTCCTGTTGACCATGGGTAGTCATCTAGTACATAGAAAATTTGCAGCGCTGATAACCCATCTGTACAATGCAGCCTTAATGTGACGGCTGATACTTGGTTCATTATACTTGCCCTTACAAACTGTACAGAAGATTGTGTAGAGACATAGGCATCAAATACAAGTTGCAGCATTGTCAACTCAACATGACCATAGAGCCATAAAACACAACAGGAGCCATTTGTACCATTGTATAAGCCCTTCGAAACTGTGCAAAAAAGAACAAAGAAACCAACACAACAAAAACATTTCTAGAAACCCACTTTACCCTACCCACCCACCACCCTGCCACCCTGCTCGTCGGTTCCATAACTACCCTCCTCCCCAACAAAGCAGAGCGCTTAATAACCATCCCAATTCCTCAACTAAAAAGAAGGGGTGCTCTGTTCTTTTTGGCACTATTTTCACTGGAATCTTTAAAGATTCATAACTCTGGCTCTACTGATTGGAAATGTACAATTTTGGTGTCACTTTATTTTTTTGAATTTCCACTATTATTCTAAATTTGTTTAAAATTCTACCTGATTAGCCTCTTTTGCTTTTTCCAATGGTAAAATAATAATAATAAAAGAAACACATATCTTGCTGTACCAGCCTTTCGTCTCTGCTCCTGCTCTCCTCATCAGACCAAGGCACAGGAAACACAGAAAAGGCTCCCCTGGCCAATCACAATGCTGCAATTCAGAGTTGTGATTGGTTTTGAGCATCTTGATTGAATGGGGGCCTGGGCTTGTTCTCCACGCAGGCTGTAATATCGCCTGCATGGAGAATGGGGAAAGTGTGCATGACTGGTTTGGGTGGCCAGAGAGGGCTGACCAAACAATCATTGTGCAGTTAGGAGTCGGCAAACCACTCCTCCCCTGCCCTGCTCCTAGAGCGGAGCAGGTATGCCCACCCGCCTGCAAAGCAGCAGGAAACATAAAATGATAATACCTCAAGATTATCATTTTATGTTTATTTTACTTTGCAGTGCACTGCTTGAAAGCAGTGAGGCAATGCTCCTGTCATGAAGTGCGTAATAGAGAGCTGGACCTTAAGGCCAAACAAAGCACAGGATACAGTAACAATGATGGCAGCAAAACCACAATGTTCCATGAGGAATGGAGAGTACACATACCAAAAAGATCTGATGCTTAACTTTATAGTAGGAATGATATAAAAAGTAATTTGAGGCCTACGAGGTAGCCTTTGAAATGCACAGGGTCACTGAGGGAGATTGGGGTGCCAGTCTGTGGAGGCACATACCTACAGAGGGGAGGGATTTATTTTGTTTCCCCTAGGTAAGGATGACAGGATGAAATCCCCCTCCCATAAAGGCCGCTCTTATTCGTAAGTATGGAATTATCCCTGAGAAGTGTAGGCTGAAATTCAGGGGCAGCCAGAAACTGTGCTGCCAGTTTTGGGTAGATTTTGTGGAGTATTTTAACAAGACACTGGGTGGTTGGGGGAAGGATAGTGAAATAAATACTTATCAGGAGCTATACGATCTGTTTACCAGTGAGCACATGTTCAGTAATTGTTTTCCAGAGCTATGCCAACACCTGATAAACAGCAAACTCACTAGCCCCAGGGAGCTTGCACACAGACCGTTGTGAAGTAGTGTGGCTCACTGGTTAGAGGCGGCAGACCCGAGAGCAGAGGACAGCCCGGGACCAGGGTTCGATTCCCGGCGCGGCAGGTTTCTGGACCAGGGTCAGCGGACTCGATAATTCTCTCGCCTCGGTGCCCACTCTGATCAGCGATCACACTCGGCAACTCTGGGCATTAGCTTGCCTCATCTTCACTAACGGCCCCACCAGACCGCCGGGGATGCCTGGTCTCACCCTGGAGATACCCATTAAGGGACCATCTCTCAGGGAAGCCAGGAAGGGTTTCGCAGCGGTCGAAGCGCCTTGGGACCCTACGGGTAAGTAGTGCGCTATATAAATCCCAATACATTTACATTACATTTACCGTTCAGCTGGTTCAGCACCAGGGTCCAAAATAAGGTACCTGGGAGTGATCCCAGGAAGTGTGGTTACGTTTCCTTCATAGCAGAGTAAGGGGGAGATCTAGAGAGAAACAGACAGGCCCCAGTGTAAGCTGTGGGAAAGGGTTCCATGCCGTTTCTGAGAAAGCAGGAAGAGGTTATAGTAGGTGGTGGCCGAGGGCACCCCATTTCTAAACTATGTTGCTTTGAAGGTTCCCACTTTGCACACAGAAAGGGAGACTCTGTCTGTCCCAAGAAACCACCCACTGTTGAGAACTCTACAGGGGTGGCCAGTTTGGCCTTAGGGTTAAGTACTCCTCAGGAGCAGAGAGTAGAGCATGTCTTGATGTCTGTTAGCTAGGAGGTGGATGCCACTGATAAACCTGTGATCCCTGAGAGTGGGAGTCATCACTTCCATCATGTAACAGTTAATAGAATACCTGGCAAGGCTCTCAGGGATACCTGTGCTAGTTGTACCAGGATGATGGAAAGACTGGTTTCCCCAGAGCAGTACACCAGACGGTGTGTAGGGCTACTCATTCCCATGGGCAAGATTTCTTCGGCCCTATGGCTCTGTTGTCCTTGGAATTGGATGTGGAGGTGGCCATGATAGGGGTCATAGTTAGTTCTGAAATACCCATTGATTGCATTCAGTGAAATGGATTACCACTAGTTTTAGAAGAGCTTGGAGGGGCGGCCTCCAGGGCGCCCTGAAAAAACGGACTCCTGGGGCTTGCCCTGGTGTCTTAAGCAGATGACACCCAGCTTGTGCTTTCCATTTCTGACAACCCCACTTCTCATCTGGGCAATATTCAAAGGGCAATGCTTGCTGTCACAGAGTGGATGGATGCCAACTATTTATGACTGAACACAAGCAAAACAGAAATTCTATTAGGAAAATACACCATTCCTGAGGTGACCATTGGCGGTCCCCATCCCTGGGGCCTCTCCCCTGACCCAAGTCTGCTGTTAAAAATCTAGGCGTTGGGGTTGTCAACTTCTAACGTTTAAAGCACATGTAAAATCGATAGCAGGCGCTTGTTTCAGGCTTTTGCCAGATCCAAAATCCATCCTTGGATTTTTTTACCCTTACACCCGACAAACTATGATTCAAGCAGCTATCCTATCCCAATTAGAATATTGCAGTAATATATACTTGGGAGTCAACAACCAGTGATTAGAAGCCTCCTGCAAGCTCAAAATGCAGTGGCTAGGCTGTTGTTCTCTCTTTCGAAATTTTGCCCTACTTCCGATCCCCTTCGCACACTGCACTGGCGTCGTGTGGAGAAGCATGTGCACTTCAAAACCTTGTGTACCGCCCAAAAGATCTTATTTTCCCAGGCGTTCAGTGGACCTTAATCTGGCAACCGTTCCTCATGCTCAGAGAGATAGAGCTGGGAGGCCACTTGTTCTATGCTAAAGCCCAAGTTTTCTGAAATGCATTTCTTCCTTCTATAAGGAAGAGCCAGAATTATTTGTCCCTCAGCCAAATAATAATAATAATAATGCCTTTTATAAAGCGCGATCAGTTACCTCAACCGGAGGTGTCCCGGCGCTAGGTGGGCAACGAAAAGCAACGTGGTGGGACAGGGCCCGATGACTCAACCTATATGGGAGAAGAGCCAAGTCTTCAATAACTTCCTAAAACCAGTTTCAGAAGGTACCAACTGTAAAGCCGGCGGCAAAGTGTTCCACAGCTTAGCAGTGTTGGCCGAGAAGGTCCTGCCACCCAAACGCGCCCTTCTGACTCAAGGGACGAGTAGTTGAAGCATAGAGTTGGAGCGTAGGAATCTCGCCTGTGCATATCTGGGGAGTCGATCTTAAATAGTTAGGACAGGTTCCATGCAAGGCTCTAAAGGCCAAGGTCAGAGCCTTAAGTTTGATCCTGCTTGCCACGGGTAGCCAGTGTAGCCTACGCAAATGCAGAGAGACATGCTGCTTGAACGGGATATGCTTTATCAGCCTCGCAGCCGCATTTTGTACGGTTTGCAGCTGTTGGATCAGGTATTTAGGAAGGCCCAGGTAGAGGCCGTTGGCATAATGCAGCCTTGAGGTGACCACGGCATGGATTACCGTTTTTAGGCATCCTTCAGGGAGCAGCAGGAGAAATTTTCACAAATTCCTCAGTTTGCTTGCGCACCCTCCGACGACCTGCTGGATGTGGGGTGAGAAGGATAGGCTGTCGTCCCACGGGAAAACAAGTTGGGTGTCATCGGCATATGAGATTGCTGTGACTCCCCAGTTGGCAATCAGAGTAAAGAGTGGGGCTAAGTAAATATTAATAAGCAGCGGGCTGAGTGCGGAACCCTGTGGGACCCCGTAGCCCAGCCGTCTAGGTTTAGAAGAGTAGGCGCCAAGCGCCACCTTCTGTGATCTGTCAAACAGATACGAGTGCAGCCACCCGAGCGCCTGGTCCTGTAGGCCTATCTCCGCCAGTCGATGTAAGAGTCTGCCGTGGTCGACCGTATCGAAGGTGGCTGATAGATCCAAGAGCACCAACATAGCAGATGCCCCTGAATCCAACGACCACCTGACTGACTCAGCTACCTCGATCAGAGCGGTCTCGGTGCTGAAGCCGGGCCTAAAGCCCGATTGAGTTTCATGCAAAATTTTGTTGTCCTCCGTGAACCTATTCAGTTTACGTTGGATCAATTTCTCCATCATTTTGCCTGGTGCCGCCAATAGCGAGATTGGTCGTAGGTTGCTGAGATCCTCCGGATCCCTATTCGGTTTCTTTTTCAGAGGGAGAAGCGTGGCCTGTTTTTCTCTGCTTAGATTTTCTTTTGGGCATTCTTTTCTCCTCAGGCCAGTGTTGCAGTTGTTTTTTTTATCTCTGGACTAGCGTTGGGAAGCTCTGTTGCTGGGGCAGCTACATGCTTTACACATTTTACATAACATATATATCTTATAACAGAATATCCAGGGCCCCTCATTGCTGTGGCGCTACCCAATAATTGGCCTTTATACCAGGGAGGGCTATCCCACCATTATAAGGGTTTCGTTGTAAAGTCTTAAGTACAATCCTAGGATGCCCACCCTGGCACAGAAGACATCGTGCATCTCCATTAACGTCAGTGAAAGTGGTTCTTGGGAGTGGGAAATATGTGTTCTGAAGGGTGTACAATAATTGTGGTGAGGTGATCATTTTGAAGAGGGCTGCCACTTTTAGTAGCGATAGCGGCAGTTGCATCCATCCTTCCGCTTCCCACTGGAAATTGGAGACTAACATCCCAAGGTCATGTCATGAATATTCCAAAGTATTTAAAACCCTCAGCTGTCAACTTTATGTTACCAGGCAGGGAGGGCCAATCCTGGTCAGGTCTTGGAGTATATAGTGGACTTGTCCCAATTCATTTTGTATCTCGAATTTTGCCCATACTCTTCTAATGTATGGAACATGGTTGGAATGGTAGTCAGGCGTTGGTGATATACAAAAGAATGTCATCTGCCCAGAGGGTAATCTTCTCTTCTGCTTCCTCAGTAGCCTTCGTCTGTAACCCTCAGATATCAGGGGGCATCTAGATATTGCAAGCCAGGGATTCCACTGAACGTGCAAAAGAGAGGAGGGATAGGGAAAATGCCTGTTGGGTCCCTCTGCCAATAGGAAATTCAGAGGATAAAAACCTAATGACTCTGACTGTCATCTATGGTGCTTGGCAGAGTATTGATATCCAGTTTCTAAATTTAGGCCCAACTCGGAATTTGATCAATCTGCAGTGTACCGTGTCGAACCCTTTCTCTGCATCTAGGGACAGAAAAATGTGAGGGGACATTCGTTTTTTGACCTCCGACAACCTGTTGTGGATTCCATGTAGGTTCAGCTGGGTAGAGCGACTCGGCATGAATCTCGACTCGTCCCTATGAATGAGATGCGTCAAGACCTTCAGCAGGCATGTCTCCATTATGGTTTCCAGGATTTTAACCTCTGTATGTAAGAGAAAAATTGGGCAGTATGATTTGCACCTTTCTTGTGGTTTTCCCTCCTTATGAATAACTGTGATGCTAGCTGTCGTATTCGTCCAGCCGAAGAATACCTGCCTCACTTACTTCTTGGAACAGGTTTAACAAACGGGGTGGCAGAATATCAATCAATTAATCAATCAGGGCTTGTTAAGTGTGGCTACTTACCCATGAGGGCCTCAAACCACTGGGTGCCAATGATCCTCAGGCAATAAGCGTCACTGACCCAATTCAGGAAGGACCTCAAGACCTGGCTCTTCAAATGATATTCCACCCAGTCTGACCAGGGACTGAGGAGCAGGGGCAGGGTGTTCCAGGTCTTGGCAGCGAGGTAGGAGAACGATCTTCCTCTGGTTCTGGTTTTTTGGATCCTGGGGATGCAGGCAAGGGCGAGTTGGAAGTATCAGAGTTATCTGGTGGATATGTGGAATGAGAGGCGGTGTTTCAGGTGCACTGGTCCTTTGTCATGTAGGGGTTTGTAGGCGTGAGTGAGGAGCTTGAAGGTTACTCTCTTGTTGACTGGGAGCCAGCGGAGTTGTCGGAGGTGTTGCATGATGTGACTGTGACAGGGAATGTCAAGGACCAGTCTGGCAGCAGCGGTTTGGATGTTCTGTAATTTCTTGAGCTGTTTTCGTGATGCAGGCATAGAGCGAATTGCCGTAGGCAAGTCTGCTGGTGATGATTGCGTGGGTGAGCATGTTGAAGCAGGCTGAGGAGACTGCATTGATTTAGCGGTTCATTGTGAGCAAAGTGTCCATTATAATGCCATGTTTACATGTGTGGTCCATCAACGTGGGTGGAGCACCCAGAACAGCTAACCACCAGGAGTTGTTCCAGGCTGATGGGGTGAGACCCAGGATGAGGACTTCGCTCTTGTCCGAGTTGAGCTTGAGGCAGCTGTCTTACATCCATGTAGCAACGGCCTTCATTCCACTGTGGAAGTTGGTTCTGGTGGTTGAAGGTTCATTGGTGAGGGAGAGGATCAGCTGGGTGTCATCAGCATAGGAGACAATGTTGAGTCCATAGCCTCTGACGATGGCAGCGAGGGGGGCAATGTAGATGTTGAAAAGGGTGGGGCCCCAAGAGGAACTCTGAGGGACTCCACAGTTGATCTCCTTGGGTTCTGAGAGGAACAGTGGTAGTCTGCCTCGCTGGGTTTTGCCGGTAAAAAAGGAGTGGATCCAGTCCAGGGCTGGCGTCGTGGAGTCTAGTGATTAGGGTGAGGTGAGAACCTGGAGATCTGGGTGTTGATGGCCTTCTCCATGACCTTGGCCGGGAAGGGGAGGAGGGAGATCAGTCTAAAGTTCTTGAGGCCTGTTGATCTGAGGATGGCTTCTTCAGCAGGGGGTTGATCTCGGCGTGTTTCCAGTCATCGGGGACCTGTTGATGGTGCGGCAGAACAGGGGGACAATGGCAGTGGCTGATCAGTGGACGATGTGATGCGGGCTGGGGTCCTTCGGGGCTCCTGGGTGAGTGGATGCTCTTCATGGTCTTGAGTATATCCTCTGAATTGAGTGTGATCCTGCAGAGCATGGTCTGTTGAGGGGTGGCTTGGTTGTGTGCTATGGTGGTGGGCGTGGCAGGCAAGTCTAGGGTCTCGAAGCTGTTGTAGATGTTCCTGATCCTGTGGTGGAAGAAAGTGCCCAGTTTTTTACGGAGATCTTGGGAAGGGGGAACACCTGTGGTCTCGCTGTTGGGCCTGGCAAACTCCTCAACATGAGTGAAGAGTTCTTTGTTGTTGTGTGCTTTGGCGTTGATTCTGTCTTGGGCCATTTGCGTGTTGGTTTTCAGGAGGAAGTGGTGTGCTTTGAGGGCAGATTTGAAGGTTGCTTGAGTTTCCGAGGTTTTGTTGCTCCTCAATATCCTCTCAAGACTTCTACAGGTGTGTCTGGACTCGTGGGGGATGGGGGTGAACCAGCTGGCCGCCTTGGACCGTTGTTTGCCTGGTCTTCTCTTGAGGGGTGCCAGGGTGTCAGCACAGTTGGAGATCTATTGGTGGAGGTTTCATGCTGCAGAGTTGGCATCCATGGGTTTTGGCAGAGTGTTTGTGCTGAGGGAGTTGACAAGTAGTTTTTTGGTGGCCTTGATCTAGCTGCAGCTGTGGGGTGGTGATAGCGGCGGTGTGCTGTGGGTGTGTAGAAGGTGAGGTGTAAGCACTGGGGATCGGTCCAGGAGAGATCAGTGGTGTGGCTGTAGCTGATGTTCCAGATGGGAAAGATGGGGTCAAGTGTGTGTCCGGCTGAGTGGGTTGGTATGGCATCTAGCTGCTTGAGTTCGATGTTGGAGAGGTTCTCTAGGAGAGAGGCGGTTTTCTGGTTGCTAGGGTTGTCCAGGTGGAAGTTGAGGTCTCTGAGTAGGATGTAGTCGGTTGGTGCGAGAGCCTGGGGTGCCATGTAGACGACGATGGAGTCGGTGAAGGGGGTCGGGGGCCGGGGGTCTGTAGATGAGGGTGCCGCAGATGGTGATTGTGGTCCGAATCTGGAAGTGGAATTGTTCCATGGTTGTCGTTGGGTAGTTAGAGTGCATCATTAGTCAGGGCGGTCCTTGCGGGTGATCTTCAAGATAATATTTATAAAACTCAGCGGGGGTGCCATTGGGCCGTGGGTCTGTAGATGAGGGTGCCGCAGATGGTGATGTTGGTACGAATCTGGAAGTGGAATTTTTCCATGGTTGTCGTTGGGTAGTTAGAGTGCATCGTTAGTCGGGGCGGTCCTTGCGGGTGATCTTCAAGATAACATTTATAAAACTCAGCGGGGGTGCCATTGGGCCCTGGGGTTTTGCCCGTGTTTAGTTTGGCACAAAAGCAGTCAGACTTAAGTTAGAGGCAATGTGTAAAGTATTTATGCAGCACACAAACAGTAATACATCCCAAAACAATTTAGTCAGGAGAACCAGAGAAACTGAAATTCAAAGTTTTAATAAAATAGCACTGTTATAAATTAAGTTTCTGGTTGGCAGAGGTATGCACCCTGTGCAAGCAAAAACCACAATCCTAGTTAGGGTAAGTCACTACACACACTAAATTATCCTGTGCTCACCCTCCGGTAGCTTGGCCCAGAGCAGTCAGGTTTAACTTAAAAGCAAATATGTTAAGTATTTGTGCAACACTTCAAACCGTAACACAGTGAACACACCACAAAAAGACTCCACACCATGTTAGAAACATACTGAATAATTTTATAAGTTAAACAAGACCAAAACAACAAACATCCAACGAGTAGAAATCGAGATATGAATTTTCAAATTTTAAATGTAAAATAGCTCCTATAAGCAATAAATGCTTAATTGGGGTGTCTGGTTGTGCCAGACCGGTACAGGGTCCAAAGTTCAGGCTGACCACAAAAGAACGCAGACCAGATAGAGGGACCCACTTAGGCCTGCTGAACAACAGTACCTCTATCTGGGCTCGCGTCGACGTCAAACAAGATGTGAGGTGCAGCCGAAGGGATGCATTGGTTTTGAGCCATTCATTGGATGAGATGCGTCGAGATTCTCCAAGCATTGGCAGTGATGCATCGGTTCCGTAGGCAATACGCACCAGCTCTGTTTCATGCTTCGATGAGAATGCGCTGGTTCCGATCCACACAAAGGTGACGATGCGCCGGTTCCGATGAGGTTGCTTGGGTGACTGATTTGCATATGGCCATGTCTGAACTGGGGTGGCTGAGTGAGCTAAAGAATGGTGATGGATTAAACCCGGATCAGTTGACTGGGGGTGAGTGTTTGATTTGCTCAAACACTCCGTCCATCATCCCCTTTTGTATCGCTTTGTTCGCCCTAAGTTGGCAGGGTATGCTCAGAGGTGAGTCCCTTGCTCACTTGGCCACTGGATTCAAGATAGCCTGGCTGATAAGGATTATGAATCCGAAACCGGTCCCAGGATGTTTGTTTCCGGTCCAGGGAAGACATGGCTTGGCAGTTCGGGCTGGACTGTTCCCATGAGGCACAGGGTCAGACTGATTTGCATATGGCCATGTCTGATGTGGGGTGGCTGAGTGAGCTAAAGAATGGTGATGAATTAAACCTGGATCAGTTGACTGGGGGTGAGTGTTTGATGTGCTCAAACGCTCCGTCCATCATCCCCTTTTGTATCGCTTTGTTCGCCCTAAGTTGGCAGGGTATGCTCAGACGTGAGTCCCTTGCTCACTTGGCCACTGGATTCAAGATAGCCTGGCTCATGAGGATTAGGAATCCGAAACCGGTCCCAGGATGCTTGTTTCCGGTCCAGGGAAGACATGGCTTGGCAGTTCGGGCTGGACTATTCCCATGAGGCACAGGACCACACTGATTTGCATATGGCCATGTCTGAACTGGGGTGGCGGAGTGAGCTAAATTATGGTGATGGATTAAACCCGGATCAGTTGACTGGGGGGGATCACTGACAGAATTTCGACCTCATAAATATCGACCTACAAGAATATCGAGTCAACAATATCGAGGGCAAAAATATCGACATCCTATCTACAACATGGTAAGTACAAAAATATCGAAAAAATAATATAGATGTAAAAAATATCGATGTTAAAAATATCGAATTTTTTTCTTTTAATATATAAATGTAAAATTAAGTATATAACACTAATAAATAAAATATACATATTTAAAAGTATCTAATAATGTTTAAAATTAATAAATAATACATATATATTAATAATACATTAATTAAATATATACAGTAAATATATAATATATATGTACTGAACAATAAGTATTAATAATTATTTTACTAATTTATAAATTAATGAAATATATTCTAATTTACTAATACATTTACAAACATAAAACAATAACATAAATAAAATGTAAGTAATATAAAAAAATAAAATAAACATTTGATATTTTAACAATAATTTATATAAAACGTTGGGTAAAAAATACTATTCCTACTCCAGAGAGTGCAACAGCAGGGAAAGGGTTTGATAGCGTAGGGATAAAATTACTATTCCCACTCCAGAGAGTGCAACAGTAGGGAAAACTGACCCTGAACCCAAAAAACACCCCTTTACCCAAGAACTGAAAACTGACCCTGAACCCTAAAAATACCCCTTTACCCAAAAACTGAAAACTGACCCTGAACCCTAAAAATACCCCTTTACCCAAAAACTGAAAACTGACCGTGAACCCAAAAAATACCCCTTTACCCAAAAACTGAAAACTGACCCTGAACCCTAAAAATACCCCTTTACCCAAGAACTGAAAACTGACCCTGAACCCAAAAAATACCCCTTTACCCAAGAACTGAAAACTGACCCTGAACCCTAAAAATACCCCTTTACCCAAAAGCTGAAAACTGACCCTGAACCCTAAAAATACCCCTTTACCCAAAAACTGAAAACTTACCCTAAACCCTAAAAATACCCCTTTACCCAAAAACTGAAAACTGACCCTGAACCCTAAAAATACCCCTTTACCCAAGAACTGAAAACTGACCCTGAACCCTAAAAATACCCCTTTACCCAAAAACTGAAAACTGACCCTGAACCCTAAAAATACCCCTTTACCCAAGAACTGAAAACTGACCCTGAACCCTAAAAAAACCCCTTTACTCAAAAACCCAAAACTGACCCTGAACACTAAAAATACCCCTTTACCTAAAAACCCAAAACTGACCCTGAACCCTAAAAATACTCCTTTACCCAAACTTAATTAATATTATTTAATTAGCAATTAATTATTAATTAACAATAACAATAAAGTAAATACATTAGCACATTAGCTGTAATTAATTTAATTTAATAATTAATATCATTTTTCCCCAATTAATTAATTAACAGTAACTAAAAATTATATATATAAATAAATTACTCTAATTAATGTAATTAACTAATTAATATTATTTAATTACCAATTAATTACTCATTTAAAATATGTACAAAATTATATTCATTAATTAACTAATTAATATTAATTATTTGCCAATTAATTATTTATAAATATTTAAAAACATATATTAATTAATTAATTATTATTAAATTACTCCCCACCCTATTCCCCTATAAACCCACATCCCGCTACAGAAAATATATATCAATTAATCAATTAATTTTTTTCCAATTAATCAATGTTAATTAGCAATTAATTATAATTAATTAATTAATCCTACTAATTATTAATCAACTTACCATAATTAAATTACTTCCCACCCTATTCCCCTATAAACCCACAACCTGCTACAGAACATATATATCAATTAATAAATTAATTAAAATTATTTTCCTATTATTTTCAAATAATGACCAATTACTTATAATTTATTAATAAATCCTACTAATTAATAATCAATTTACCATAATTAAATTACTTCCCACCCTATTCCCCTATAAACCCACAACCCGCTCCGGTACTAAAACATAAAATTTACTTATAAATTTATTTATTATTATATAAAATGTATACACATATAATAGTAATTATTTTAAATACTTAAATTAAACATATAACACATACATAATAAAAAACTATAAAATAATACAAATATCGATATTAGTGTCATCGAAATTAGTAACATCGATATATATGCTATCGATATTACTAACTTCGATATTACTTACATCGATATTATGTATTTCGATATTACTTACCTTGGGTCGATATTCTGTCCTACGATATTCTTGCCTTCGATATTATGCTCCTTCGATATTTCAGACTCGATATTATGGTAGGTCGATATTTCCTACTCGATATTTTGACTGTGTACCGACTGGGGGTGAGTGTTTGATTTGCTCAAACGCTCTGTCCATCATCCCCTTTTGTATCGCTGGGTTCTGGTTGAAGCAGCACTTTATACCCACTTCCAAGTGCCCAGGGCTGGGTTGGCACCACTTGACAGGGATGACCTCCAGCAATCAAAGTCCAGGTGCTGTAGCAGGTTGAGTTGAAGTCTTTAATGTCTCTGAGACTTAGAACAGGAGCGAAGTCAGCAAGCCCTTGGAGTCACTCTGGGTTTAAGTAATGCAGGTCCAGTCCTTCTCACCCAGGCAGGAGAACAGCAGGCAGCAGGACAGCACAGCAAGGTAAGAGTCCAAAAAAACAGTAGTCCAGCAGAGTGACAGTCCTTACAGCAGTACAGCAGTTCTTCTTGCCAGAGTGATTATAGGTCCAGAAGTGCACTAAAGTCATTGTGTCAGAGGTTCAGTACTTGTACACCTAGTTGCGCTTTTGAAGTGTAGGAGACTTTAAAGAAAGCTTTGAAGTGCACCGAGGTATTCCCTTCCTGCCGTGGCTCCAGACTCAGTACAGGGGGTATGCATCCCTGGGTGTGTGGACAGGACACAGCGTGTTAAGGTGTAAGTGTGAGGCTGGACCCACCTCCTCATTCCCATTTCCCAGGAAGGCCCATCAAGGAGCACCTCCACTCCCTTTTCGTGTGGATGTCTAGAGGGAATACACAAAGCCCAGCTGTCATCCAACCTAGACTGAAGAGACAGGTAGCAGGCACCAAATTGCTAAAGTAAGTACATGTCAACTTTATAAAAGTGCCATTTACTAAACTGTAATTTAAAATTAAACTTCACCATAAGTTTTGATTTTAACTAGTGAATCCAGTGATACCAATTTGAAAACCCCATCTCTTCACAATAGAGAATCACAAATTAAAAGATGTAGTAAGGTATTCCAAATATTATCCTTCTGGAAAGATAGGCCATATAGTTGTGGAAAACTAAATTGGGAGTGTTTCACTGCCAAGACATGCAAAACTTTAAACTACATGTCCTGCCTTTTACATACATTGCACCCTGCCCTTTGGGTTAGACAGGGCCTACCTTAGAGGTGACAGTTGTACAAAAAGGGAAGGTTTAGGCCTGGCAAGAGGTTTACCTTGCCAGGTCAAAGTGGCAGTGTAAAATTGCACATTCAGGCTCTGCAATGTCAGGCCTGTGCCATGGTTCAAGGCTTCGTAAAGGGGTGGCAAAATGATTGCTGCAGTCCCACTAGTACCATTTAATTTACAGGCTCTGGGCACATGAAGTGCACTTTACTAGGGACAAATAAGTAAATTAAATATGTCAATTGGGGTTAAGCCAATGTTACCATGTGTAGGGGGAGCACCTTCGCACTGGTCAGCAGTGGTAAAATGCACAGAGTCCTAAAACCAGCAAAATCTAGGTCAGATGGAGGGAGGAAGGCAAAAAGTTGGGAGGAAGACCACCCTAATGCTGTCAGGTGTGTTAACTGTGGTTATCTGGTCACACAAGGCCGGGACAAAGCCAAAAGGTCGAGCTGACCGTGATAGAGTGCGAGCCGGATGCATGGACCAGGTAAGTCCCACTGAGAGTTTTACTGTATGTCCTTGATGGGAGGCTTTGCGCAACCAGATGTTATTTCTGATCAGGAGATGCATGGTGCTGCAATGTGAAGTCCTTCTGTAAGTTGCATTGAACTGAATAGGTTCCAATCAGGAGCTGTGAGAGCTGCTTTGCAGACTCCTGCGGCACGTTGGGTGTGCTGAGTCAGTTACGATGAGGAACTATAAAGTCTGCAATGCGAAGTCCTTTATCGAGCAGTGTTGTGCTGCATCAGATTTGATGCAACCCATGGTTAGGAAGGGAGGAGTAAACTCTGATGCAAGCCTGGGGTCAAGTACTTACGGAGCACCTCTTGGAGATCAGGACTCACTTGAGGCGGAGGCCAGCAGCAGGGCTCGGGCAGGACCAGTTGTAGGTAGGTCCAGGCAAGTCCAGTGCAGCATGTCAGCTGGGCAGTTGCAGTGAGGCTGCTGAAGATCACCATGTCCCTGTAGCTCAAATAGAATGTCAACCAACTGACCCTTGGAGGCGCTCTGGGAAGTATAGGATGAAGGCAAGCAGGTCCAGTATTCCTTCTCAGAGAACAAGCAGTCAGCCAAGTAGTAGGGCAGTCCACTGGCAGCAGGGCATCCTTCTTCTATAGAGGTTCAGTGGTGTGCTAATAAGTGGCTCTGAGGTTCAATACTTATACCTCATGCCAACCTTTGTGTGGGGTGACTCCCTTCCTAACCCCACATCTGGTTCTGGAAGGTTTTTCACCTCCTCCTGTCAAGGCTCCAAACTGCCTGGCTGTAACAAAAGGAAGCGCAGGCATATTGTCAGATTCCTTTGTGTGTGCAGGAGGAAAAGCTCTTTGAAGTGTAAGTGAGTTTGGTTACTTCCCCAGAGATCTTGTCAGGATGGGTATAAGAAATTGGGTTACAGGTTTTGGGGGAGGGGTGAAACTCTACTCAAGAAGAAACCATAATCTTTGTCAGGGTGAAATCACAAGCAACCCTAAGTTAACATGTGCTCAATCCTCAAGAAGCTTGGCACGGAGCAGTCAGGCTTAACTCTGAGACAATGTGTGAAATGTTTATGCAACACGTCAAATGGTAACACAGTGAAAACACATCACAAGACGATCCCACACCAGATTAGAAACATACAAAAAAATTTAAAAATGGCAAAAATCCAATCAGTAGAATCAGAGATATGAAGGTTTAAAGATTTGAGTAAATTTTGTGCCAAAGTGAACAAGGCGCCAACTGTGGATTTCGGAAGTATACAAAAAAGTGATGTAATGCTTGAATTAATCTCAGCCACTGATAATTACTCGGCCACCAATCCAATCCATCGTTATTTCGAACACCATGTCATGTCAATTTGGGCCCAGCTATGTGCAATTTTGTCCAAAACCTGCTCTAGTCGAACCAGTCCAGCCGAACTGCCAAAATCAGGCAAATAAAGGCTACTGGTTGGTCTAGGCCCTCCTCAGATAACTGTGCTAAGATAAACCCTGGGCCATGCTCTGAAGCATCTATCTGCAGATTAATGTCCATTGAGAAGTCAGGAGCCTTGATTACAGGTTCTGTACACATGGCCTCCTTAAAGGTGTCAAAGGTTTCCTGGCAAGCCTCTGTCCAGTCACTTGTGTTGTCCTACGGCGGAACTGAGGATCCCATTGATGACGACTTGCAGTACAATGACTGGTGTCGAGGATGGTCGTACAGTCACAGTTATGCATCTGTTCCGGGTAACTTCGAGGGTGCGATGGTAGTCTGGCATTGTCGTCGAGGTTGCCATAAATGAGGGATGCAACTGAACCAATCCAAGCAGCAGTGGAGGTGCATCAGTTCCGCTTGGTGTTTTGCTGCGCAGCAGAGGAGATACATCGTCCCCCTGGATCCACAGAGGCAGGCAGAGCACCTTTGTCCCACTTCAAAGGGTAAAGGACTAAGGTGGCACCTCTTGGCGGGGTAGACTCACAAATGGCAGAGTCCAGGTACATGTTCAACATTTTAAATACACTGCCCCTGTCATCTGGGCTGTCCAGAGTCTACCCTACGGGTGACTTATATGTATTAAAAAGGAAGGGTTGTGCCTGCAAAAAGGTTTCTTTTGCCAGGTTTAAAACTGCCCACATTGGCTGCAATGGAAGGCCTAAGACATGTTTGAAAGGCTATGTAAGTAGGGGGCACAATCAGTGATGTAGGTCCACTTGAAGCATTTCATTTACAGGCTCTGGGTACATGTGATACCATTTTACTAGGGACTTATTAATAAATTAAATATTCCATTGGGGTTTAAGCCAATGTCACCATGTTTTAAGGAGTGAGCACATGCACTTTAGCACAGGTTAGCAGTAGTAAAGTGCTCAGAGTCCAAAGGCCAGAAAAAAATGAAATCAGCAAAAATGGAGAAAGAAGGCAAAACCTTTTGGGGACGACCGCCCTAAAGCTGATAGATCTAACAATGAGGTTTTTCTGAATCAAGCATATAAAGCCCTCTTCATTGGATTCAGTAGTTTTCTTCTGATCACTGCCTAATAGAACTGAATGCAACAAATTGGACATCAACATCCTCATTTTGCATTTCATGTGTTTTTTTCTATCCTGTTGCCTCACATGTTTTGATGCCACCCCAGTTTAGACATGGCCACATGTAAATCAGTCTGACCCTGTGCCTCATGGAAATAGTACAGCCCTGGACTGGAAACAAGAAACCTGGGACCGGTTTCGGGTTCATAACCCTCATCAGTCAGGCTATCTAGAATCCAGTGGCAAAGTGAGCAAGGGACCCACGTATGGCCAGGTCTGAACTGGGGTGGCGGAGTGAGCTAAAGAATGATAATGGATTAAACCCAGATCAGTTGACTGGGGGTGAGTGCTTGCAATGTTTAACACTACGTCCATCATCCCCTTTGGTTTTGTTTTGTTCGCCCCTTAGTTGGCAGGGTATGCCCAGACGTGGGCTCACTTTGCCACTGGATTCAAGCTAGCCTGGCTGATGATGGCTGATTAGCCAGAAACCGGTCCCAGGATGCTTGTTTCCGGTCCAGGGAAGACATGGCTTGGCAGTTCGGGCTGGACTGTTCCAATGAGGCACAGGGCCACACTGATTTGCATATGGCCATGTCTGAACTGGGGTGGTGGAGTGAGCTAAAGAATGATGATGGATTAAACCCAGATCAGTTGACTGGGGGTGAGTGCTTGCAATGTTCAACACTGCTTCCATCATCCCCTTTCGTTTTGCTTTGTTTGCCCTAAGTTGGCAGGTTATGCCCAGACATGGGTCCCTTGCTCGCTTTGCCACTGTATTCCAGCTAGCCTGGCTAATGACAGATGATTAGCCTGAAACCGGTCCCAGGATGCTTGTTTCTGGTCCAGGGAAGACATGACTTGGCAGTTCAGGCTGGACTTTTCCCATGAGGCACAGGGTCAGACTGATTTGCATATGGCCATGTCTGAACTGGGGTGGCGGAGTGAGCTAAAGAATGATGATGGATTAAACCCAGATCAGTTGACTGGGGGTGAGTGCTTGCAATGTTCAACACTCCGTCCATCATCCCCTTTGGTTTTGCTTTGAATTCTCCTGTAATACCCTGTGAGTCCTAAGAAGGCTCTTATCTATGTCTGGGTCTTCGGGGGGTTCCCAAGCCAGAATGGTATCAATCTTGAGCTGTAGGCGCGCCAACTGTCTGTTCCCTACCTGGTGTCCCAAGTACACCACAGATCCCTGCCCGATCTGGCACTTACTCGACTTGATCGTGAGGCCTGCCCTCTGCAGAGCCTTCAACACTTCCCAGAGGTGGTGCAGATGTTCCTCCCAAGTGGCACTGAACACTGCAATGTCATCCAGGTAGGTAGCAGTGAAATCCTCCAGTCCAGCCAATACCTGGTTGACCAACCTCTGGAAGGTGGCAGGGGCATTCTTCAACCCAAAGGGCATTACCCAGAATTGGTAGTGCCCCTTTGGCATTGAGAATGCTGACCTCTTCTTTGCCCCATCAGTTAAGACAATCTTCCGGTACCCAGACGTTAAGTCAAACGTACTGAGCTACAGGGCAGCTCCCAACCTATTGATGAGCTCATCAGCTCTGGGGATGGCGTGCTTATCAGTCCTGGAGACCGAATGGAGCCCTCGGTAGTCCACACAGCACTGTAGTTTTGGCGTGGCACCCGTGTGGCAGCCTTTGGGACCAAGACCACTGGGCCGGCCCTAGGACTGTTAGAGGACTAAATCATCCCTAACTCAAGCCTCTTGGAGACCTCCTCCCTGTCAGTCACCCTGTAAGTTTTGTGCTTTACAGGCAGGCTGTCTCCAGTGTCCATGCCATTGGAGGTGGTGGTATTGGTGGTGGTAGTGGTGGTATTGGTGGTGCTATTGGTGGTGGTGGTATTGGTGGTGGTAGTACTAGTGGTGGTATTGATATTGGTGATGGTGGTATTGGTATTGGTGGTGTTGGTATTTGTATTGGTGTATTATGGGGGTGATGGTGGTGGTGTTTTTATTGGTGGTGGTGGTGGTGGTAGTGGTGGTATTGGTGGTGGTGGTATTGATGGTGGTGGCATTGGTTGTATTAGTGGTGGTGGTATTGGTGGCAGTATTGGTATTGGTGGTGGTGGCATTAGTGGTGGTATTGATGGAATTGGTGATGGTATTGGTGGTGATATTGGTGATGGTGGTTGTGGTATTGGTGGTGGGGGGTATTGGTGGTATTGATGGTGGTATTTGTAGTGGTATTTGTGGTGGTGGTGGTATTGGAAGTGGCGATGGTGGCATTGCAAGTTGAGGTATTGGTAGTGGAGTTTGTGGTGGTATTGGTGGTGGTGGTGGTATTGGTGGTCGTGGTAGTGGAGTTAGAGGTAGTATTGGTGGTGGCATTGGTTGTGGTGGTGGTACTGGTATTGGTATTGGTATTGCTGGTGGTGGTATTAGTATTGGTGGTGATGGTGGTATTGGTGGTGGTGGTAATATTGGTGGTTGTATTGGTTGGTGGTGGTGTTATTGGTGGTGGTGGTAGTATTGGCGGTGGTGGTATTGGTGGTGGTGATGGTATTGGTTGTAGTACTGGTGACGGTATTGGAGTATTGGTAGTGTTGGTGGTATTGGTGGTGCTGTTGGTGGTGGTATTTGTTGTTGTGGTGGTGGATTGGTGGTGGTGATGGTATTGGTGGCAATATTGATGGTGGTGGAATTGGTATTGGTATTGGTGGCACTGGTATTGGTGGTGGTGGAATTGGTATTGCTGGTAGTGGTATTGGTATTGGTGGTGATAGAGGTGTTGGTGGTCATGGTATTGGTGGTGGGGATATTGGTGGTATTGGTGGTGGTTCTATTGGTGGAGGTGGTATTGGTGGTGGTATTGGTATTGGTGGTGGTGGTATTGGTGATGGTGGTTGTGTTGGTGGTGGTATTGGTGATGGGGCGATAGTATTGGTGGTGGTGGTGGTATTAGTGGTGGTACAAGTACAAGTACACCCACATATTTGTGGTGGTGGTGGTAATGGTGGTATTGGTGGTGCTATTGGTGGTGGTGGTATTGGTGGTGAGGGTATTGCTGGTGGTATTGGTGGTGGTGGTATTTGTATTGGTGTATTGTGGTGGTGATTATGGTGATGGTGGTGGTGGTAGTGGTGATGGTGGTGGTGGTAGTGGTATTGGTGGTGGCACTGGTTGTATTAGTGGTTCTGATATTGGTGGTGGTGGCATTGGTGGTGGTATTGGTGATGGTATTGGTGGTGGTGGTGGTACTGGTTTTGATGGTATTGGTGGTATTGGTATTGGTGGTGATACTGGTGGTGGTGGTATTGGAAGGGGTGGTATTGGTGGTGGTATTAGTGGTGATGGTGGTATTGGTGGCGGTGGTGTTGGTAGTGGAGTCAGAGGTGGTATTGGCGGTACTGGTATTGGTGGTGGTGGAATTGGTATTGGTGGTGGTGGTATTGGTAGTGGTGGTGGTATTGGTGTTGATGGTAGTATTGGTGGTGGTGGTATTGGTAGTGGAGGTAGTGGAGGTATTGGTGGTGGTGGTATTGGTGGTGGTGGTATTGGTAGTGGTGGCGGTATTGGTAGTGATGGTGGTGGTAGGGTTAGTGGATTTAGTGGTGGTATTGGTGGTACTGGTATTGGTGGTGGTGGAATTGGTACTGATGGTGGTGGGATTGGTAGTGGTGTGGAATTGGTGGTGGTATTGGTGGTGGTGGTTTTGGTCATGGTGGTAGTATTGGGAGTGGTAGTATTGGTGGTGGTATTGGTGGTATTGGTCTGGTGGCACAGTGGACAAATGCATCCACTGTAGGGGCCTGTGTTTGACCTCATGGTCACAGGTTCTAATCCCGGCGGGCCCACTCAGCCTTTCATCCATCTGAGGTCGATAAAATGAGTATCATTGAGTTGGGTAACAATATTCATCTGTTATTCAGCGCCTTGAGACTTTCGGGTGCTACGTGCGCTATACAAAAGTACATGTTATGTTATGTTATTGTGGTGATTTTGGTGGTGGTAGTATTGGTGGATGTGATATTGGTGGTAGTGATATTGGTGGTGGTGGTGGTATTGGTGTTCGTGGTATTGGTAGTGGTGGTATTGGTCGGGTGGTATTGGTGGTGATGGACTTGGTATTGGTGGTATTGCGATTGGTGGTGGTGGTATTGATGGTGGTGGTAGTGGTGGTATTGGTGGTATTGGTAGTGGTATTTGTGGTGGTGGTATTGGTGGTAGTGGTATTGGTAGTGGTGGGATTGGTTGTGGTGGTATTGGTGGTGATGGTATTGGTGGTATTGGCATTGGTGTTGGTGGTACTGGTGGTGGTGGTATTGGTGGTAGTGGTGGTATTGGTGGTGGTGGTATTGGTAGTTTTGGTGGTTGGGATATTGCAGGGGGGGTGTTATTGGTGGTGGCATTGGTGGTGGTATTGGTGGGGGTGGTATTGGTGGTAGTGGTGGTATTGGTGGTGGTGGAGGCATTGGTGGTATTGGTAGTGGTATTTGTGGTGCTGTTATTGGTGGTAGTGGTATTGGTAGTGGCGTTATTGGTTGTGGTGGTATTGGTGGTGATGGTATTGGTGGTATTGGCATTGGTGTTGGTGGTACTGGTGGTGGTGGTATTGGTGGTAGTGGTGGTATTGGTGGTGGTGGTATTGGTAGTTTTGGTGGTGTGGATTTTGCAGGGGGTGGTGTTATTGGTAGTGGTATTGGTGGTGGTGGTATTGGTGGTGGTATTGGTGGGGGTGGTATTGGTGGTGGTATTGATATTGGTGGTGGTGGTATTGGTATTGGTGGTGTTGGTATTTGTATTGGTGTATTGTGGGGGTGATGGTGGTGGTGTTGGTATTGGTGGTGGTGGTGGTGGTATTGGTGGTATTGGTGGTGTTGGCATTGGTTGTATTAGTGGTGGTGGTATTGGTGGCAGTATTGGTATTGGTGGTGGTGGCATTAGTGGTGGTATTGGTATTGGAATTGGTGATGGTATTGGTGGTGGTGTACTGGTATTGGTGGTGGTGGTGGTGGTGTTATTGGTGATGGTGGGTGTATTGGGGGTGGTATTTGTGGTGGTGGTATTGGAAGTGGTGGTGGTATTGGTGGTGGTGGTATTGCTAGTGGAGGCATTGGTAGTGGAGTTAATGGTGGTATTTGTGGTGGTGCCTTATTGGTGGTGGTGGTATTGGTAGTGGTGGTGGAATTGGTGATGGTGGTATTGGTAGTGGAGTTAGAGGTAGTATTGGTGGTGGTGGTATTGTTGATGGGGTTATTGGTGGTGGTGGTATTGCTGGTGGTGGTATTGCTGGTGGTGGTATTGCTGGTGGTGGTATTGGTGGTGGCATTGGTGGTGGCGGTGGTACTGGTATTGGTGGTGGTATTGGTATTGCTGGTGGTGGTATTTGTTGTGGTGGTGGTATTGGCGGTGGTGGTATTGGTGATGGTGATGGTATTGGTGGCAATATTGGTGGTGGTGGAATTGGAATTGGTGGTGGTGGTGGCACTGGTATTGGTGGTGGTGGAATTGGTATTGGTGGTAGTGGTACTGGGAGTGGTGGTGATATTTGTGGTGATGGAGGTATTGGTGGTGGTGGTATTGGTAGTGGGGGTGTTGGTGGTATTGTTGGTGGTGGTATTGGAGATAGTATTGATGGTGGTTGTATTGGTGGTGGTGGTTGTGTTGGTAGTGGTGGTGGGGCTGATAGTATTGGTGGTGGTATTTGTGGTGGTGGTGGTGGTATTGGTGGGGCTATTGGTGGTGGTGGTATTGGTGGTGGTATTGGTGGTGGTGGTATTTGTATTGGTGTAATGTGGTGATGATGGTGGTGGTGTTGGTATTCGTGGTGGTGGTATTGGTGGTAGTGGTGTTGGTGGTGGTGGTGGCACTGGTTGTGGAATTGCTGGTAGTATTTGTATTGGTGGTGGTATTGGTATTGGTTGAATTGTAGATGGTATTGGTGGTGGTGGTACTGGTATTGGTGGGGATGGTGGTATTGGTGATATTGGTGGTGGTGTGGGTATTGATGGTATTGGTATTGGTGGTGGTGGGGGTATTGGTGGTTTTGGTATTGGTGGTAATGGTGGTGGTGGGATTGGTGATGGTGGTATTTGTGGTGGTGGTATTGGAAGTGGTGGTATTGGTAGTTGTGTTGGGATTGGTGGTGATGGTGGGATTGGTGGTGGTGGTATCGGTAGTGGAGTCAGAGGTGGTATTGGTGGTACTGGTATTGGTGGTGGAATTGGCATTGGTGGTGGTGGTGGTATTGGTGTTGAAGTAGTATTGGTGGTGGTGCCATTGGTAGTAGATTTAGTGGTGGTATTGGTGGTGGTATTGGTGGAATTGGTATTGGTGTTGGTGGTATTGGTAGTGGTGGTGGTATTGGTAGGGATGGAGGGGTATTGGTAGTGGAGTTAGTGGTGGTATTGTTGGTACTGGTATTGGTGGTGGTGGAATTGGTATTGGTGGTGGTGGTATTGGTAGTGGTGTGGAATTGGTGGTGGTATTGGTGGTGTTGGTGGTGGTGGTATTGGTAGTGGTGATGGAATTGGTGATGGGGATATTGGTGGTGGTGGTATTGGTGGTGGTGGTATTGGTGGTGGCATTGGTGGTGGTGGTGGTACTGGTATTGGTGCTGGTGGTATTGGTATTGCTGGTGGTGGTATTAGTATTGGTGGTGATTGTGGTATTGGTTGGTGGTGGTGGTATTGGTAGTAGATTTAGTGGTGGTATTGGTGGAATTGGTATTGGTGGTGGTGGTATTGGTAGTGGTGGTGGTATTGGTGGTGATGGCGGGGTATTGGTAGTGGCGTTAGTGGTGTATTGGTGGTACTGGTATTGGTGGTTGTGGAATTGGTATTGGTGGTGGTGATATTGGTAGTGGTGTGGAATTGGTGGTGCTATTGGTGGTGTTGATGGTGGTGGCATTGGTGGTGGTGGTAGCATTAGTGGTGGTAGTATTGGTGGTGGTATTGATGGTGGTGGTATTGATGGTGATGGTATTGGCATTGGTGGTATTGGGATTGGTGGTGGTGGTATTGGTGGTGGTGATATTGATGGTAGTGGTGGTATTGGTGGTGGTATTGGAGCTCTTGGTGGTGGTGTTGGTGGTGGTATTGGTGTTGGTGGTGGTGGTATTGATAGTGGTGGTGGTATTGGTGATGGTATTGGTGTTGGTGGCATTTGTGGTGGTATTGGTGGAATTGGTGATGGTATTGGTGGTGGTGATACTGGTATTGCTGGTGGTGGTATTGGTGATGGTGGTATTGGTGGTGGTGCGGGTATTGGTGGTATTGGTGGTGGTGGTATTGGCAGTATTCGTATTTGTGGTGGTGGCATAAGTGGTGGTATTGGTATTGGTGCAATTGGTGATGGTATTTGTGGTAGTATTGGTGGTGGTGGTATTGATGATGGTGGTGGTGGTGGTATTGGTGGTGGGGGGGCATTGGTGGTGGTATTTGTGATGGTGGTATTGATGGTGGTGATATTAGTGGTGGTGGTATTGGTGGTGATGGTATTGGTGGTGGTGGTATTGGTGGGAGTGGTGGTATTGGTGGTATTGGTGATGGTGTTATTGGTGGTGGTATTGGTGGTTTTGGGGGTGGGGGTATTGCAGGGGGTGGTGTTGGTGGTGGTATTGGTGGTAGTGGTATTGGTGGTGGTGGTATTGGTGGTGGTGATGGTATTGGTGGTGGTATTGCGCGGGGTGGTGTTATTGGTTGTGGTGGGGGTATTGGGGTAGTATTGGTGGTGGTAGTATTGTTGGTAGTGGTGGTATTGGTGGTGGTATTGGTGGTTTTGGTGGTGGTGGTATTGCAGAGGGTGGTGTAATTGGTGGTGGTATTGGTGGTCGTGGTATTGGTGATTAGTGGTGGTAATGGTGGTTTTGGTTGTGGTGGTATTGCAGGGGGTGGTGTTATTGGTGGTGGTGGTGGTATTGGTGGGGGTATTGGTGGTGGTGGTGGTATTGGTGGTGATGGCATTGATAGTGGTGGTATTGGTGGTGGTTGTGGTGGTATTGGCTGTGGTATTGGTGGTGGTATTTGTATTGATGGTGGTGGTGGCATAAGTGGTGGCGGTATTGGTGGTGGTATTGGTGGTGGAGGCAGTGGTGGTATTGATGGTGGTGGCAGTATTGGTGGTGGTAGTATTGTTGATATTGGTGCTGGTGTTGGTAGTGGTGGTGGACTTGTTATTGGTGGTGGTATTGATGGTCGTGGTATTGGTGGTGGTGGCGGTATTTGTGGTGGTGGTGGTGGTATTGGATGTGGTGGTATTGGTGGTGATTTTGGGGGTGGTAGTATTGGTGGATGTGATATTGGTGGTGGTGATATTGATGGTGGTGGTATTGGTAGTGGTGGTATTGGTATTGGTGGTGGTGGTATTGGTGGTGATAATGGTGGTGGTATCGGTGGTGGTAGTATTAGTGGTGGTATTGGTTGTGGAGGTGGTATTGGTGGTGGTGCTATTGTTGTTGTTAATAAAACAGGCTTTTGAAAACAACCCGTCAGGTGGCTTTAGTGTGAATGACATGTAATTCAGATGTGCTGTTGTCAGCTTCAGCCCATTAGCACAGTATTATGTGCTACAAGGAATTCACATGACTTAATTTGCTAATCATTTCTAAATCAAATTTACTTGGGGTGGTTGAAACAGACACAAGCTAATGCCTGGTTAAAGTGATTGAAAGCGGGCGCCATGTTACATCACAGTGAAATTTAAGGCCCCTTTCTCGTGTTTGTCCATTTGAATCACTCTGTATTCATTTGCATTTGTTGTGTGGGTATTACTACGAATACACCTTGTATATCACTTGTTTTGTTTTACACCCCCTGCCCGCTGTACATACGTCCTCATGTGCAACTTGCGCTGTGCACCATTTCACGAGCACTTTTGCGCAGTATAACACAGGTTACATGCCATTTTATGTAACACAGTGCTTTCTTTACCTTTAAATATATGACAATATATACAAACTTTCTCTTTATCTCTGCCAATTGTTGTCGCACTGTTTTTCCCTCTATGCTAATAGCAACTACTTATGCTCCCATAGAAATTGCCTGACAAATACTACCCTCTGAGACACTGTTGTATGTTACATGCTTAAAAAAACACAAGCGGTTTCAGCTGAAGCAGCACTTGTCCGGCCTGCAGTAAGAGAAACTCAATAAAGTAAATAGTGCTTACAGACTACATACCAGGTCCCGTGTAGCAACCAAAGTAAAGGGATCTGTAGCCATGGGATGTTACAAATAAAGACAAGGCTGTAGTAAGAAGGGACTAACAAGCCTAGTAACGAATCTGAAAGCATCATTTACGAAAGCCAAAGACAAAAGCTAATGAAAATTATGAGCAGAGAGTGGGTGCGGCTTCTGTCCCATACTCTACTACGGCAGTCTTGCAGAGCGAGCAGCGCATGCGTGCTGCCTCTAGCCTCGACCTAAATACCTGTCAGTCATATATTACAGGGTTTTTAGCCTACTTTAAATTTTAACGTGCCATGAATAATACCTGTTAATACGGCCACATTCTAGTACTGTTACATATTAGGTTACTCACGATATGGGAAGCACATTTAATAATATACGTGCAATGCCAAGTCAGGTGTAGAAGTCCCGGGGTGTGAGGGACTCCTCCACATCTCGGCCACACTTGCTTGCATTAGTGCCTCAGGTGTATGAGTTATGTTGATGATACCCAATTATCATTATGTTGGGTGGGTCAGGTGTTGACCCTTTTGCACCTTTCCATCAGTGTATGGCAGTGATTTCAGCTTGTCTGCAACAAAATATATTAAAGTTTAAGTTGCAGAAAAAAAAGGTGTGCTGGTTAAAGCATTCCAGTCTCCCTATTCCTTTTCCATTGAATGTCAAACTTGTTGGCAGTAGTATTTACAAGATCGCTCATCCACAATCGTACCGTTAGGGTTGAAGTAGCATAATACACATTTGATAGTATTATTACAAATCGCTCAGGTGTTCACATGGTATCCTTACATCATGCTACCAATAGAGTGTATATTGTTTGTGAACCGACAAATTCACAGTAACAAATTGTGACACGTTTATAACGCAGTACACGCCAGCTCACTGTACAAATTGTCACGTTGATCAGTCTTTTGAGGTAAGTTTTCAAGATGGAAGATTTTTCATTGAGGATGAAGCATACAGGGTCCCACATATCTGGGCAGACTGTTTATGGGTTGCAATTTAACAGTCCCACAAATTCTTCTTGGGAAGCTAAAAAGTATTGCTTGATTTTGTACCTATTCGAGCAGGCTAGAAATTATCCTGAAATCAAAGGTAGCGTTCCTCACCCTTAAGACAGCAGGTATTAGGTAGTTGCTGTGACGTACAAAGTGGAGCTTTGGTAGTAACCACTGTACTGATCACTGCATGGCACTGACTAATCAGTTGTTATATTAATATAATAGTATAACTAGTGCCATCTTAAGCCTTTGACTAGGATGTTGTGTTTTGACCTAACAATCGGATGACGTCTCCTTTTTCATTGAACTTCTAGCCACTCTTCTGGTCTACTCTGCATGCCCTGGCTAAGATGGGAAAAATCTGGATATTTATCTTGAGCTGAAACTCTTCCTTGCTGGGCAGGTTAAACATGTCTCCTCAAATTTCTTCTTTCTTTTGAAGGTGCTCAAAAAAACCTCTGCCTCTCCTCCCCATGAATGTCCATCATGTGGTGGTTCAGGGTACCATAATGAGTAGTTTAGATTATTGCAATTCTCTGTTTTTGGGGATGAATATAGCCCAAATGAGGAAGCTGCCGAGGGTCTAGTATGCAGCTGGCAAACTGATCTGAGGACTCTCACCACTCTCCTAAAGACCTTGCATTGGCTTCTGGTAGAAGAAGAAGAGGAATGCAGTTTTTATGGGGGAGGAGGGAGGTAGAGGGTAGGTCGATTTAACACCCTCATCCTTATGTGGAGACAGGGTGTCTCCCAATTTCGGGAAATGGGGCCCTCACACACCTGGCTGGGTGTCATGCTTCACCATAGTGCATGCTCCTCGTCAGACCGGCGCTGCAATGGCTGATGGGCACCCTTGTTATAATATATTTTTAAAACCGTCCATTTTATTGACCCGTTCTACTTATCTCCAAAATTTACCAACTTTGGGGCATATTATCAACACGTAGCAATAATTATCTCTAAATGCGTTTAGCGAGATTTTTGCTATTGCTGGATTTTATCGCCATGACAGCGCTGTATTAACACCCAAATGCGCCCACCCGCTTAGCACACCAAGAGGTTTTTTTACCAACTGCACTTAACGCGACTCCACGGACATTGAGCAGACGAGAAAAAAATTACTATAAATGCCGACTAAAAATATGCGCTTGTGCGGTTCAGAATAATGTTACTTAACACAATTATGCAACGCAAATGAATATCGAGTTAGTCTAAACGTACAACCACCGGGGTTATAGCACATATGACACCTACCCCGGCGTATTCCAACACAATAACGATTTGTTCCTGTATAAGAGTGCCAATCCAACACAGCCTCCAATTTAATTTTCTTATAGATGTGTTAAGATGGACAACTTCAAAATATCCATCTCTTCCCAAATTAAATTGGAAAACTATTAAACCAGTAAGCCTGACGAGTTGGAAACCATATTTACAAGTGTCCTCTTAAGACAACAGTGAGTATGCACACCTGTTGTGTTTTAGACCACATGTAACAGTCAAACTTTGTTTCATTAGGCTGACAGTCTATCCACTTCATTTTTCCACAGTTTGTTCACAGACAAGACACCACAAGTTTATCAGGTATCCTCAGAGTGTCACTGATACAGAACGTTAAGTTGAGTTTCGCTCACAAAATGTACTGACAGAATATTGTTCTCAATTCTTATGTTTTGCAGATTGATTTCATATATGGTCCTGAGGAGAATCCCACCACTCTTAGGGATTCGAAACGAGCCAACCTTTTTTTCTGTTGTTTTGTTTAGGCCAATCATCTGAAAATTGATTATTTGAAATGTATGATGGCTTAATGAGTTACATAGTGTTTGACTAAGAAAAATGTCATATAATCCTGTTATTTCTTGTGTTTCCCCCTAGAAACAAAAAAAAATAGTATAGGGTGATTCGAATTTTTACACACTCTTTTTTCTTTCTCATCACACTTTTCCTTCTTGGATGTATGCTGTATGAAATGTTGTATGAAATGGTTGTGTGAATTGTGATTCGATTGATTGATGTTCTTTCTTTTGGCACTTACACTTTGTCTTTACTTTTCTTGTAAATATATCAATACACAGTTTTTACTATTTGGAGCTCTTCTCCCATTGTCCGATAATGAAATGAAGGTGTTTTGACTTAAAGAAATTGGTCAAATACTAAAAATCCTTGATTATAAAAGAATTTATTCCAAATTAAAATAAAGAATTCTTTTTGAGATTAAATTCTGGACTGTACGAGTGGTCTTTAGAGATGAGAGATTGATTGCTCATCAGAGAATTAGGTATAAGTAGTCGAGCAGTATTGGCATTTGTTTTGTTTATCACCTTTTAGAAAGTTTGCATGTTCTTACATTAACCATTCGGTGCCTGCCTTAGAATACATGTCTCGGTTGGATGACAGCTGGGCTTTGTAAATTCACTTTAGACAGTCACACACAAAGGGAGCTGCCCGGCATAACACAATGGCCCTACACCAAACTCATCAGTCTTCCTGACCTACAGTGGTAGGAGAAGTTGACATGAACCTGAGTAGGCTGTGCCTTTCCCCACACAAAGAACTGCATGACTCCCGTCGGGATCCAGAAAGTCTAGGGTCTTGTGCACTACAAAGACCTTTCTTTGAAGTCTCCCTACTTCGAGGGCCAAAAAGGGTATAAGTAGTGGACCTCTTACTGTGAAATCTGACGAAATTTATGTACATAGACAGCATTCATTTCCCTTCTTCTCCCACTCCTCTCCCTGTGGGCACCATGGACACTGTAAATTATTGACCGTCTCACCCTGCCAGTAAGAACCCGTACCCCTATGCATATGTACAGCCATTCTAGGCACCATGGCCTTTTTTTACCCATTGGAACCCCCAGCTCCCCTCCTGCGCGTATCTTGCACCTCCTCTCTCATGTATAGACCATGAAACCCTTTCCCTATGCGCGATCCTGATGTGAAAGGTAACCCTCCTGCTTGACCCAGGCCTTCCCCATTTCCCTCTCGAAGAAGCATCCTTCGCCTCAGCTGACATAGCCCCCCCCCAGTTGTATCTGACTGCCCCTGTTCTCTCATGTACAGGTCATAAGATCTCTCTCTCTCTCTCTCTCTCTCTCTCTGCGCGGCTCTGGCCCTGCACGCACCCTGACCCCCTCCTTCTCCTCATATGAGCAAGTCCTAAACCCTCTTCTTCCGCAAAGCCCTGTCCTTGAGAGTCACGACCGCGCCTGACCAGCACCTCCTTCCCTTCCATGAATGCCCCTCTATTGACAAGCCCTCCCTCCACGCTTGATTGTCCACGCAGGCATGAATACCACTCCTTTGATGACCCCTTCCCCGAGTCCGGCTGACCACACATGTCCGAGGCCATCACCTAAGCCAGGAGATACCATTTACTGCTCTTATTGTATGCCTAGCCACCCCTCCCCCTGGGCCATGATCAGGCGTACACATCCTACGAAACACTCAGCTGCGCGATTGCCCTCCCCCCTTATCAGCAGGTCAAGGGTCCCCATTGTGAACGTATGTGGAGTAGGATCATCACGAGGATTATAGGGATGTCTTCCTTTTGCGTCATACTGTCCTGATTGTACCATCAAATGTTTTGCAAGGTATAAAAGCAAGAGTCTCAAGCTCACTTGTTAGAGCACCTCCCGAAAGACACTGTGTTTCGTGTCCGAAATGACTGGCTCTCCTCATGAGAAATAAACTCTGATCTTGATTCCTGCCTCCAGCGCCCGTCTCTTTATTTGGTAACTATTCAGAATGGAAACTAAGAGGCGGTTTGCGCCAGCAGCCTGGGCATCGATAGAATTATGGGCTCACTTTCAACAATTGGCGTCCCAACGCGGGGTCCATCAGTGACATAGGGTTCGGTAAGAGAGATCCAGACGAAGAAGTGAACGTCTAAAATGATCGGAGTATACCTGCCTTGAGAGGGCCCTAGCCCGGCTGCCGATCGACAGAACTTCACCAATTCTGAACGGACCTCTCTTGAGTGACCTATTGTCCTGACTGGAATCCCACAGGAATGCTACATGGAGTAAGAGAACGATCGGGCGCTGGAGGAGGGAGTCGAAGAACTGTCCGTATGGTCCGGTCCGGGTAAGATTAAGTAGGGTGTTTTTACGCCTGATTGGTAGGGTGGCTCTATCCACCTGATTGATTGATTGTTTGTATTGAAAGTCGGTATTTGTATACTGATATTGTTGGTATTGGTTCATTTAGCTTTGAAGGCTACTTGACATATTGGTTCTCTTTTGAGAACGAGACATTCTCTGTTTGCAAACAGCGGCGAATAGGAACGTCGCCCCTCTTTGCAGATAGAGAAGGGTAGGTAATGCAGACTTTTGTCCCCGGTATAATCCGCCATGCCTATTTTTCTCCCCACTGATTGTTTGAAGTCAATTAATAATCGATTGTTGCTTGAAGTCGATTATAATTGATTGTTGTTTGAAGTCGATTAATAATCGATTGTTGTTCTTTGAGATCTTCCCTGTCCACAAACAGAGACGAATAGGAATATTCTGTTCCCTTTATGGATAGCGAAGGGCAGGTAATGCAGACATTTGTCCCCGTTGTAATCCGTCATGCCTGTTTTTCTCCCCATTGATTGGTTGGTTGCCTGGACATTGTTGTCCCAGGAATTGTTTCGTTTGAGGTATTTTCTATTTGCAAACAACGTGAAATAAAAATATTCTGTCTTTGCAAGTAGAAAAGGGTAGGTTATGCCCCTTTGTGAATTCGTCAGTCCTACCCACTCCCCACTGGTTGGTTATTGTGGGGTAGCTCGCATGGTCCGCCCAGGAGACTACCCTTATGGAGGACATATGCTCTCTACTCATGGGCCATTTAGTAGAAATAGACCGACTGGTCCGTCCAGGAGGCTAGCCTAGTAAGTGGAAGTACATCGCTCGGTCTGTCCAGGATGATACCCTAATGAAGGAATATATGTTCCCCTTTTGATCGATAATCTCGTTCCACCCCGGACCTTTTATTGGAGGGGACTCGTCTGGTCCGTCCAGATGTACCCCCCTAGTGAAAAGGACACATAAAAATATGAAGTGATCACCGTTCCCTACTAACAGAAAGCTTTAGCTCGAAACACGCTAAGGAAGAGAAAGAAAAATAAAAAGAAATCAGGCTAAGTCAGTAACCCCCTGATGAGCTTTTGACTTCACCAAAAATAAGAAACATTAGAAATAGTTCGTAATAAGAAATGAAAAATGGCGAAAAGATTTGATAGCAGAACATAGCCGCGAGGTAGCTAGGCTTCACTGCCTGTTCCTGCTCCCAACATGTCTGCCTCATTGCCCGCCCCGCCCAAATAACGGTCACATGAAATAGAAACAACTCAATAGGTACCTACCCCCATTCCGGAAGCTCCCGAAGTGCAACAGGTCCGCGGTTACGCCCATCCGGAAGGCGAGGCCTCGAGGCACGAGGGACTCGCCTGGCCACGGTCAGGAGGAGATGATGTTGGGCAGGCGGTCCAAAGGATGACAAGGACCTCTCCATCTTTTCTCTTCTGCCGCCCTGCAGGCCGCGGGGAGAGAGGGGGCTGTCTTGCCTCGGCCACCGACCACCCCTCTCTCTCACCCGATCCGGCTTTTGTCGAAGGCCGAAGCCGAGGCGAGGACGGCGGCAAATCAAGTAGTCCCGCCACATGCCAAATTCGCCGCATGCCATCGCCTGCATAGGTACAGGCAGTCCCGCCACATTCCAAGCTCCCTGGAGAGTTGAAGGTAGTCCCGCCACATGTCAGAAAGGGAGGGGGGGGGGGCTGTCTTGCCTCAGCCGCCGACCACCCCCCCCCATCATCAATGGCTGGCACGGCCGATATCGAGACGACGGAGCCGAGGAAACGGCGCGGGGTCGCTGGAAGGGGGAGGCGGCGCGAACGACCCTCCCCCACCTCCCTCCAGGTGGAGGCCTCCAGCGACACCCCAACACTCTTTGCTTAAAGAGGGTCAACATCAAAAAGCGGTCTTCTGCCCAGGACGGGCACTCGCTCCATATCGCCTCTCCTCGACCTTGAAGATTCTATAAGAGCCGGGGGGCCCCCGACCCCCTGCATGGGTGCCCCCGCCCCCTTCGCTGGGAACCACGACATCGGTGCTACTCCTGCCGGCACCAGACTTGGATCGGAAATGGCTAAAATGCCGCCACGACACAGGCTTGTTCAGTTCCGGAGGAACACCAGGATGACCCGGTAGGAAAATTGTTGCCGCCCTTCCCACTCTTTGACTCATGGTCCATATTGTTAGACTGTTAACCACATTGCACGAGACTTTCTGAACTGCCAATGGAAAGTTCTGGGCCAACCATGCGAGACTAGAGACACCCTGACTGTGCTGGAACTTGCCTGACCCCACCCAAAATGGCGCCGACACAAAATGAGCCATTTTTTTATGAACTTTGTTGCACCCCGATTGCGCAAGCTTTTTACCCCGAGATATATATAACGTTTTGGATAATGAAAGTAGCTATGAAAGGATATTGAGTATGTGCTTGGACAATGAATTGACTTAGGGTGGGTACCGATTATGAGTTGGAAAATGAATTGGTGTAATTTAAGGTAATGAATGAACATTTGATAATGTATTTATGAATTTATTAAAAATGAATTACTGACATGCATCATGCTTGCTCTGTAGGGGAGTTTAATACGATTTTATTGCACTGCCACACTTTATGCAACGAACTGCCACCAGCCTTGATCTCCTTATGTACAGTTCCAATCTGCTCCGTGGCTAGTCCACTGGGTTGTAGGCCTGTATTTATACGTCAACACCTTTTTATTAAAAATATTTTGAAAACGAAAGCATGGTTGTAGTGGTTGCATTAATGAGTTTTGAATGTATTACTACTATGAGCAACGAGAAAGTATGATGAAGGTTAAAGGTTAAAAAGGACCCGATATTCAGCAGCCACACTATGTGTCGCAGGCAGCCGGAAAAGTGCTTTAGAAGACCTAAAAACGACACCACAGAAATGCCACCTGATCGCCACCCTTGTACCAGATCGAAAGGGGTTACGACCAAGTAACTCACATAGATACGCAGATCGTCAATGATTATCCGTCTGACCTGTCTGGTCCATCTGGGCTTAAATGCCGTGATGGTAGGGAAATGCACTACGTGGAGATAGGTCGAGTATGTGGTAGGTAAAAACATTTCCGGATTACTGCATGCTGATGAGGTTTGAATGTTGCCCCCCCCCACCCTCCTTCTTTCTCCTCCCTTCTGCAGGTCACGTCGGAAAACTGGCTGATGTATGGATGGACGACGACCGAACCGCCGATGAGGAGGGGAAGGAGGGAATATGAGCATGGTCCTTATGACAAATAAAAGTTTTTAAAAAGACGTAGACTTAAACATGACTGTTCCTCCTTAGACCATAGCAACGGGAGGATGGACTGACATAGAGACTGGACAAGTACTGAATGACGAAAACATTTTTTGACTAGAAACGACGCGTTAAATAATGAAACTGGACGTTTTGACTAGGTAGGGAAAGGACAAAGAAAAATTGTACGGGTAAGGGTTGCCACGGCACCACCCGCCTAGGGAGTTAGAAATGTTGCCGATGTTCAAAATGCACTGCCCCCTTTCTCACACTCTTACAGATATAGCCAAGCTGTCCGACTGTTTTCCCGATCAATATTCGCCGTTGCCTCAGCCTGGAGAACTTCCCACCACAGGAGGGAACGGGAAAATGGTTTAAGATCCAACCATGGGTAACTAGCGCAACCAGGTTAATTTCTGATCAACCAACCGAGGTGTGAGTATTGGTAATTGGGAGCGCTCACGGGCATGACAAGCAAGAAGGGAAAGGGGGGGAAGGACAGAAAGAGCTAAGCACGTAGATAAATAGGATATTAAAGATACGTAGGATATATGTATAAACAGATCTTGTAGACTAACAATTGTTTCCTGTCTTGTCGTGAATGTCTTGTATATGTGTAATATATGTGCCGTCTTCCCTGTCTGAGTTTGTGTGTATGTAACGTACGAATTTATGTCTCCCCTCTGTCTGTATCTACAGGTCACCTGACCTTTGCCGTTCTGTGTTGTGAGCGCACTAAATGACCTATTTTCGTACACGTCTCTCTCTCTCCACTCCTTTTTATCTCTCTCTCTCTCTCTCTCTCTCTCTCTCCACTCCTTTTTATCTCTCTCTCTCTCTCTCCCTCTCCTTACATGTCATACGTGTACCGAATGGCTCGTTTAGATTGCGGACGACTCTCACTCTCTATGAGAGTCTCCCTATTTTTCCTCCCTCTTTTTGGGAAAATTGTGCCCCACCGGCACCAGTCTGATTTGATACATATTTGAACGCGAAGGTGTTCAGCGAAATTGACCGAAACTAAAATGACTGTATCTCGCCATGTTACTGCCTCTCCTTTCTGCAAAATGAATGAACTTGAATTGGCTGAGAAGGAAAGGACAGGTAAGACGACTAAAGTCCCCCAAATCAGGCCATTTATAGGGGAACTGTATGTCACTGGCATCCTATGTCTGTTCTTCAGAGACGAACGCCAACGTCTAGATTGACACCCAATACCCAGATTGCCCCACCCCTTTGCACCCAAGCGCAAGCGCCCGAATCCCCGCCCCATTTTTTTGATAGAACCACTTCTGCTGTCCCGGGTATAAACATAATGACCATGGGTAGCTGTTGACCCTTGAGGAAATCTTGTTTTGCCCGACTCTCGACGATAACACCCCCGCCCTGTCTGAAAATATGATTGTTCCTGAAGGGAAATGCCCTGTAATGTTGAATATGATGTAACGCACAGTTGATGGAAATGTCATTTATCCTGACGTGAGTTATAAATAAGGACAATGAATAAACCTGCCATAAACTCAGTAGGAATGCTGACACATGCACTGCTTGGTAATAGACCTCTGACTGTGACCGATGAGCATAAAATCTCAAATGCGGAAAGTTGAGGGGGAAATTCATATGCGTAGATGTCTTCTTCTGCCATTCCTCTAAAACGTTGTCTTGTACCTATTCAAAGATTCACGATCACCGGAGGAGATGGGTCAGATGTGACGTTCAGCCTGACTGCAGACCTTGGGACACGTATGACATCGACCAGAGGTGGAGCTGCAGAGCAACAAGGCACGGGACGAAACTGCAATTTCAACGTGGAAAATGAAAAATGACGGGCCGCCTCGAAGCCCTCCGACTGCTAACCCACGTGTGCCTGGAGTCTCCGTCTGCCTTCTTTGGGCCCGATTGATGGGCCTGCCTGCTTGTTATCCTTTGCTCCCTTGGTCCCTTTGTGTGTGTCCCAGGAACTCTGACCCAACTCCGCTCACTCTTTCTCCTATCGACTATTTGAACAACATCCACCCACCTTCCCACGTGACTTTTTTGCCAAAGGAAAGAGCTGCAATTATATGGGAAGAGGGTGTTGCCACAGAACTATAGGTGCCGAGCATAAGGTGCCGCCAAACGGACTGTTTAGGGAACAGGACTGTGGTCTAACAGCAGAGGACTGACCGCACCCTGCAACGCGTAAGGATAGAACCGAGCTGGACCTATAGCTCCACCGCCGGTGCTCAACAGCGCCAACGAAAGTACCCGGAGTAGAGCCTACCAGTGATGGCTCGCTGATAAAAGACACTGTGACGAAGAGATCTTGTTTATTGAACTGAATTCCGCTCTCAACTACCTGGTCAAAACTGTTCATTGGTCACGTTTTTTTAAGTCAGAAAGATTTATGCTATGTAGTGCGTGTAATTGCCAGGAACACAACGAAAAAGTAATTTCCTATGTACTGCATTCTTCCCATCATCTTAACTGTCTATGATTGTACGCCACATGTTAGTATCGACAAAGTGCTAATTCGCCAACGATGCTTGTCTACCTGTAATGCCATCAGCTGCAAAAATGATTGCTGCTATGTAAAAAGGGGCGACTGTGAAATCTGACGAAATTTATGTACATAGACAGCATTCATTTCCCTTCTTCTCCCACTCCTCTCCCTGTGGGCACCATGGACACTGTAAATTATTGACCGTCTCACCCTGCCAGTAAGAACCCGTACCCCTATGCATATGTACAGCCATTCTAGGCACCATGGCCTTTTTTTACCCATTGGAACCCCCAGCTCCCCTCCTGCGCGTATCTTGCACCTCCTCTCTCATGTATAGACCATGAAACCCTTTCCCTATGCGCGATCCTGATGTGAAAGGTAACCCTCCTGCTTGACCCAGGCCTTCCCCATTTCCCTCTCGAAGAAGCATCCTTCGCCTCAGCTGACATAGCCTCCCCCCCCAGTTGTATCTGACTGCCCCTGTTCTCTCATGTACAGGTCATAAGATCTCTCTCTCTCTCTCTCTCTCTCTCTCTCTCTGCGCGGCTCTGGCCCTGCACGCACCCTGACCCCCTCCTTCTCCTCAAATGAGCAAGTCCTAAACCCTCTTCTTCCGCAAAGCCCTGTCCTTGAGAGTCACGACCGCGCCTGACCAGCACCTCCTTCCCTTCCATGAATGCCCCTCTATTGACAAGCCCTCCCTCCACGCTTGATTGTCCACGCAGGCATGAATACCACTCCTTTGATGACCCCTTCCCCGAGTCCGGCTGACCACACATGTCCGAGGCCATCACCTAAGCCAGGAGATACCATTTACTGCTCTTATTGTATGCCTAGCCACCCCTCCCCCTGGGCCATGATCAGGCGTACACATCCTACGAAACACTCAGCTGCGCGATTGCCCTCCCCCCTTATCAGCAGGTCAAGGGTCCCCATTGTGAACGTATGTGGAGTAGGATCATCACGAGGATTATAGGGATGTCTTCCTTTTGCGTCATACTGTCCTGATTGTACCATCAAATGTTTTGCAAGGTATAAAAGCAAGAGTCGCAAGCTCACTTGTTAGAGCACCTCCCGAAAGACACTGTGTTTCGTGTCCGAAATGACTGGCTCTCCTCATGAGAAATAAACTCTGATCTTGATTCCTGCCTCCAGCGCCCGTCTCTTTATTTGGTAACTATTCAGAATGGAAACTAAGAGGCGGTTTGCGCCAGCAGCCTGGGCATCGATAGAATTATGGGCTCACTTTCAACATTACACCATCACAGAAGAAACAGAAACACTTCTGAACTGAGGACATTCTGCCAGGAAGAACTGCTGTTGGACTGCCAGGAGGGCCTGCCACTTTGCTGCTTGCTTTGCTGTGTTGGCCTGCTGTCTGCTGCTTCTTGCCTGGGAGTAATAGGACTCGACTTTAATCTCTGCATTCTGCTTTCGCAAGTTTCTCCAAGGGCTTGAGTTGAGCTTGCCTCCTATTGGGAAGTCTTACGATCATTAAAGACTTGACCTGCATCTACCTACAAGCACCTAGAGATCCTCTGCTGTGAGTCCAGACCTGCCAAACGGTGCCAAACCCAGTACTGGACCTTTGGAGGTGATTATGGTGCTGCAACCAAGATACCGACACATCGACTCCAAGCTTCACTTCAGAACTGTTGCATCCCTGCAAAATCAATGCATTGCTGCTGCCTGCATCCAAACCCTGGTTCCCGTTCTAAGAGTGTGCAATGCAACAACCGTGACTTACAACACAATCCTCAACAGTGCCGCAGCTCCTCCACAGTACCGCCTCTACATGAGTCTTGAGCACTGCTTCAACAAAGTCCATGACGCACCACTGCGACTCCGACGCACTGCCTGCGGCCGGGTGGTTCGACATCGACGCCTTGGCATTGACGTGCTGTGCTGTGAAATCGACATCATTGAACACTGCTTTGCCTTGAGGACCCAATGTCTCACATCTGCACTGATGCATTACCTCCCCTGTGTCCTGCATCATCCCCGGGTGTTATCGGCCCAGTGACTCTGCACCGCCTCCAGGAGCCTACAGTGATCCTTTGCGCAACGCATCATCCCCAAGTGCCAATGTGCCAACGACCTGCATAGCTTTAAGGAACCGATGCATTACTTGCCTTCATGACACCTTACTTCCTCTGTGCCTCGCACCGTCTTTGACTTTGTGATGCCTGCAAGGTACTGTACTAGGTTCCATGCAACTGCTGTAGCTTTTCCGTGCTTCATTGCCGTCGTACTGAACTTGTGGATTTTTGTCAGTCAAGTGCGACCAAATAGCCCCAGTTGGAGCTATTGTTTTCGAAATTTTATAAATGCATTTAATATTGAAGGATTCAAATCGTGACTTCTGTTTGTTGGATATTTATTGTCCTTGTCTTGTTTTACTCAGATGAATATTGGCTATTTTTTCAAATTGGTGTGGAGTACTTTTGTGGCGGTGTTACTGTGTTAGTGCGTTTATGCGTGCACAAATAGTTTACACATTGCCTCTTTAGTTTAACCGGACCGCTCTGTACTAAAGTACCCGAGGGTGAGCACAGTTAAATTTACTATCTACTACGGTTACCCTGTCTAAGATTATAGATCCCTACTTGGACAGGGTGGATACCTCTGCCAATTAGAGACCCCATTTCTAACAAAGATAGTAATAATTTTGCAGTTGTACTACTGATACAAAATGGCAGCATTGTAATGGTCGACTGAAGGTGCCTTCCACGTCTTGTATGCGACCATGTTTTTCACTGGTTTGTTAATATAACATTTGAGGCATTTTATGATTCAAATTAAATGTGTAATCTTCAGATTAGTTTGCAATGCATCTTTGTAGCATATGGTGTGTCTGCTGTTGGTTGTTATTTTAGCATTTGAAATCGTTGCTGTGAAAGGGTCCCTCTGGTAAACTCTCAAAATGCTTTGCAACTGTGAATTAAAAGCTACCGCTCGGAGATATGAGATTAAAAATGCATTTTTTATTGGCTCTGAAAATATACCACTGAGCAAATGATATGGTAATACATTTTTACGAGAGTAAGAATTCCAACAAAATCTTTTAATCGTTCTGAACACTTTTACTGCGGAAACTGCAATGCTATCGAGTTGTTAAAAGTCAGTTATTCGAATAGAGCAGAGTTATCTGTAGAATTTTGTTCGTGCTCAGTAAAACAGCTTACTAGGACTATTAAAACGCACGTTGTTTATTTTAACCCCGCGTTCTGAACTAAAAATATAAAAACAACACAATCTACTATTTGCAAATTATATAAAAAGTACAAATGATAAATAACTTAGTAATTTTGTTTTTATAGCGCATTACGTGTCTCGGTTGGGGTGAGAATGTCTCCCAGGATGACTTGTGAGTGTGCATCTCTCCCTTAAATTCCTCCTTTACAGTAAGTCTCAGTAGAGGTTGATTTTCATCCCAGTGAGCGTGACAATCATACGTGTTCACAGTTAAAATCATGTTAGAAGTGACTTGAAACTCAAATCGGGACTCTGGTGGGGCGGTACACCCAGAAAGGCTGTCAGTGGTGTCAGGAAGGATATTGAATTATACGTGAAGTCAGCGTCGGATTGGTAACGGGGGCATTCGGGCAATGCCCGAAGGGCCGGGGTCCGAGTTCCACCTGAGGGCTGCTTTTGAGCAGCCTGGGGGCCGATGTGGGCGGTGTCTCTGTTGTTCGACTATCCCGCCAGTGGCCCAGTGGGTGTCTGAGTGGCCTTTCTGGAGGGAGATGGGCACTCATTACCTCTCGTATAGCAGCAACAGGTAGAGGTGTCACCCCTTTTCTGTCGCTGAGCCTCCCATTAATGTAGGCATACAGAGCGGGGCAGGGGACCTGAGCAGAAGTGGCCTCACTAGTTTTAAGGTGTTTCACTAGTGCAAACTGATGCGTGCATTTTTTTTTACCGCCTGCCCCCTTTTTTTTATGTAAAATTACGCTGAAAGCAGTGATTTGAGGGAAGACATTATGCAAATGTGGGCCGATTCTTTTATGCGTGCCCGGGCTAATTTGTAATCCCAATCCAACCCTGCGTGAAGTGGCGACATTGTTGGTGAACGTACTTGTACATTGCATACTCGTGGTAAGAAAAACATGATGTGTGTGTGTATTCTTGACTGTATGGAGGTGTGAACCAATTTTAGAACACCTATGTGCAAGTGGCCAACAAGATGGAGGTCTGAGCACGGGGTGGGGCCAAGGAACGCATGAATGTGGCTGCACTCTAGGGGGTTTATTTACAAGCCCCATGCGCTGCCGGTGCGTCACTTTTTGTGATGCTCTAGAGGGGTAAAGAGCAGACCCATATCTATAAGGCCATGGAAAGCCACTTTGTGTGGATTTTCATGGCCTTGTCTTGCACTACATTAGGGAGGCTTTCCATGGGCTTTACAGTGGGTGATCCCATACAACACCCATGGGTTTTGATGCATTCTTAGATTGTGCGGCATCACTGGCTGAAAGCACAGGAATGCACCATATCTCGTAAATACGGTGCATTCCTGCCCTTTAGATGTGGCATAGGGCAGCGCAGAAAAAAAGACTTGGGATGCTGCCCTATGCAAATCATTGTAAATGAGACCCTAAGTGTGCTCCGACCGCCTACGCTTTCAGCCTTAATCCTGTTCCATTTAGCCCCAGCAACACTGGTGAGTGGCCTGGCCGGATGGCCAAATCTTGGAGACGATGGTGGAGAATGTTGATGCCCCAGTCGGATCCGTGTATCGGCCCGCATCAGCGGTGCGTAACCCTGGACGGAGCCTGCATTATGGTGGCACAGGCGCGGTAAAATGAGACTGGTTGTGCACTGCGTTGGGTACCACTGTTCTCCCGAGACTGTCCTTTGGGAGACCCCAGTTGGGTTGGGGCCATGGTGGATCTCCTCTTCAGCCTTCCCAGACACAGAGCACAGGAAGGGTCTGAGAGGTACTGTTAGCTGGAGGCAAAGCCAAGGCCTCCAACGTTGCGGTCCAAGACTGCACAGGACCTGCATTTCTGCTGGCATTGGTGTCCCAGGGACCTCTTCTCACCACGGAGAGCAATAACAACCTCTAGGCACTGGTCAATGTGCTCCACCCACTAAAGGGCCAGCGCAACAAGGAGAGGGAGCGATCCAAAGGAGGACTAGCATCTGCCAGGGTCTCAGCATGTCACTGCAGCGGTGAGTCTCCGGGGCCTGCATATCCCAGCAAGAGCGGCCCACTATGAGGCTCATTTTTGGATGGCTTCATCCAGTGTGTGGGGAGGACATTACTGCATGGACTGCACTAAGATCCTGCACTGTCCAATGAGAGGTCCGTTTAGTGGTGACTTTACCCTGATGAGCGATTACATTGGACCCCAGTCTTTCAGACATTCTTACACCCGAAAAAAGCATGTGTCAATGCCAGTAAGCAAGGGGAACAAAACCTTGCTGTAATTCATTCTTCGATCCACCATATGGTGGTGAGGTGTCGGAGGCCTGCCAGACTGGCCCCAATAGTGAGGTCCCCGTGGAGTGTGAGGCAGGGGGTAGCACCATGAACCACAGGAGACATGCCTGGTGGAGATGCACTTCATCTGCAGCCACTGAGATTTGAGATGGCACCCTGCCACTGGCCATGGCACCCTGCCACTGGTGGATCCAGCTGCGTATTACTCGGGGGTCATTTTTTTCAACCCAGGGGAGGGGGGGCAGCCAAGGCCTTTGTCCCCTCTTGGCCCATGGACCCCTGCAATTCACCTGCCATGTGAGCTACCTGTTGGTACAATGGACAACACCAGGTCAACCAGAGATCCAGACGGGAGCACCCAGTCGGCCCTGACAATATGCCACTTGCGTGGAAGAACACAGATTGAGGGTAATGAGCCTCTTGTACGTTGAGGGGTTCTTGACAAGCTGGACTGCATTGTGGAAGCCATCACAGTCACACAAGAGACACTAGAAGCTAATATTGATAGGGTGGCTATTGACATGACTATCCTGCACGACTACCACTGTAAGTTAGCGGACAAAGTCAAATCTAATGAGACTGTCATTCAGGCGGTACATCCTATTGTGGATGAGCCCCAAAAGCAGGTGGCATCTCTTATCACGAAAGTCGTGTTAGATCAGCAGGCAGAAGAGGCGGAGGTCCGGAGCAGATGCAACTACAATAGAGTAGTTGTTCTGCCCGAAGATAAAGAAGGATATGCCATGGTGGCATTTCGTGATCAGTGGCTCCGCACTGATGTGGTGCCAGAAGTTTTGCCCCAATTTTTAGTGAAGGCGAGATCTCACTGAGTGCTGTCGCGATCACCACCACCGAGGGCGCAGCATTGTCCACTGGTCGTGCGCATCTTCACTTCAGAGACACACCTTGCATTGCCTGGCTCGCGCAAAAGGCCTATTGCAAATTGGGAAGGCTGAAGTTTACCTCTTCCTGAACTACACATTGAGGTTTCAGTGAAAGAGGGCCTCTTACTCAGAGGTTAAACTCTCACTACATGACCTGGATCTACACTATATGCGACTGTTCCCAGGCTGCCTTAAGATCATATCTGCTGATCTCATTTTCTTCTGTGATAGTCCAACGGAGGCATAGGACCGGATCACTGTATGGGGACTGTGGACAAGTGCTGCCCGCGGTGCACATCCTGCTCTGAGACACACACACACACTTACACACACGCACACACACACACACACACACACACACACACACACACACACACACATGCGCACGCACATGCACACGCAAACACACACGCACACGCACAAGCACACACACAAACACACACAACACACACACACTAACAAGCACACACACACACACACACACACATCAAACGTTTATTGCCTGAGCAGTTCCTTGAAAGGGATGGCAGCCCTCTTGGGGTGCACCACTGTGAGAAGAGAGGCCCCACTGTGAGAGGCTAGTGGAGAACTCCCAAAATTCTTGTGGCACTTGATAAACCAAGAGACGGCAGGAGACACACCTAGGTGACTGTCTGCATAGTCTGATAAACATCGTGTAGCTGACTAAGAGCATTGCCACAGTCTAGGTGTCCCAGGGCCCGCGATTTTGGATACCTGACTTTTGGTGCACGCTTTGGCTCTATTTGGATTGTGTGTTTGATGGCCCTGCAGAACCACTACAGAGGCAGCTCTCGAAATATTCAATCCACAAGAGCTGTGCTGAGCAGCAGCACTGTGGCCAGCTTGCCACTAACAGGGACAGGCCTTGCTTATGTCTTGCTCCCTTCATGGTTGCCAGACAAATCCCCTCAGCACCCCAGGCCAATGGAGCACATTGAAGGCGTGCAGGCCATTCAGTGTGGTGAGACCTATGTGAAATAGTGAACCTTGTGAAGAACTGCCTAGATGACTAATTGTGGTGCAAAATCAGCATAAGGGAGGCACGTGAGTTGAGTTGGGTTCCTTCAAGGAAAGATACTGCAGGGACTGGAAGACTCAATACTAAGAAAAGTATGTTTAATGGATTACGAGTACCAGGGTGCACTGGGGCAGCTTACTTAATGAACACAACATGACTGGGAGGACTAGCTTTTTTATCCAGAGGCAGGATAGTTCCCGAAACCTATTGTAGCTAACAAGCTATTGTTAGCCACAGATTTTGAAATGCTCCAATTAACTTGTGTAGATACCACATCCTGGATCATTATATGTGTACTATTTTGGTGTGACTAGAAAGTTCTTTAAAGATAAAGCACTGGTTGAACTATTATTAGGTGACATATGTGTATTTAGTTGTCATTCTGTACCCCAAACCTCATTTGAGTAAACCTTGGAAGGCTATGCTTCGTTATTAGTCAATTAGTAGTTCAAGCCCTATGACAGCAGACATAAACAACTTAATTTGACCCACTTGGAGACCAGTAGTACTTGCCTGCCCTGTTGTCACCGAACATTTTCAGACAGTCTCTTTTTAGTTTTGGCAGAACTTTGCAGTTTTTGTGAACTGAAATAATAGAGACAGCAGTCAGTGAAGGGAACAGAAGCGGCCCATCCATATAGGCTGAGGGGTCACGCCCACCTTTTTCCCAGGAAGACGAATGTCTCTCAGCCTGAGCAAAGGCCAGCCTCTTCTTGTTCAGGTCAGGCAGCTAGGCGCTAGACATGCGCTAAATGTGCATGCTCTTGGCTGCCTGAGCTGAACTTTGCCAGGCTGAGGATTTCTGAACCCTGTGGGTTTGACCTCCTCAGTCTGGCTAAAGTGCATTGAGGCCCTCCCCCTCGTGATGAGGGAGAGTGTCACTGATTGTCTCAGACATGGGTAGTTCAGTATTAAACCCAGACGTGCTCAGGGCCGTGTGTCAATCAGTGACACATCATCACAGATTGGGGTGGGGTCCGCAGTCTCACTAACCCCATCCCACTCTGTGATGAGTGAGGGACTACTGCCTTCTCTCATTCGCTGACCTTAGGGAGCAGTCCCAACCCTCCTGGGACCTCAACGCTTACCTCTCTACAGTGAAGGGAAGTTTTTTTTTGTTGTATGTTTTGTGTGTGCGCAAATGTATGTATGAATGCCAGTGCTTAATTTGAACCTGTAGTTTCCGGTGCTCAGCACCAGCACTTAATCATCAACACCAGCACTTTTCATGAGTGCCAGTTGAGGAGACATTCATTTATGGTAGGCATGGGGAGATTAAGTGATTTGCCCAGATTTGCCCAGATGCCGAGGCTTGAACCTGGTTCACTAGCTACGAAGTCGGCCTCTCTTGCCATTACACCACACCCTCTCCCCACTTTATTGGGTCATTGCTGGTTCTGTTTTAGGTGGCACTAACCAGAGAAATGGGCTGGTCAAGCTTCGTTCTGACGCAAGCCCAGCACTTATTTTTTTTTTTATAAATGAAACACGGATGAATACATGTGTATTTGTTAGTGAGTGTTGTGAATTGGTGTGCGTGTGTGAATGCATGTGTGTGTATGAGTGTCTATGTGTGGCTACCTGCCCCCTCCCTGGTAAAATTACCAGAAGCCACTGGAAGGGAAGGCCCGATCTGATTTTATTCAGTCACTAGGAAATAGCAGTTGAATCTTAATCATGTCCACTGTTCAGCAGTGGTAAGGCTTAAGGGAATAGACACAAACACTCTTTTTGTTCAAAAGGGGACGGAACAGGAGACTTCGGGGCAGACTGGGTAAGCTGGCCTCCATCCAACATATGTAACACAACAAGAAGCTACCCTGACTTAGTCTCTGATTCTTAGTAAAAGTTGAGGCTCATTTTGCCGATGATTAAGGTGGTGCTGAACATCTCAAAAAAATGTATGGACTGGCCTTACACACCACCAGGTGTCATGCTTCATCATCGGCTGTCCTCAACGGCGTTTGATAAAGGGCGGGCCTACACCTGGAGACAGGGACGCACTTTTATAACTAAGTGGGGGCCCATGCTGAAAAAATTGAGTGAGTGATGTTTAAAAATCGATGCAGAGTTATGCGTGAAATTCTAATGATGCAGAGTGTGTTCGATATTAAAAGTAATGGTGGAAACTAGGGGGTCTAGTACCCCATCTCCAGATCTGTTGCCAACATGTTTCTGCCACTACTGCCACTGTAGCCCATGGTCACACTAGCGTGTGTCCAAGAGGAGACCCAGACGATGAAGCATGTCACCTCGGTGAGTGATGGGAATCCGACCTTTTTAAAGGATTTTCCTCAGTAAAGGATTTCCTCACTGGGGCATATCCATCATTTGTCATAAAAAACATTTAGTTGCAGCCTCCTCATTTTAGTCTTGTGCTCTTTCAGTAGACCCACGGATTTGGTAATGTTGTTATAGTGTAAACTTGCACACATGCTGCAACGCAGGCCTGTGACATGCTTTTCCATAGGAGGAAACGGGAGTCAACAAAGCTGAATGCCCTCTCAATGATGTACCATTGGAACATATTTGCTGCTGCGGAAAAGCTCCTAACTGTAGAAACCTGAATTGCCGTTTCAGCGGCAGCACACCTTCTTTCAATTTATTGACAGATTTGTCTCGGACCTTCAGAGATCTTTTGAGCCAAAAAGTTTTTTAAGTCCTGGATATTTCAGATTGTTAGGAGGAATACACTCTGACACAGCAATGGTCCCATGTCCCAGGTCCTCAGGAGAAGCACTTGGGGGGGTCAAGACTCAATCCAGCTGAAGCTACAAGCACGGTCCAGGGCAGGTCCAGTTTGAACTGTTTAGCTGAGCACCGAGTGGAACACCCACAGCATCATTCATTTCATGCTCCTTTCACGCAGGTACCTGCGTGAAAGGGTAATATATTTACAAAGCGGCGTTAAGCCATAAAAAGTGGCTTAACACCACTTGACAAATATGGTACAGAGCATTGAGCCACCGGAAAGTCGATAAAAATGATGTTCCGGTGGTGCAATCCCTTTGTACATATGCCCCTAAACATGTCAAGCATAAGTGGTCATGCAAGGATCTTGCCCGAGTGTTTCTTTCACCCTCAACTACTGGCACAGAGCTTGCAGGTGACACCTATCCAAACCACCTCATGGATGCTTGGAATGGTTGAACGGGGACATTGGAGGAGAGTAGTTTTGGTGTAGACCGATCTTTCTGAAACAAACATCGGATAAGATGATAAAATCTGGCATATGGCTTGATACGCCATCAAAGGTGAGGCTGTAGGAGAGTAGTTTGGGACCCCTTTTAATTGACAGTAAGAGTGTGTTATATTCAAGGGTAGTCTGTACTCGAATATATATTCTGTGTGACTAATATATGAAAATGAGAAAGAGGAGTACGAGATGTTAAAGTATCCTCATGATTAAAGCACATCATGTGTGTACTCTAGAAACTTAACTGACAAGATTGTGCATTAATATTTAGTTAAGGGATAACAAACTAAACGTGGTTGCTAATTTGGTTTAATAATATACTCAGATACTAATAGTTTAAAATTTGCCATTTATAACTGTTAGGGTATATATCCAAAGTATAGCTTATTTGCTTGTAGAAGGGCACACACAATGTAAGCTGTGCAGTGTTAATTTAGCTTAACTGTAGGCCTGAAATGCATTTCCAATTTATTCTCCAGCTACCGTTTGAATTCGCAATTTGCTTGCACTGTAGAATATTGCATGCATCTTCTGTTCCCACTGCAGGTGGACAAGGGTTCATTAGTTGAGAGAAAGAGTTATTGTTCTTAGGAGATACAGATACCTGGGAAGAAGAAATGGGATAACAGATGGGAGATGGGTTCTCGTGGGAGAAGGCGATGGCACCAAGAATGTGCGAACTATCTCAATGTATGAACATGGAGGCGGGGAAAGGAAACTGGAGGAGGTTGGGATTAAGGGACAATACCAGTAGAACTGTGGGAGGTGTCTTAATTCAGAGATTGCTTATGTTGTAACGTAGTTAGGGACATCTGATATTTTTGTTTTAGGTCGCCTTGAGGCACAGACTTCGTCTTTAGCTGCCCTGGCTTATGCTACATGATCCTGTTTGGAGTTACTTCCTTGGAAGGTTCTGATGGCTGACACCTTTTTCCATCTTTACTGAAACTTATTTTAGACTAGGGTATTCACTTTAGGGTAGTGTGGGGGCAGCTGGGGACTTGTAAGGGTTGCTTAATGGAATCTTGATGCAATCCATCATGCAGTTTTGTCTCTTGATAACCATGTGGCTGTGATCGAACTAGTCGTTTTCATTCTGTTATATAGGGTGAATTGGTTCCGGAGATATGGTTTCATCCTATTTACTTTGTATTTCTATACCAATATGCTTAGATTGGTGTATGTTAATCTGTTTCAGAGTTTGCAATAAACAAATTAACCTGGGTTTACTTAAAGTACTGAGTTCTTATATAACAGTTTAGTTACTCTCGAATTTGGACATTGTGGAAAGGAGTATTTCTCTTTATCTCCCATGTTGCACAACAGAAACCATTGACCAGGTTGATGAGCGGACAGGTAACAGCTTTATCAAAAGGCTGAGTGTTACAGTAATGCTCCTTTCAAATGCACACAAACATTTACATACACAGTGCATGCAGTCCATGTTGTTCAGACAACCCCAGCAATAGTCACTTGCATGCTGTTGCCCGCCTCCAGTTCCCAGCCAACTGATGTAGATGGTGCGTGCACTGAGCACAAAGGCTTCAAACTCACCAAAATCACTGGTTTTTAAGCTATCTTTGACAAAGTAGGCAAGATCAATCCACAAAGATGTGAGAAGTAGTGTATTCCAAATACAGAAAGACCAAGCTACAACACTCCCTGCCACAGTGAGGTGAGACGCCATCTGACCAGACACAACTCCAATCCTCCCTACTCTGTCCCCAGGGTTGTCATAGCTAACAGTACAAGTGCTGAGCTAGACGTTAGAGCGCATGTTACAGCTGTTTTGGGGCAGTAAGACAGTTAATATGGCAGGGCCCATTCTCATGAGACTCTCATTGGATTTAGAGGGAGTTAGTTACTTCAGCGAAAATGTCCTTCCAACTATAATGGTGTAAAGATGCTTAGTAAACTGATGTCAGGATGTTTAGCAATCTTATCTTTTATAGCTTCATATTAGTGCGCTTGTTAAATGTTCCGTTCTACTGTTGTGCATGATCGAATTGTATTTATCAAGAGAACTAATCGAGTCAAGGCAGTAATCACATTTACATTTTGGACAAGTAGCTGAGTAGGAATAATGTATCGGTTATTTTGGGTTTGTAACCAAGGTAACCTCTGCTCACTCAGTAGCAGATTTCTCTGTTGCTGTTCCACCAGTAATTGCTGCAGAGAAGTGTGTGTACATCCTTTGCGATAATTAGTGTTGGAAAGACCCTAAGAGATTCACATAAGAACTGCACAACATGCCGACGTGCATTAGGCGCTCAGCTCACCAGAGATTCCGAACATGGTTGACTGCAAGGCTGAGATATGACTGCAAGGCTTAAACAGTAAGCAATGCTATCTCTTACAATGCTTTCTGCTGATAATTGGCTGTTGAAAAGAGTCGTGTTTGACTTAGATGCTATTTTAAAATCATGTTGTGACAGCTTTTTTCAGCTAATGCACGTTTTGATTAACATTGCAAATGACGTCTGCAAAAAAAAGTAATTAAGTACATATTGTACGATTTCTGCGTCGCGTGCACGCTATCCTACAAGCTACAGAAGCCACTGAAACCACAATCTTTATTCGTTCTCTACAACAGATGGTTCTAACTTACGTTCAAAGCACGTACAGAAGTTGTCGTGTTTACAAAACGGGTGTACAAGTTTCAAACAGTAAACATGGCGTGAGCAAAGCAGGGTGGCAGGGAAAGATTCCCTGGGGTGTCTTAACGATTAAATGGAATGTTTCACTGGTTGCTGCTGAAGGACTAATAATAATCTATTTTTTGGGGGGGGGGGGGGGGGGGTGGATGCAAAAAGAGCACGGTATCCCATAACCTATGTTTGATTGATTTGATCCTACTTGGTGCCTTTTTTTTAATTATCCATCGTGTATGATTAAAAAAGTCGTTTTTAATGCAAATAAAAATATTTGGAACGTTCGTCACCTTCGCACCAAGTAAAGTGGACATGCGTGACGCAGGACTGTGAATCAGATTTATGAAGCCACACAAAGCCACTCTTCGTGGCTTGAGTGGCCTCATAAATTTTGAGTAATGCGACGCAGTGCAAATCGCTGCATCGTCCACTTACTCCGCGCTCCTGAGGCGTTGCATGAGCATTGCGGTGGGTGTTTCCACGCAACACCTTTTTTTTTTACTCTGCCCCAGAAATACAAAATGATGTAAACCTGGGGACGCGCCTAATCCTTACGCTACCCGAGGTGAGGCGTACAGAGGAGAGATATCTTTCTTTCTTGTTTTTCCTCTTTCTATGTGTGCGGCATTCTGCAGCGCACATAGAAAGAGGAAAACGCCTCTATGGATTGTTTCTGCGCAGGAAAGTGCACCTTCCTGCACTAAAACAATCCTGAATACAATGCAGGCACCCCTGCACTATGGTGCAAGGGTACCTGTATTGGCTTAGGGAGCTAAAAGGATGCCAGTGTAGAGGAAAGGACAGGAATGAGCCGTATTGCCTTAAATACGGCTCATTCCTGCCCTTTCGCTGTCACACAATGCAGTGCAGCAAGTCACTGCACTGTACTGTGTGACTTCCCTAACAATAGGCCCCTGTGGGCCTCACTTGGAGTTTCGGCGGACTTGTACTCCATCACAAATGTGACGACTATCTCGTCCGCCTTTTTACAATTGCATTATCTACTAATGCACTTGTTTTAAGGCGGGATACCTGTCATGTTTGTTCACAGGGTACCCGCCTGCCAGCCTCTAAACCAGGCCCTTCATTTTGTATCCATTATGAATTATAAAACTGCAGTATCCATCCTCTCCTGGCATGCTAAAAGGCAGCGCTTACACCACGCCCAGGACTTTAGTGATAGTGATCCTAGTGGAGTGCCTTTCCTGATGGTCTTATGAGCACTGATCTGTGACCCAGGTTGCCACAGATGAGTGTGACAACTCACCCATGTGCCACCACTAGGCATTCTGTACCCCATCTGGGATGCTGTGTGACTGCACTTCTGCTTCCCCTTGGAAGAATATTGTTATTGACATGGCAGCCATGTATGGAAAGAGGTGAGACTGTATTTCAGCAGTGGGCCAAAAGCCATGCCTTTGTCCCAGTACGGAATAAGATACTCGCCTGGTACAGCAGTGAGAAGAGATAGTGATGTTCCTACACACTTTTATTGGGAGACCGCTGTGTCTCCTTTCTTAAAAGATCATTAGAAACCATACAAATGTTGGGTAAGACCAGGCATCAGCATCAGCAGGAATAGCGTCTTACCCTCCAACATATGTTATGTTATATTAAAATAGTCTTATAGAGCGCTCAGCTACTCAAAGAGTATCTCGGCGCTAAGACAGAAACCCAAAACTAAAGCACAGGAAAAAAGTGAGAAGAGAGAAACAGAAAAAGAAGCAAAAAAAGAGACAATTAGGTTGTTTGTTGAAGCAGCCAGGTCTCAGTTGCTTCCGGTAATTCAACAGATCGGTGATTTGCCTAAGTGAAAGGGGAAGCTTATTCCAAAGTCCTGCCACTTGCACTTGAAATAAGCGGCCTCCTTTATGGACCCTGCAATACTTCGGGGTGACCATAAGATGTTGTTGGGCGGATCTAAGAGATCTGACAGGTACATACCCGGAGACTCTTCTGAAGATGTACTTTGCTAAAGGAGATGGCAAGAGCAATGCTCTGATGTTCCAGTGCCAACACAAGATACAGCCAGCACATCTGGACAATGTAATACACTATCAGCATCCTAGATGACTTTTAATGTTTTATTTATTTATTTTTGACATTTCTAGAGCGCGACAAATACCCGCAGGCGTCTCGGCGATGGAAAATACACTTACTTGTGAAACAAGGGGCTGAAGAGGAATGGTGGGGAATTATTGGTCAAACAGCCACTTCTTTAAAAGTTTGCGGAACTGATAAAGGGAGGGACTCAACCTGATGTTTTGGGGAAGAGTATTCCACAGTTTGGGTGCTGCCACTAAGAAGCGGCGATCGCCCCAAGACACTGTTTTGGAGCGTGGAATGACTAGTTGGTTGAAGGTGGCAGAACGAAGCAATCTACTGGGTTTGTAAGGTTGAAGTTGATCTTTAAGAAAATGGGGTCCTTGATTGTTAAGTGCCTTATAAACTATACATAAGGATTTAAAATGTATTCTGTTCTGAATCGTCAGCCAATGGTATTCCTTTATGATTTTTGATATGGGTTCATATTTGGTCTTCCCAGAAAGCAGACGTGCTGCAGCATTCTGTATTGATTGTAATTTCCTTATGACTCTGGACTGGTCATTGAGAAATAAACCATTACAGTAGTCTAGGGTTGACAAAACTAAGGAGCTGACCACTGTTTTGATGGCTGTCTCCGGAAGAAAAGGACGGATTTTTCTAATCATTTTCAGTTTATGATGGGCTGTGGTAACTGTTTTATTTGCATGGTCCATGAAATTGAGTCCTTCGTCGAAGATGACTCCTAGATTCCTAACTTTGGCTGTCGGGGTCGGGGGAGCGCCAAAGGATTCTGGCCACCAACCTAATGGCCAGGCTGGGAGAAGGGGTCCAAAAATAACTACCTCCGTTTTTCTGAGTTCAGTTTTAAACAATTAGTGGCCATCCATTCTCCTATGTCAAGCATTCCATTTTTAAATTTCTTTGCTACTTGATCTCCGTCTCCTTTAATGGCCAGTACCAACTGTGTATCGTCAGCGTAGGAGGTTGTTCTAAAGTCACTCATAAAGCATCAAAACATTCTCCCATTTCTCTAAAAGCATAAAGTGAATATAGTGCCTTGTCAGGAGACAAACTATATGCACAAACTTACTAAGGGGCCTATTACGATGGAGTCTGCGGCAGCCACCGCTGGCCCGGCGGGGGCGATCCGCCCGCTATCCATGCCTGATTGACACCTGCCATATTAGTATGGCTGGGGGGTCCGCGGTGGACGGAAAGACTGTCTGCTGCTTTTCCGCCGGTAGACTCGTCGACCGGGCGCAAAAGGGGCATAATATGGTGACGGTGTCTGCAAGACACTGCCTTCCATATTATGATGCAGGCGGAGATCAGCCTTTCCATGGCAGCGGTGCTGCCATAGAAAGGCAGGCGGTTCTTGCTTTTAGGCTTTCTAGGTTTGCACAAGGTAGCAGGCACCGCATGGTGCCTGTCACGTTGTGCATGCAAATACCCAACATGCAATTTTTACATTGCGGCGGGTGCTGCTTACAGAACTGCCCGCCGCAATGTAAACAATGTGGGATGCAACCGCATCATCGGCAGTCAGTCCTGTGCTCCGATGCGGAGGCGGGCAGACATAGTCCGCCCGCCATCGTAATAGGCCCCCAAGCATTGAGATGGGCATATCTATCAAAGCTGTCACTCATCTGTTTCATCTAACTCTATGCTGTTCAGAAAATGTCTACATTTTTCATGTCATCTACTGCCATGCCGGTTGCTAACAGAATAGTACAAGCATTGGCAAAGCCAATAGGTCTCTCCTATAACAGTCGAGTGCTGATGTATTTGGTTTTGCCAATGTGGTACTGCTATTCACTGCAATGGAACTGAATCTACAGCACTGGAAGGGAATCCTTCCAGACTTTGACATTGTTTAAGTCGAGCAACATCTGATATAAGCAGTTACTTCTTAATTCACTGAGGCATTTTGCAAACATTCAGTCATTTTGTTAGTTCGGTGCTTCTTTTTCAGTCGAAACACCCAAATAACATCAGCCTGTTTTAGGAACAAGGGGGCATATTATCAAGGAGGTTTATCTCCGCTTTTTTGGCTTTAAAAGCCAAGAAAGCGGAGATAAAATTATCTCCCTATTACCTAGCTGTCGCTAACACCAGTTAGCGACAGCTAGTAGGAGATAGCGACCATCTTGGGCCCCACTTTGCATGTCAGTGATATTTATCACTAATGATATGCAAAGTGGGCGTGCCAAGATGTTAGCAACTGAAAACAGTTGCTAACATCGCTATCTCCTATTACCACTTTTGGAGATATTCGCGCTAAGCGCGAATATCTCCAAAAGCTAACACCTGCCCTGAGCAGTTCTTAGCCAAGTTATCCAATGGGAGGTGGATAACATGGCTAAGAGCATTAGCTCGGTAATGCATGAATATCGCTGACTTTTCAGCGATATTCATTCATTTGCAGCGATTTTTATCGCATTTGCGATAAACCTTGGTAATACAAAGGTTTATTTACGGTAAAAATCGCCGCAGCTCTGCGGTAAATTTTTGTCTCTAACCAAGCAATAGCGATAATTATCGCTATTGCTTGGTAATATGCCCCAATTTTGCCATAGTGACACATGAAACTAATAGCTTGGGAATCATAGATGATGCCCTTTATAATAAAAAACGAGAATGACATCAAAATTGGCGAAATGCTGTAAGTGTACATGTCCAAATTAGTGAAAGGAAGGAGACGGACGGTTAATAGCTAAATGCATCACAGGCAGTCACTTGAGAGAGATCTGTTTAATGTTTGCCGTATACGTGCCAAATGAAAACATGCATTAATAATATAAAAAATGAAGACTCAGCTTTTACTTCTTACAAGAAATCAGCTGCACTTTGTAGTTGCACAAACTTAACTGGGGCAAGCCGTTATAATATACAAGCACAGTGTTAAACAACTGGCAATGCACACATAGTACATGTCCTGATAGCAGTGCAATCGCGATGGCAACATTGGATTCCATCAAGTGAAAACACTTAGCACACGAGTCTGCAACAATCACAGGTGCCGTCTACCTTTACTTTCATTGCAACACAACCTACAAAATGGCAATAAAGACACAAATCGGACTCACTGTAAATTAAAAGCTTAATATTATGAATGTATGTAATTTTGAGATCCCCTTTCTAAACCGACATCTCCCAATAAAGCAATCTTTCGTTCATTTTTTTAGACCCAAAATGCAAAGGTATTTAATTTAATTTTTGTCAGGGAACTTGAATAAAGCAAGAGAAAGAGTGGACAACATTGACAGAAAGAATCTTCTAAAAACATCCCAAAAACATGAAGAAGCACGCATAGTTGCGGTATCTAAATACTCAACTCAAAGCCACAATTTTAAAAGAATCATCACCAAACATTGGAAAATGTTAAAATCGGAACCTGATTTTCAAAAATCATTTGAACAACTCCCCATATTTGCTCACACCAGAGCGCAAAACTTAGGAGAAATCCTCAAATGCCGTAAACCTGAAATTGGAATATTCAAAGGAACAAAGCCATGTTTAAGCTGTGGAAGTTGCAATAACATCATGAGAGGAAACTCTATCAATCACCCAATGAAAGGCAACAAAATTAAGATCAGAGTCAATGCAACATGTAACACTAAAAATTTCATTTATGCACTGAAACGCCCATGTGGGAAACTTTACATTGGCAAAACGGAAAGAAGCATCAAGACACGTTTGACCGAGCACAAATCCAACATAAGGTTAAAGAATCCCAGATCATCAGTAGCTACCCATTTTATGGAGGCAAAACACAACATCTCTCAATTACAATATATAATCTTGGAAGTAGTGGAAAAAACAGAAGGAAGAGACAATACTAAACACATGTTACAACGGGAGAACTATTAGATACATAGACTTTGTACTCAAAGTCCGAATGGACTTAATGAACGGAGTGAACTATCATGCTATCTATAAGTGGTAACATTTTTCTAAAAGCTATGCTGTGATTTTTCTTACGCTGGACAGGAAACCTGCGATATTGTATGCTATAATGTATTTATGTTGATTTACAATTATCATACGAGGAGTGTGTCACAAAGTATGGATTCCCTGATGAAGGGCGATTCGGTACGCCCGAAATGCATTGGAATGTAAAAGAATTATTGCCATTGATGTTGAAATGATGATGAAATCGCTGTAAAATATTTATGATACGAGCATAATGAAAACAAATCATTCAAAAACATAAAATAAAAACTTCTTCACCAAAGAACAAAAACGTGTGGAATCCTCTGATTAAAAGGGAGCAGAACTAGGTGTGCCCAAGGGGATATCCTTAATGATCCATTAGGGATACATCATAGAATCTATCATTAGGCGCCCAGGGACGTTGGTCGCCACCCACGGAAGCACCCAAACATTTCTAAGGAAATACAGAAATTTGAGCTGTGCACTCATCCAGCTGTTTATACATTCATTGAAGTGAGCCCCTCGGAAGGAGTAGCACACCACAGAATCATGAGTAACTATGAGGAGATAACAAAAAGTACGGAAGCTAGGGCAGAAACTTTTGCTTTCAAAGAAACAGAAGCTGACCGTATATACGCTTTGATAAGGGAAGAATTATCGCAGGAACCCTCTACCCGGGGTAAGGAACAAAACATCAAACAGTTAATCTATCTAACCAAAAGACAAATCAACCAAAAGCTCCATGCGAGTACATTGATAAAATACCATCGAGCGCAGCGCATACCGAGAGGTCTCAGGATTTCCTTAAAACCTTCACTGTGTAAAAACTCCAAACAATTTCAGGATAAGTGGTTTGCTATCCTCAACAAATGTTCATTGGACCTTATTCTATTAATAATAGAGGAACTTTCAGGAATACTAGAGGAACTCACAAAAGAAATAACGGAAGTGTCTGAGGAGTTATCAAAGATGCTAACTGAAGAGGAATTATCACAAACATTGAATGACATCAAGGAACAAATGGAAAAACATACCAAAGATATTAATGACAGAAAAATTAGAAAATTCAAAAGGGACACCCTTGATTATAAATTGGGGGAGGTATATACATGGGCCGACATCTACGCCCAAAAGAGGAAAAATTGACCATATTCACCCAATACGGATACATCCTCCACGGGAAGTGATAGCTCACAGAGAACCCAAAGACAACAACCAAGCTCGAAACAACGAGAACACGTTCAACCTGAATCTAGAACACTATCAGGAGGGAGAACACAAGATGACACCCTAACAGAACAACCAACAACAAGCATGCCAACAAATGTGAGTCCTTTTTTTGAACAAGGCCAGGCTCAAAAGGGCGACCCCGGAGAGGACAAAGCAAAAGAAAAAGAAAAAGAGAAGGAACACCTCCAGACGAGGAGCACCACTATACCAAAAAAAGACAGAGACAAGAAGAAAACACAAAACTAAATCAATTAGTCATCAACATAAGTGATTATCAACCAAGTGAATATGAACTCAAATTATTACAAAGGGGAACGTCGTTTGTTCCTACTACCAACACCAACGCATTGGAACTAGAAGTGAGCTTTTTTAAGCTCATGCGAAAACTCAGACTTCGACACTTCGTTGATCATGTTCTTCCCCAATCAGACAAAGAGACTGAAGATCAACTATGTGGATTACGAGCAACCAGCACTTTTCAAGCTCCCATAAGTCATAAAACATTGGATCTCTTCGAGAAAATGGTCAAACAGGAGCTAGCTCAACTTAAATGTGACAAACACTCTAAGAGAAATATGACACAGAAGGATCTGGATGCTCTGAAAAAATTGGCAATGAACACGGATCTAAGGTTCACAAAAGCAGACACGGGTGGCGCCCTTGTCATTATGAACAACTCCATGTACGAAAAGAAAGTTCGAGAACACATCTCAGACACCAACACCTATCTACTACTAAATGGGAATCCCACAAGTGAATTTACTAAGACACTACGCAATATTGTAAACAAAGCATACGAAATGGGAACCATCAATATCAAACCCAAGAACTTTCTAATAAAAGAGAATCCAAAAAGCCCGGTATTTTACATGATACCGAAAATCCATAAAAACCTAATGGATCCACCCTTACGACCCATAGTGTCGACGAGAGGCAGTTTACATGAGCCCATAGGCCAATTGATTGACAAACATCTCCAACCCACAGTAAGAAAGATGAGAACTTATGTCAAGGATACGACTGATTTCTTATTAAAACTAGAGGAGATACATATAGATCCAAATGAAACCATCATAATGTGCACAGCAGACGTGAGGTCTCTATACACTTCGATACCACACCAACTGGGAATGGAAGCAATTGAAAGAGCTCTTTTGAACACAGATTTGAACCATGATTTTCAGGTTTTTCTTATGGAACTAATGACTTTTACTTTGTATCACAGCTACTTTAAATATGGAGAACAGTGGTATCAACAACTCACAGGAACAGCCATGGGAAATTCTGCGGCACCGGTGTACGCGAATATTTTCATGCAAAACTACGAGGAATCCAATATGTTGTCTAAACCAATCTGGAAAGATAATCTCAAATTCATGGTTCGTTATATAGACGACATTTTCATAATGTGGAAATCTTCAAAAACTCTGTAAGAAACTGCTCTAGAGGAATTCAACAAAGAGGACAGTCGCATTCAAATAACTTGGGAGATATCAGACTCCACAGTAACATTTTTGGATGTGAGAATCACCTATACAGACAAAGGATTCGAAACTAATGTGTATCGTAAAGAAACGGATAAGAACAATTTGCTACACTATACTAGCTTTCACCAACCAAGCTTAAAACAACATTTACCATACTCTCAAATGACAAGGGTCAAAAGGATAACATCAGAGGAATCTAAAGTAAAAACAACACTGGATGAAATGGCCACAAGGTTTATGGACAGAGGGTACCCTAAAGAAGTCATAAATAAAGCAAGAGAAAGAGTGGACAACATTGACAGAAAGAATCTTCTAAAAACATCCCAAAAACATGAAGAAGCACGCATAGTTGCGGTATCTAAATACTCAACTCAAAGCCACAATTTTAAAAGAATCATCACCAAACATTGGAAAATGTTAAAATCGGAACCTGATTTTCAAAAATCATTTGAACAACTCCCCATATTTGCTCACACCAGAGCGCAAAACTTAGGAGAAATCCTCAAATGCCGTAAACCTGAAATTGGAATATTCAAAGGAACAAAGCCATGTTTAGGCTTTGGAAGTTGCAATAACATCATGAGAGGAAACTCTATCAATCACCCAATGAAAGGCAACAAAATAAGATCAGAGTCAATGCAACATGTAGCACTAAAAATGTCATTTATGCACTGAAATGCCCATGTGGGAAACTTTACATTGGCAAAACGGAAAGAAGCATCAAGACACTTTTGACCGAGCACAAATCCAACATAAGGTTAAAGAATCCCAGATCATCAGTAGCTACCCATTTTATGGAGGCGAAACACAACATCTCTCAATTACAATATATAATCTTGGAAGTAGTGGAAAAAACAGAAGGAAGAGACAATACTAAACACATGTTACAACGGGAGAACTATTGGATACATAGACTTTGTACTCAAAGTCCGAATGGACTTAATGAACGGAGTGAACTATCATGCTATCTATAAGTGGTAACATTTTTCTAAAAGCTATGCTGTGATTTTTCTTACGCTGGACAGGAAACCTGCGATATTGTATGCTATAATGTATTTATTTTGATTTACAATTATCATACGAGGAGTGTGTCACAAACTATGGATTCCCTGATGAAGGGCGATTCGGTACGCCCGAAATGCATTGGAATGTAAAAGAATTATTGCCATTGATGTTGAAATGATGATGAAATCGCTGTAAAATATTTATGATACGAGCATAATGAAAACAAATCATTCAAAAACATAAAATAAAAACTTCTTCACCAAAGAACAAAAACGTGTGGAATCCTCTGATTAAAAGGGAGGAGAACTAGGTGTGCCCAAGGGGATATCCTTAATGGTCCATTAGGGATACATCATAGAATCTATCATTAGGCGCCCAGGGACGTTGGTCGCCACCCACGGAAGCACCCAAACATTTCTAAGGAAATACAGAAATTTAAGCTGTGCACTCATCCAACTGTTTATACAGTTCCTTATAGTGAAATTTCGTTTTTCACCGTTGAAAGGGTGTCTGTCCCATAGGCTATCATTGGGGCTGCATTGTAACATTTCACATGTGTAACTTTTAATTGGGACAAGATAGAGAAATGGAGTTTAGGCTCTCTGAACTCAGAATTTAATAACACACATTTTGGTAAAAGGGTTTTTTAAATTGTGTGTTTGAAAATGCCACTTTTAGAAAGTGGGTATTTTCTTACTTTACCATTCTGTGTTTGTGCATTCAGCGTATGTTTCTGGAGTGACAAGAGCTGGGGATATGCATCCAATGTAGACACAAACAAAGGCTAGGGGAGGTGTGTCTTGCCTTGCCTGGGTGACTAAACTCATTGCTGGGCTCAATAGACCTGGTCTGCATTTACAGTGGTGGGAGGTGTTTTGCTTGCACCTGAATAGGCTGTGTCTCTTTGCGCAATGCTTTCTCCACCCCGTGGTCATGAAGCTCAGAGACTCTGCCACAAAGTGAACAATAACAAAATGGGGTATAAGTATTGGACCTTAAACCCCAGAACTCTAGGTTACTTCAAGAAAGAAGAGGACCCTGCCAAGAATAGCGGAAGAACTGTGTGAGGAGCGCTGGCTTTTCTGAGTGAGGGTTGGGTTGGCCTGCAGTCGCTGCTTCTAACTGTGGTGGTGGAAAAGGACTCTTTTTGCCCCGCTGTGTTATCCTGTTTGTGAAGAATCTCCAAGGGCTTGTGTGTGTTTGCCTCCTGTTGGAAGTCTTAGGGAAATCGAAGACTTCAGTAAAGATCCTTGCTGGATCTACAGAAAACTTCCTTTAAAGGAGAGCTAAAGAACTGCGTGAGGAGCACTGCCCCTGCTGCGTTAGGGGTGGGTTGGAGCAGCAACTGCAGGGTTAAGACTGGACTTTTCTTCATCTTTTGTTCTAAAATTGAAAGAGCATGAGTAGCGCTTTGTTTGGCAGCCCAGTGCACAGAGAACGCTGTTAAAGGGGCCTTTATCACATCCCATGTGAGAACTGCCCTGGCCCTGGTGTGTTGAGCAGAAGGTAGGGGAGAGTTTGTTGTGGAGAAAGCGATCTCCCTGACAGCCGTTGTGTGAAGGGGCACGGCTTGAGACTGCCGTCTGCCGCTGAGCAAAGCATGCCTCTCTGTCCGTGGCTGTCCTGTAGCCCAAAGTCTCCCTGCAGCACGGTTTCTCCCCCCTGTTGACGTGGCAACCAGAGCTCCGGGTGGAGGTGTTGCCAAACCGCTCGGTGTATCCACATCAGTCCCTACAGGGCCTCTCCAGCCAGGGAGTGCCAGCAGAAGCCAAGAAAGGCCCCAGCCTTTGAAGGGAGGAACCTGGTGAATTCAGAGGACACCAAGCAATGCCTACCTCTAGGATCCAGAAGAGCGGTGAGTGCCATGAGGGACCAGCAGGTCCCTACCCCGTGTTGCTTTGCCTGGGCAAGGTCTCTGACGCGCTCCCTGTAGGGGGAGGGCAGAGGCAGCTGCACTGTAGGTCTGCTGGCAACTGCAGCCGTGCAGCACGATGAGTGGGAGATCAAGCGAGGTGTGCCCACCACCCTCAGCCGAGTACGTGTTTTCCCGTGGGGACTTGCATTGGGGGGGCATTTTTTGGGGGGATTGAGCCCCTACACTCCCTCACAGCTGAGCTGCACGATCACGGGCAGCTGCTGTATTACATAGTGTGGGGGTCTTGAGGGATTGGAAACACGCTGCAGGATAGGTGGGAAACCCTCATCGAAGTCCCATTCCTGGGTCCTTCTGTATTTACCACAAAGCCTGGGCTAAAGGCACAGGCGTCCCAGTGCTCTGCAAGCTGACAATTTTTACCGCATGACAGGAGAGAGAAGCGCAGGTGCGCTGTATCTCTGATGAGGCATCATACAATGGACGTTTTCTGCTATGCAACCTTCACAAGATATCTCACAGCAGGATGATAGATCACGGCCAGCTTGCCCCCAGCACAGGTGTCGAAATTCTCTATTCATTGTTTATAGAATGCATACAGATAATCAACTCTCACATAAACCAAAACATTTTGTAATTTTCAAATAGTGTAAATTACTTCAGATTGGCTCTTCATACAAGGAAAAGAGAGAAAGAACACAACAACCAAAAACACATGTTCACTTTAGTATGTGTCATTTAAACAGTTGTCTACATCAACTATGGCTATCTTAATGTGAACATCACATTCTTTTGTGTATATAATGTACAGCTTAATGTACATGTGCATAAATAGTGACAGAGCGTCACCAGTTGCATTCCAAGTCTATTAGTAGATTTACCTGAATACCTAGCCAAGCCAAACCAAATTAATTAAAAGGATACAAATTTTAGAGGAAATTGTCATGGGATGCAGAGAAATGGCTTAATAAAGTGAATCAAAAGTCCCAAGGAAAACATAAACTGCCATTTTGAAAGGTATTGAAAAGAGTTGCCTCGTGTTTTCATATGGGATAATGAAAAATATCTAAAAAAACAAATGTTCAGAATGTCTGCAGTACAGTCGATCAGGACCTAGGCGCCCATTGTGTTTGACGGGCATGTAATCTTGCTTGGTAAAACAGGGCAATTGGCCCTACGGAAAGCTTTTACCTTTGGACCTAGAAACGTCACTAGTGGTTGTAAATACATGAGTGGGAAAAACCCAGGACTATAGTTGAAAAATGTGCACAGTGATATATTGTTGTGAGGGCTACTGCTACTGACTCAAGCTTCTTGCCAAAAACACTTAGTGATAAAACCCCAAAAAGATGAACCCAATGAGATTGCATCTTTTTGGTGTACGGCTTTCAAAGGGCATCAAGACACGACATTCAGCCTGATTCATCAAAGACCCGTTTTGCGAGTCTATAATAGCGATTCATAAGGAATCGCTATTACAGACTTGCAAAACGGGATTCATGTAGGAATCGCAAAATAAATTGCAATTCCTACACATTCCTTATTTGCGATTAGCAAATTGCTAATCGCAAATAAGGAATAACTCCCCATTCATTCCTACGGGCCAAAAGGCCCATAGGAATGAATGGGGAGTATTTCCTTATTTGCGATTAGCAATTAGCTAATCGCAAATAAGATAGCGATTTAAAGGGTGCCAGGGGTGTCCAAAGGACACCCTGTAGCACCCCTTAAATGCAAATTTAAACAGGTGTTGCGCACACACATGTCCAAAGGACATGTGTGTGTGCAACATGCAACTTAGAAAAATGCTTTTAAAAGCATTTTTCTAAGTTTTCGCTATTTACCACGAGGTTTGACCTCGCGGTAAATAGCGGGCCGAAATTGCGAATTCGCAATTGTAAAATGGACGAGGAATTGCATTTAAGGAATCTCAAATAGGGATTCCTTAAATGTAATTCCTCGCAAAATAGCGAAATCGCTATTACCGATTTTTGCATTTGGGATGATGAATCCCAAATGCAAAAATTGCGCTTGCAAAGGGACAGAATCTGAGAATCTGGCCCTTTGCGAGCGCAATACACCTTCATGAATCTGGCTGTTAGTCTCCAGTTTTTCTGTGAATGTTCCTCTTGCATTCGACATTGAGGGAAAAATTGTCAACCCTTCAGGGATTGTTTGTCCCAGGCCACGTTTTGCGTTATAGAGGCTTCCCATCGGTTCAATTAAACTCCTCAGAAAAATGTTAATTTCCAAAAAGTCCTCAGAAGTTAACCATTGCAGGCAACATTCCATTTGTCTTGAAGACGTCTACACCCTCCAGCCAAAAAATGGAAGCTCTACAGAGGAGAAATGTTTAAATATAGCTGGGCTATAGGCGTACCTCCATGGAATTAGTAATGTTCTCTGTTTCAGTACTCATACCCCCAGTCTACAGGGGGGAATTTACACAGGAGTAACAAGCTTCATTGGCAGGACCTGTAAGCCTTTAGCCTTGTGATGCAACAACAGGCCATCACTACCAGCCCATGGTAATGCAGTGGTAGAAGATAATGAAATAATTAGTGACGGGGTTTGCGACTTCTCAAGCAGGCATCAAGACTTCCTCAGAGCATTTAGTTACAGGGTGATTATCTCCATGGAATTGGTTAAGTAGGTAATTTATATGATTTATAGGTATGTTATATTGATTTTTATAGTGCACTAATCACCTGAGAGTGTATTCAGGATCTCTGGCAGGTGTGCATGTTTGTGGTCTCAAAGGGGCTTATACGAAGATTCGGGTCCTCAGCTTCTTGCAGAACTCAAGAAATGAGGGGGAGGCTCTGATGAGTTGAGGGAGGTCATTCCATGTCGTGGGTGTGATGTAGAAGAATGAGCGACCTCCAGCTTTGCTTTTGAAGTGGCGGGGAATGTGTTGCAAGCAGTATCGGCCCGTGGTGGGAGTGCTGCCGGGCACTGACGTGGGGCGGTGGAGGGGCAGGGTGGGGGACAGTAAACTGTGAAATACGGCCGCACAGAGGTAAGTACACAAACAAATAAATAATATGAATTCCGTTGCTCGCTCTGCATCGCCAAATGCGATGCAGCACCCCACGTCAGCATCCAGCATCACTCCCACCACGGGCCGCTTCTGGTTGCAAGTGAGAGTGAGGCAGAGCGTAGGTGTCTGTTGGGTTGGTGAAAGTGTATGCGGCCGTTCAGGTATTCTGGTTCTGTGTTGTGTCTGGCATTGTATGTGTATATTTATAGAGAGCAAACCAGTTGCCCGATCAATCAATCAATGAATCAAGATTTTTTAAGCGTGCCTAACCACCCGATAGGTCATCCAGGTGCTTGCAGGCCCCGGAGGCTTATTCATACAGCCAGGTCTTGAGGGTGAATCGAAATTCCAGAAGCGAGGTGATGGTATGCAAGCGCCTGGGGAGGCTTTTCCAGGTCTTTGCTGCTATGTGGGAGAAGGAGCGTCCTCCACTTCTACTTCAGTAGATGCTGGGAAGATGGGCAAGTGAAAGGGAGGCAGTGCGTAGACTTTTTGATGGCTGGTGGAATTTTAGGTGATGGTTAATGTAGGCCGGTCCTTGGTTGTGTAGAGCCTTGTGTGCGCGTGTCAACAGCTTGAATTGTCATCTCTTCTGGACCGGGAGCCAGTGGAGTTTCCTGAGGTGGGGTGTGATGTAGGTTCGTCGGGAAGGCTGAGCATGAGTCTGGCTGCGGCGTCTGGTTAGTCTAAAATCTCTGTGGAAGGTGTGCAGCGATTCCTACTTAGAGGGCATTGCTGTAGTCCAGTCTGCTGGCGAAGGCTACGTCACGGTGCGTCTCAGTGGAGAGGTGGCCATTTGAAGATCTTACGTAGCATGCGCAGAGTGAGGAAGCAGGTGGAGGAGACGGCATTGATCTATGATTTCATGGTGAGAGCTTGTTGTCAATGATGATTCCGATTTTTCTGGCATGGTTGAAAGAAGTGGGTACGGGTCTTAGGTCTGATGTCCACCAGGAGTCGTTCCATGTGTTGCTGCTGTTGCCAAATATTAGTTCTTCAGTCTTGTCTGTTTTCAGCTGCAGGCACTGCAGCAATGTTTGTCATGCATCTGTGGAAGTTATTTCTGGTGGCGGGGTCTTCCATAAGTGAGAGGATGAGTTGGGTGTCATCTGAGTAGAAAATTATGTTGAGACCATGGGATCTGACAATGTTGACCAGCGGGGTCATATAGGCCTTGAAGAGCATGTGGATGAGCCCTGGCGGACACTGCAGGTGATCTCCTTGGTTCAGAGGTGATAGGTGGGAGGTGGATCCTCTGGGTTTTTCCAGTGATTAAGGAAGTGATCCATCTGACTGCGTCCTCTTGGAGACTGATGTGGGTGAGTATTTCGATCAGTGTGTTGTGGGATACGATGTCGAAGGCTGCTGGGAGATCAAGGAGGATCAAAGCTCCTGTTTCTTCTCAATAGAAGAGGGTTTGGATGTTGTTGGTGGCTGCAATCAGGGTGGTTTTGGTGCTGTGATTGCTGTGGAAGCCAAATTGGGAGGCACTGAGTAGCTGGTTCTGCACCAGGTGTGCCATGAGTTGATTGTTGATGATTTTTTCCAGTACCTTCGCTGGGAATGGGAGCAGCGAGATTGGCCTGCAGTTTTTTCTGGGGGCAGCAGAGGGTTTTTTGAATAAGGGTCTGACTTTGGTGTGTTTCCGGACATCTGGAAATGTTGCAGTGGTGATAGAGGTGTTGAGTAGGGGGGTGAGTTCCAGGTTGATCCTTTGGTTTCCGAGGTTGAAGATGTGGTACAGGCATGGGTCTGTGGGAGCTCCTGAGTAGATAGATTTTATAATGGAGGTGGTGTCCTCGATGGAGAGGATGTTCCAAGTGATCAGTGTTTGGTTTGTGTCAGTTCTGATGGTGGCATATATGTTGAGGATGTCCGTAGGTTTGATTGGGGGTTGAAGTTTCTATTTATAGCTGCGATCTTGCTGTGGAAGAAGTGTGAGGGAGTGATGTTGTTTTCGCTGACAGCAGGGAGGAAGCCTGAGGTGAGGAGGAGGCACTGAGCAATAAGAAGCAAGAAAACAAAACTGACACCGGAGCCAACCAATGAGAAGTAATGAGTTGCTCTAAAGCCATGTTAAGCTTTTTATTTACCTAAAGAACTGTACAAATATTTTTTGTAATTATGGCTCAGATGCAGAAAAGATGTTCAAACTATTCTGTGTTTGCATTGCATTTGTGCTCACAAACATTTTACCTAAACAAGGAAGTGTTCAGCTGTAGTTGCTGATAAGGCTCCTGAAACACTCCACTTTTATAACGGTATCATCTGTGCATGTGCATTGATTCTTCTGTCTAAATAGGCATGCCACAGAATGTTCTATTGACTTCAGGGGCATTGCTTCCACTGGTGCAGAAGGTGCAATAGCACCGGGCACAGAGGCCTCAGGGACCCACTAAACCATTATTACTTCTGCATTTCACAATTCAAACTGCGACCAGGGAGGCCTTGCACTAGGGCCAGTGACACACTGGCTATGCCACTCATTGGCTTAAATGGAATCACATGTGGATGGTTTTAATAACAAGTTGAATACATTTGTAGTATATAATGACATCAATGAAAATCTTAGGTCAACTAATCGCATTTTTCATTAACCAGCAGTTGCCCAAGAGGAGGTGTTAGATTCCCTGTTGCTCCTTCACACCATCCAGCATAGATGCACCATCTTCAATAGCAAGAGTATACTGGGGACGTACACCTGCCACCCCTGCAACGCAGCAGGGGGGGGGGGCTTTAGAGGGCCTCTTTCAACCCAAGGATATGAGTATCTGTGATGTATGGGAGTCATAGGGGCCCATGGCAACATTCTCCCTGGTGGCCCCATAATGTTTTGTTACACCACTGGCGTTCTGATTATTTTTTTTTTCCGGGCAGCAAGAAATGGAGTCAAGTAGGATGGTCCTATAAGAGCCATGCCACCATTAAAAATTGCACCAGTAGCTCCACTGTACACTACAGTGACACCATATCTATGTTGCTGTAGTCCCAGACATTGAATGAGAGATATCAAAATTGGTAGTGGTACTCCTGGGGCAGCATTACAGACAAGGTGCATTTTCATTGTTTGTGCCAGGCGCACCTTTTAAAAGGTGCACCAGGCGTAGACAATGAAAATGCGCTCTATTATGCTGAATGTGCTGCCCCAGGGAACGCATTCAGTGAAAAACAGAGCAGCTGCTTTACAGCCATTCCGTGTTTTCACAATGCCGGCGGCAACCCACCTGCACTTTGAAGGGGGATTAGAGATCCCCTTGCAGGCAGGTGCAGTCAGTGACTGTACCCGCCTGCAATGGGCTTGTCAGGTGGGTCCATAGGACCCCTATCCCCCCTGCAAAGGGATACTCTAAGGGGGCGCACAGACAATGCGCCTCCTGACAGCTTCTTTGGCTCTCTGCCCGTGCCTGTGATATGGCAGAGACATACAACCTGATTCATCAAGCCTAATTGCGCTCGCAAAGGGCCAGATTCTGAGAATCTGGCCCTTTGCGAGCGCAATTTTTGCATTTGGGATTCATCATCCCAAATGCAAAAATCGGTAATTGCTAATTCGCTAAATTGCGAGGAATTACATTTAAGGAATCTCTATTTGAGATTCCTTAAATGCAATTCAACATCCATTTTTTAATTGCGAAATCGCAATTTCGGGCCGCTATTTTCCGCGAGGTCAAACCTCGTGGTAAATAGCGAAAACTTAGAAAAATGCTTTTAAATGCATTTTTCTAAGTTGCATGTTGCACACACACATGTCCTTCGGACATGTGTGTGCGCAACACCACTGTAACTTACATTTCAGGGGTGCTACAGGGTGTCCTTTGGACACCCCTAGCACCCTTGAAATCGCTATCTTATTTGCGATTAGCAAATTGCTATTCGCAAATAAGGAATACTCCCCATTCATTCCTATGGGCCTTTGGGCCCATAGGAATGAATGGGGAGTTATTCCTTATTTGCGTTTAGCAATTTGCTAATCGCAAATAAGGAATGTGTAGGAATCGCAATTTATTTAGCGATTCCTACATGAATACCGTTTTGCAAGTCCTTAATAGCGATTCCTTATGAATCGCTATTAAAGACTCGCAAAACGGCCCTTTCATGAATCTGGCTAAAAGTGATTCCCTCATTTGCACGAGGCACGCCACCATGTAAATGAGGGATCGCCCCCTGAAGATAGCACTGGAGTTCTGAGTGCATGCACTATCGGTATTACAGAAGAGGCTGCAAAAGAGTTTGCGGCCCCTTCTGTACTACCAAAGTGCCCCAGGGACACACAAAGCGGACGCGAGCGCCCGTCGCATCCCCGAGGCACTTTCTGTAATAAGGCCTCTGGTGTTATCTCTTGTGACATAGAAGAAGGGGTTCAAAGAACTTGTGATGTCACTTCTGCTACAGGTGACATTTTGGAGAATTAATATCAAGTGTTAGAGCATGGACGGGCAAACAGACAAATACACAGGCGTACACTGGAAATTACATAAATCCTTAGCAAAATAAGGTACAAAATAATGCCCATTCGGGGCTCGCTGTAATCAGGCTATGGCATTCGGTGCAATACCTCTTACACAAAGAGGCAGTGGCGTATCTATTAATAGTGCAGTGTGTGCAGTGTCCCTGGGAACAAGGTGAGTGGTGGCCTCGCAACCCAGGTGTGACTGTTTTTTTCAAAACTCTGCAGAAGCATGGGGTGCGTCGTTATTGCTTGAATTGGGGCATCCTTAATGAGCCACTGCAAACAGGTGGGAACATAAATCAATGTATGTGTCGGTTAACAATAAAAATGCTCAATCAGTAATGAACGTAAGCAAAACATATTCCAAATCACCAGTAGCCCTGAGCAGCACATACATTAAATTATATTATAACACTTTGGAAGCTGCTAATTTGGCGCAATTTACAATTGCACCACTTTTGGCACTTACTTTGATATTTATACCTCGTGTTGATTAAAGGACCCAATGCCATTCTTTTGGAGTTTACTACAAACTATTGTTCACTAATTGGAGCAACTTAATTACACTGGGATTGGGAAAAAACAGAAGGGAGCTGATTAATCAATGTTTCACACAGCGTAATGCAGTAATCCAACTTGCTGTGCTATGCAGCGTGAACGGGAAAGACAGGAATGAGCCGTATTTGACATCATATAGTGAATTTTTTAATGTTTAAAAGCTTTTTTGTGAATAATAACAGAGAATACAAAGTTCAGCAATACAGAGAATAACATATTGAAATGAATAAATAACAAGAAAATGGCTAGCATGAGAAGAAAAAAGAAAGCTGGTTCAGTTTTATAAGGAAGTAAGGGGGAGGAGGAGGGAGGGGAGAAAAAGGGGGGAGGGGGAGGAGCAACTCTTACAAATTGGTAGAATGTGATATTGAATATCTACAAAGGAATGTGAACAATATAATTGATAAATACAATAAGCCAACACAGGTTAGAAGTAAAAGAACAGAGAAAATAAATGTTTAAGGGGGCTTGAAATGTTCTGCATTTAAACGAGAATTATCTGTTAACTAACACCGAGACTTTGGGGGCAAAATATAATAAAGAAATAAGTGAAATCAACTTGGGACCAAAACCATGCCACTTCAAAAATGAATGCAAAACTATAAATAATACATGAAGAACAATATACGCAGAAATAAAATTATGAAGTAAGAGATAAAGGGAGAGCAAAGGGAGAGATAATAAAAAGTCACACGAGGAAAGAAACATTTAAGAAGAAGGATATGAAGCAATCAAGAAAAGAAAGGGGAAGCATACTAAAAAGACAAACAAAAGGAAGGGGGAAAGAATAAGAATAAGAGGAGACAGTACATGTCAAGGTGACAACTGTAATAAGTACCTTATGAGGAACACAAGGGAAGAATGAGAGGCGGCAACGGACAACGGAAACAGCACACACAACAAAGGGTAACACACCACACCAGGACATCAATTAAACATGAAACAGGAGCGGGAACATGGAGTGGAACACAGTAAACTTTCAATGAGCCTGTAATATGAAACAATGAGCTATGAATATAAAGGCAAGAAGAGTAATGGAGTCAAAATAGCATGAGCTATACCAGCAAATTCAATGCAGTAGTATAACAAAAGGAGCACTAAAGTCAAGTTCCAGAAGGAGAAGGAGCTGTCTCCATTGAGGCAGTAGAATGAGATTGAATAAATCTTCTGAGGTCAGTCGGATCTTCAATGGTGGAAGTCTTGTTCAAGAAGGTGACCTTAAACAGGCATCGGTGAAACAAACCATATCGTGCACCCAAGGAGTGAAGAGCCGGACGAAGATCCAGGAATTCTTTTAGTCGTTTGGCAGTTGTTGAAGAAACATCCTGAGAAATAAATACTTTTGTACCATGGCAAGATTGTTGCTTTTTGGATTTAGCGGCATTCAGCACCTGCAGAAGGTCAGCGAATTGTAGAAATAAAATGATTATTCCACGATTTTTAGAGGGAACAGCTGAAGAGGATACATGTGGGCCCAGTCTATGTGCTCGTTGTATATTCAGTTTGGTTGCAGGAGGAAGAATCAAAAACTGTGACAGGAAAGAAGTAAAATACGCAACAGGGTCGTCCCCTTTAAGGCCCTCATGCGGAAATTATTGTGACAATTTCTATTTTCCAAGTCTTCAGTCAATCTTCTCAATTGTAAGACTTCCTTCTCCAAAGAGGAAATTCTAGAAGATGAATCCTGTACCTCATTAAGCTGTTGCTCCACCACAGTGAGGCGGGATTCCATAGCTGACCATTTGTTGTCCAAGGTTTGTAGGCAGGAGTTTGTTTCCTCAATGAAGGGTCAGAGGTCACGGATTTCCTCCAAGACAATATCCAAAGAAACCAGAGAAACAGACTTAGGAGGAGAGGGAGGATCTTGTTTAAGTCTCTTACCGGTAGCTGAAGGTAATTGTGATTTAGATGCCATGGCGGTAAGATTTGTTGTGTTAGTAGAACAAGCCCCGTGCGACAATACCTCAAGTGAGTATGAGGAATTGTTAGAGTCATTGGTGGAACAAGTTGCAGGAACGTTTGACTTCAGTCTCTTGGTATGATGAAGTAAGTATTTGCACCTTGCCATGAAATGTGATATGAAAAGCTCAAGAAAAGGCTGTGAAGGCAGGCATCATATCCGAGAGTGGGCAAAATTACCTCACAAAAAAACTGCACTTTCAGCAGATAATGGGGTCCTCTAATGTTGAAAAATGCACATTCAAAGAAAATGTCTATGACATTCAGGAAACGTAAAAAAAAATTACATCCAGGGTGCTATGTGAGGAGAATTGAAGAAAAAAACAACAGGGAGAGAAAGAAAATGGCGGCCGCTAAGCAGCTAAAGAGAGTAACCTATAAATTCTGTCATCTCTCCATAAAAATGAAGGAAGGATCAAGAAAGTGTCTACCTAAAGAGCAAACATTCCGATTTAGGAAAATGCCGACATGATAAGAAGAAAGACGCTGGAACCGCTTCAAAGGAAACTACGAAGTCCAGAGCGATGCAAAGCTCTGTCATCAGGCGGCCATCTTGGGTTGCGGTGCGCCCGAGTCCACATATAGTGCATTCCTATCCTTTCCTTGCGCTGGTGCACTTTGGATGCCTATCTCCAACTCAGGCGTCCTTGCACTATGGTGCAAGGGCACCTGTGTTGTAAGAAGGATTATTTTTGTGCTGGAAGGCACACCTTCCTGCACAAAAACAATGCTAAGAGTCAATTTCCTCTTTCTATGTGTGCTTTCTAAGAGGAAAAAATGCAGAGAAATAAAGATATTTCTCCTCGTTATGCCTCACCAAGGGAGGAGTAGCATTTTGAAGCATGTTCAGGTCTACCACTAATGATTAATCAGGGAATACACCAAAATCCATGGGTGAATGTGTGGAAACGCCCATGCTCAACCCATGGAAGGCCTCCCTGGGGTAGAGTAACACAGGACAGCGATTTGCGCTGCCTTGAGTTATTCCGGATGTATCTATCCATGCAGGGCCATGCAAGGTGAACTTGTGTGGCTTGATAAATCGACTTTAGTATTGCGTTGCCCATGCGTGGTGTAAGTGTGACACAACAATATGATAAGTTAGACCCAAGGTGTGAATTTAAATGGAAAGTTTAGACATATCCCTGTACGCGAGAGCAAAAACATCCCAATTCATAGTTTTTCTCCCTCTATGCAACCACAATTTGGACACAAACATATGTAAATCAGTCTTGACCCTGCTACTCATGGGAGCAGTCCAGCCTGAACTATCAGACCAAGTTGTCTCTCAACCAATACACAAGCATCCTAGGATCGGTCTTTACCTGTTTAGGGCTCTTTAAACAAGTATGGCTTGGTTCCAGTGGCACAATGAGCCCAGGACACACTTCTGAGCAAACCTGGTGAACTTAGGGCCTCAAATGCAAAAATAAAATGGTGATGAATGGAATGAATTAATCTCAGTCACTGGCATTTGCTCAAGTTGCATCACAATCCATTGTTTTTCACCCAGCATGCCACCTCAGTTTGGGCTCAACCATATACAAATCAGTCTTGACCCTGCTCTTCATAGGAACAAACTGCCTGGCTTGGTCCTCCGTGAACCTGAAAACAAGCAACCTAGGACCAGTGTTGCCCTGGTTAGGGCTCTTCAGCCAGATACAGCTTGGTTCCAGTGGCACAGTGAGCCTCGAACCCAAATCTGAACATACCCAGCGCATTTAGGATGTCAAATGTATGAACAAACAAGTGATTGATGGAATGTTTGAATTATTATCAGCCACTGGCAATCACTCAGGGCTGCATCCCAGTCCATTTTTTTCCGCCCAGCATGCCACCTCAGTTTGGACCCAGCCATATGCAAATCGGTCTTGACCCTGTTCCTTTTGGAAACACTCCAGCCCTAACTGCCGGACCAGGTCCTCCCTGAACTGGAAAACAAGCAACATAGGGCCAGTTTTGCCCTAGTTGGGGCTCTTTAGCCAGGCAGAGCTTGGTTCCTGTTGCATAGTGAGACCGGAACCCACATCTAGGCATAGGGCCCCAGACAGCGAGAATTTGGGTGAGTCAAGACGAGAGAAATTAAGTGCCTCACAGTTAGGGATTTGAAGGTCTTTAATATTACATTTGTAGTCCTTTTTATAGATAATGGCAATACCTCCAACTATTCTGTGTGATCTATTTATTCCCATAAGAGCAAAGTTGGAAGGGAGGGCAGAAATTATATCAGCTGCAAGGCCCTCATGGAGCCACGTTCCAGCTAAGAAAATTATGTCGGAGTCCATATCTCAGAGGAAATTAAATAAGTGAATCTGATTTTTAGGGAGGGAGCGACAATTTAGAGAGAAACACCTGAGCATTTTAAGTGGGGGAGAGAAAGCTAGATCCTTAGCACTAGGTTGGGAGGCTGCTTCCTGGTTAGGAGAAACTTGCGCCGCCTTGGAAGGGAAGTTCAAACAGACCGCAAGTGCAAAGGAATTGATGCGCCTCCGGAGAAAAAGTCTGGCATAGCTAGGGCAGTTCAAGCTGGACTGCTCCCATTGGAGCAGGGTCAAGACTGATTTGTTTATAACTGGTTTCAACCTGAGGTGGCATGGTATGTACAATAACGATGGATTGGGTTGTGCGTCCGAGTAATTACTAGTGGCTTAGATTAATTCAAAGACAATCTAGGAAACTACTTCAATCTCTAAGTGAAAGAAATATCAATAAAGAGAACATGTCTATATATTTGAAAGGTGAACAAACCATGTGTTTGAAAGTGCATAGGTCACTTAGGGGTGTGTAACAAGCAGTTTCGAAAAATACATCAACACTTTATCATAACAGCTCAGTACATTTCAGATTATCTAAGAAACCTGTGTAAATGTATTAAAAAGTCCACTCTCATAATTGAAAAGTATCAATCTTGTTCACTGCAGAATTAACAGTCAATGTCAAACTCCTTTTCTGTTTAAATTACACAGAACATTGGCGTAACTTTATCGCTAACGTGCCTACAGGCAACACGTTCCTACACTAGCTGGTTAGAAACAGCAGATAATATGCTGGCTCCTAAAATAATGTTCTACTCCACCAGATGGCTACCTTCCGCTCCGTGGTATTCACAGAAACTCAGGGAACAAAAATTGACCTGTAAACATCTGGAGAGAAGGTGGAGAACAGAGTACAAGGATACTGAAAAGGAGGAGTATAAACGTGGTCTTTCCACTTACAAACAGCAGGTTCATCAGGCAAAGCTTCTATTTTTTTCCATGAAGATTAATAGAGCAAAAAACTCAGCTAGGGAACTGTTTAATACAGTTACCAGCTTGGCCAATCCTGTGGTGAGTACAGCTATGCCTAGTCACGATTTTTGTGAAAAATTGACTTGTTTCTTTTATGAGAAAGTGGATGCTATTTTCTCCACTTTTTCCAATGCTCCTAAGAACATGGCGGACCAAATGGTTGACCGACAGATAGAGAAGAAGGTGTTACTGGACAAATTTGCTCCACTATCAGTTACAGAAACCGGTAAACTTCTCATGCAGGTGAAATCCGGGTCCCCCTTGGACCCTTGTCCGATAGCTTTATTAAAGTTGGAGGCAAAGCCTGTATCTCGAGTTTTGACACCCATTTTTTAATTTAATGTATTCAGAGGGATATTTTCCGTTAGACTGGAAAAAAAGTCTATTCTGCCCCTGCTGAAGAAACCTAATCTTGATACAAAAGACCCTAACAATTATAAGCCAATATCTAGACTTCCCGTACCTGCTAAAATCATTGAGAGAAATTTAAATATGCAACTTAGCCAATTTCTGGAGTCCACTCAAGCCTTGGACCAAATACAGTATGGCTTTTGAGGGGGCTAAAGTACCGAAGCTGCTCTTTTGCAGTCTACAGAAGAGATACAGACTATTCTAGATCTTGGTGGCGAGGCTGTTTTGATCCTGTTAGATCGCTCTGCAGTATTCGATAAGGTCCACCACGATGTGTTGATGGACTGGGTGCAGGAGATTGGTGTACAAGGTGCTGCTTGGAGACTCTTAAGATCATTTCTGTCAAACCGGACTCAGCAGGTGGCGTTGGGAGAATTTGCATCCAAACCTTTTTCATTACCATGTGGGGTCCCGCAGGGGTCCTCACTGAGTCCGACACTATTCAATATATATGTGTCCTCTCTGGCGCCCCTTATTCAGTCATTTGGGTTTAGTCTGACCAGTTACGCGGATGATACCCAAATCGTGGTGTCTCTTTTACCAGCTGAGTCAAAGAGCACAGCAGTCCGTTTTAAATATTGTATGAATGCAGTGGGGACATGGATGGCCCAAAACTGTGTGATTACGTGTTTTTTGTATAAATCTGGTGTATTTGTTTTCTTTGTTGTATATATCTGTGTACATATGTATGTATATTTGTGTATAATGTAAATTTGAAATCTACAGAAATTAACAGATAATAATTCCGTGTGATTACGATAAATAAAATATGTAATCACGTCTTCAAATAATCGTGATGGTATCTATATTTATAGCATAGCGGACGAGCGGACAAGTCTCCCTAATATAGGAGAATTAACAATCCCCTATTATTTAATTATTTAGGTATCTATTCCTCCTTTTCCATTTTTCTAGTTTGCTTGCATTTAAGTTAAACTCCAGTAAGACGGAGGTGGTATGTTTTGGGAATGATCCTAATTTTTGGACTCCAGAATGGTGGCCAGACACTCTGGGCTTTCTTCCCGCACTCAATAGGAAGGATAAAAACCTCAGTTAGTGGGTAGATCAGAAGCTCAATTTCAAAGACCAGGTTAATTCAGTGGCCTCTGCTACGTCTTTCGCTCTGAGGTCCTGTAAGAAGATTTTACCATTGTTACCGATTGAATGCCGTAAAACAGTGATCACAACTCTCACTATGCCGAGGCTGGACTACTGTAATAGTCTGTACTTCAATATTCAGGAAATTTAATGCAGAAGTTGCAACTCTTGCAGAATGCAGCTGCTAGAGTGGTGACGGGAATCCCTAAATATGCTCCAATAGCGAAAGAGATTTGTAAACTACATTGGCTACCAGTTAGGAAGCATACCAAGTTCAAGGCAATGTGTCTGGTTCACAAGACAATTTACGGAGCAGGGTCAGCCTATTTAAAGGGACAAATGTACTGGTACACACCAAACAGATCACTACGTTCATCCGATGCCAAGCTGGTTTGTGTGCCATTTGTTCAAAAGGCCACTTGCGGTGGAAAAAGCTTTGTGGCAAATGCAGCCAAAGCGTGGAACAAGCTTCCCCTAAAGCTTAGAGGTATACCGAGCCTTATGGCCTTTCGAAAACCTTTTAAAACCTGGCTGTTTACCGACTAGTCTACTAATCAGTATGTCACCGGTCTGACACTCAGGCAAGATTTCCTTTAGCGCCAGGACACCTACGGGTACCAGTAGTGCTCAACAAATGCTATAATAATAATAATATTAATAATTATAAATTGAAGAAGTGTTTTCTTACCCGGCTGTTCGGATTTATACAGAGCAGTGGTGTGACTTTATCGCTAAACGGGCATTCTTTCTAACTGAATGACGCTCTGGACTGCATTTTCAATTTGTTCATTTCATCTTAGTGATTGTTTGATACTTCTCTGATATATAATTGGCATGTATGTTGATTTCCTTTGTGGTCCTATGTCATAATTTCCCCAATATCCATCCTGCCCTGAAGATGCTCTAGCAGATTCATTTAAATTGAGACTGAAACATTGACAATGAGTCAACCTCTCTTTTACAACTTGATCACTTCACCCATGAACTATTTATTCTGCAGTGAACATTGATGCTATTCAATTAGGAGAGTTGACTTTTTAAACATTGACACACTTCTTATATATTCTCAAATGTACTGAACTGTTATGATACAGTGATGATGTATTTTTAGAAATTGTTTGTTGAGTACCCCTAGGTGACCTATGCACTTTTAAATGCATGGTTTGTTCACCATTCAAATATATACGCCTGCACTCTTTATTCATTTTCTTTTTCTTTCAGTTAGATATTGAAATACTTTCCTAGACTGTCTCTGTCTGAGAAGTTTATCAAAACAATAGGATATTTGACTCTGATACCTACACCATAATGTGGTTATTCAATTGAGTTAAACAAATTATTTTAAATGTTTATTGGTCAAATAATTCCCTTGTTAGCTCTTATCCTTCTATAACCTACACCCATGCTCCCTATGGGTTATTGGGTTGCCCATTTCTTGTAATTCTTGATGACTTCAAGCATTCCATCCATCACTTTTTGTATACTTTAGTCTGCCACCCTAAGTGGGAAGGGTATGCTCAGACGTGGGTCCCATTCAAACTGTGTCACAAGCAATACCTGGTGCCTGATAACAAGGGTAAAACCAATCTTGGGTTGCTTGTGTTCTAGTTCAGGAAGGAGCTGGCTTTGCAGTTCGGTTTGGACTTTCCCCATTGGAACTGGGCCAGGACTGATTTGCATATGGCTGGGTCCAAACTGAGGTGACATGGTTTGTAAAATAACAATGGATTGGGCTGCTACCCTGAGTAATTATCGGTGGCTGAGATTCATTCCAGCATTCCATCCATCACTTTTTGTATACTTTAGTCTGTTGTCCTAAGTGTGCCGGGTATGCCCAAATGTGGATTCCATGCACACTGTGTCACTGGACCCAAGCTGTACACGGCTGCAGTGCTGGCTGATGTTGAAGAACTTTTAAACTGGATAATAAGAGATTTTTCACTACGTGCCAACAAGCCTCGCTACTTCACCAACATGCGTCACGGGCGAGTGCTCTCACTTGATGTTCTGGGATGTTTAAAAATGTGTGCTGCAATGTATCCTGTAGCTATATTTGAAATACTAATAAAGAAATATTTTTAAAAAGCCATACCTTGCTGATGAGCCCGTAACAAGGGCAAAACTGGTCCTTGGTTGCTTGTGTTCCGGTCAAGGTAGGACCTGGCTTGGCTGTTTGCGCTAGACTGTTCCCATTTAAGCAGGTTCAAGACCGATTTGCATATGGCTGGATCCAAACTGACGTGTCATGGTGTGCAAAATAACAATGGATCGAGGTGTGGCCCGAGTAATTACCAGTGGCAGAGATTAATCCAAGCAATCCATTCATGACTTTTTTAATACTTTAGTCTGTGCGCCAGAGAGCATTCTAAACAGTTGTTACTGCAGAATGGTTTGTGTCCTTTTTATCGTGCAATTTATTTGTATTTTACCATGTGCTTGAAAATACAAGCGCATGTTACTTAAGGACACCACCCACACCAAAACCTGTTTAATGCCAGATTTAGAAGCCACTCCATGTAAGCAAACCCAAAGCACCACAAACCCTGCACTGGCTTGCATTTGTTGTCTGACGAGCCTGACGTTTCGAGAACTTAACCTTGTATGCATGTTTTTGTTACATTTTATTAAATGTTTTTTTTTTTTAAACGGAGGAGCATATCCATATTTCTGCACTGGACCATAACTAGCTAGCAACACTTACATTGCATGAGAAAATGTACATCACGTCTTTTTTTGTCATTTGCAGTAAGTGATAATTTATAGCTTAGCCTTGATATATGTGTAGCATCTGTATACTACACACCTAGATGGGAAACAAGTAGCACTGAACAATAGGTAAGATCCAATCCCCATTTGGTTTGTGGGTCATTAGAGAGGTACAGGCAGCTGCATGCCAAAGTGCAAATGAAGCTACACTTTTCCTTTTCAAACAAAGAAATAACATGACCCCCACTTCATCCTTTTCTCTTAGGTATATAAGCATGAGGCTGATCTCAACTCTTTGCAAGAAAAACTGTTTTAAAAACTACTCACAAAGTAATTTTTCAAAGTCAATAGTATGTTGCTGCGAATCTGGCTGATTCACAGTTACAAAAGGGGGCAGCTTTAACACGAATGGAGTGAGAAAACCGTTGTCTTTCAGGAATGCCAGTGGTGGTGGTAATAGGGCTGGCCCCTGCCCAGAGCGCACACCCTCTCTCACCTTCCATGACATCAATAATTTACAGGATACCATTATCCAACCTTGTTGAGCGGTTTCCTACTGCGGGATGGGTCCTGGTCTTCATCCGGACATCCTACGGAAAAACCCCATCACAGTAGAGCCAGGCTTCCTAAGCTTTTCATTGGGTAAACCTGGAGAAAGACAGTTCATACAGCTTCCTGTGGGTGAAGCTTTTGGCGAACTTCAAACTTCACCCAGATGCATGTACTTTTAAACATTTCATCAGATTACTTTCCGTCTCACATTCTCAAAAAACACACACACATAAAATACAGTAACAGACAATTTAGAAGTTTTCTTGCAGAGTTATAGACATGAGGAGAGCAACTTTACATTAGAGCCTAGGCCTGTCACATTTCATTTGAGCTGTTCTCTCAACTGCAATAGATAACATTTATTTACATACTCATATGGTTTTAGGAACACTCAATCAGGGCCCTTAATATAAGACCCATATGTAGGCCCTTTTTTTACATTTTCCAAGCTAATTTAAATGTCACTTCAACTTTTGATGCCTAACGATCCGCAGCCTCGCCTGCTGATTAAATAATTATGGTCTCTTCACTTATAACATTTTAAACATTATCTTTGTTATAACTTCCTCAATTATTCAGTTCTTGCACTTTTCCAATGAACATTTTGTGAAAAAAACCTACATTTGAAAAGATATGCCTGACAATCCAGATATTCAAACTTCAGGTTTAAGAAGGGCATTGTCTATAATGCAATTTCCCGATGGCTTCAGCTCACACCCTTTAAATCACTCTTTTCAAATCTCGCTGCAGATAGCTTTGGCTGTCTGGAAGACCACATGTTACCGGGACTTTAAAATGTACGTTCAAGAAGAAGTACAGACAGCATGTTTGTGTCAGCCCTCTTCAATTATTGGCTCTTGCAAGTTTCATGGTTTACCATTACTTAGTTGGCCTGCCCATCAAGCACCTTTCATTTTGGGAAAGTTACACTGTCCCGTTACTGTTCCCATTAAGCTTTGTTGATGGAAGATCAAGAAGTAGCCCTACACACTTCTGGTCCCCATCCACTGTTCCCTGCTTCCCTCCTTCGTCCCTCCTTTATTTTCGCATTCCCTACTTTGTTCTGGTGGTTGTATTTTCCCTCTCCCCTTTCTCACTTTCACCCCATGCCTGGAATTTCACCCACTCGCACCTTTTTATTTTCACTCCCTAACTCCCTGGGATGACACGTTTGCTCTCTTATTGTGTTTATTTTCCCTCTAACATTCACTGTCCCCTTTCCTCATTGCCTTTAGCGTTCAGTTGCTTTCACGTTTGCTGGCTGTGAGAAATTGGGTTGCTGGTTAAGGAGTGTGTGAGCTGTTCTCAAGCAGCTGCCACAATCCTTGTCAAGGTGCACCACAAAAGATAGAAGATTTGGCACTAAGGTAGTCAGGCTTAACTTAGAGGCAAAGAGTAAAGTATTTGTGCAGCCCACATCTACCAATAAAGTGAAAACATAACACAAGAAAAATCCCACATAAATAAATAAAAAAATGAGTAAAATGTAATAAATTATTTGACAACAAAACTAAAAAAATCTATTCAGTTAATCCAGATTTTGTAATTTCAATGAATGAAAGTATAGCGCCTAAAAAACAAAGCGCCAATTGTGGTTATGCGGTTGTGCAAAACCGGTTGAAAGTCACAACTGCGATGGAGCACAGGCCGGATATAGGGACCAGGTTAGTCACGCTGAAAATGTTACCTTCTCAAAGTCTGGAGTGAAGAGTTCAGTTCGAAGTGGAGGAGGCTGAGGTGAGCTGGGAGAGCATTTCGGAAGGTTGCTGCTTTAATTTGAAGAACATATCAGGCGTCGTGGACGGTTGTTGCTGGAGCTTCGTGTTGGCGGTCACAGTGGGCATTTAATGCTGTGGCACGTAGTGCAGATCTTGCATTACCAGTCATCGCAGGCAGATGCTGTAACACAAAGAGTCAGGTTCACCTGACATTCAGTTGGCAGTCAATGCAGATGGCAAGGTCTTGATGTGAACTAACCCATTCATGGTTGTAAAGAGCCCAAAACATCAGGAATTCTCATTTTCTTCCAGGAAGAGCTTAACTGATGCCACACTGAGGGTCCAGGACCTGGGAAGCACCTCTTGGGGATCAAAACGTCACTCCAGCAGAGGCCAACGGCCAGTTCTTGTTGCAGGTCCAGTGTAGCAGGTCAGCTGGGCAGTTGCAGAAGGGGCTTATTATGTCTATGTGGTACAGAGCAGAAGGTCAGTCAGCTGACCCTTGGAGTCACTTCAGCCTGGGGTGAAGGCAGCAGGTCCAGTCTTCCTTCTCAGACAGAAGGGCAGGCCTCAAACAGATCTAGTTGCAGGTCCAGGCAAGCCCAGTGCAGCAGGTCAGCTGGGAATTATTCTTCCATAGTATGCACAGGTCTAGGAATGTACTGAAGAGTGGCTCTTAGGCTTCCAGAAGGCTTACAGAAGTGTCTGTAATTTCATGCCTCCATCCTCTGTTCCAAGGATGTCTGGGGCTAGTGTGAAGTTCTTAGTGGGCGAGCTGAGGCAGTGTCTTTGAAGTGCAAGTGTGACAAGTGACAGCTCCACCACTCCCATCAAGTCACGATGGCCCCTTCTGTTATCATGCAGTACCTCTAATGTGTTGCTGTCTGGGAGGAATATACAAAAGCCAGCTGCTAACTCCACCTGGTTATGTGAGCCGGGAAAACAGGCTGCAGCCACCAAATGGTTAGGGCAAAGAAATGCCAACTTTCCAATAGTGAAGAAAAGCAGCTGTAATGCACTCGGTGAACTACGTTTGAAGATTTCGAATACCTTCATCTTTGTTTCACTTGATCACTTTGTTGTGTACTATTGAATCAATTGTGTATGTGTACTTAATTTGTGTGCAATACTGCCAAAACGACCAGACACTCATTTGAGTGATATCTTGATGCAGTGCACGGGGATTTCCAGATAGGTGTCTGGAAACTTCTCAAACTTTCCAATAGTGGCATTTTCAGAATTGGGACTTAAAATCCGACTTTACCATTATGTTATGTTATGTTAACTTAAGCTTATATAGAGCATAATTACCTGCAGGTCTCTTTTAAAGAGGATTTTAAATTACAAATCTTTAGTGACCAAGCCTGAAATTTGTACCTGTTCCCAAACCAAAGCTGCCACTTATTGAATGTTAACCTGACGTTATCCTATGGCAGAGGTAGGCCCCCTAGTAGTGAAAAATGAATTTAGGAGTTTTCACTACCAGGATAGGAAAGAATTTAAAGAACATGTCAAACTTTTTTTTTCTTTCCATATCAAACTTTATTGCATATTTGTGATTTAATAGCCCGCTGGTCCACACACATATATTGCATCACATGTTAAATTAATCAACTATAACAACATAAGCCAAAGCAATGTTCATCCAATTCTGCTTATATTGTCCCCAGGTAGTATTTGTCTTCTGCTAGAAGTATCGTAGGATATATCACATTCCAGGATTGTATGTCTGGATTTCGGTATCTCTGACATCAGAGATCAGCGTTTGTTGCTCCAGTACAAGTCAGCGGGATTCAGCCCACCTCCGACATATTTTTGTATGCTTTTGCGGACATCCCGAAAGACTGGTATTTCCAGTCTGATACAAAAGTCCATCCCCTTTTTTCCATGCGCTTACTGCAGGAGGCTTATCTGACTTCCATACTCTTGCTATGTCCCGTTTAGCAAGGGTGAGTCCCAGCTATAGAAGATGATGCTTATATCTATTACCCCCAATCTCATCCCTTTATGAAGTAGTGTTAGCCAAGAGGATTTGGGGGAGCTCCCATTACAGAATGTCTGCTAGGTATGTAACTTCCCCTGACCAGAATACCTCTAGGGCCGTGCATGACCATACTGTGTGTATAAATGTGCCCTCGCTTATCCGGCTTCTTAGGCATATAGAAGCTTCTATCACTCTGGACCTCCATAGTTTGTAGTGTGTGTAATAAGCCCTGTGTAAATATTTGAATTGGACTAGTCTCAAGTGTGAGGAGATAGCAGCCCCCCAAGGGGAATCGAGAGCTTTGGTCTAGTCATCGGTGTCTAGGGTGCCTGTGTCTGCTTGCCAAGAAGTCTTCAACTTCTCGAGTATTGTGGGACTATGTGTAATGAGAGACTGATATATTTTTGAAGTTTTCTGATCGCCCAGATCTCCTGTCAGGAGTTTGCCTTCTAATGTGTTAAAGTCCGGAAGTGACTCTATCATGGCTACATGGAGCGTGATGGTATGACGAAACTGTAGATATCTATAGAACTGGGAGTTTGGCATTGAATATTTGTGTCTTAACTCTTCGGAATGATTTAAGTGTAAGGCCATGCTTTATGTCCCCGACGGTGGAGATCACTATTTGGTACCACCCGCGGAATCCTTGAAGGTCTGTCAGGTGGGGCAATATTACATTTCGCCATAGTGATGTTTCACATGTAGTACGTCCCCACCAGCCCATCCATATGAGAGAATGCCGCCAGGTGAGTATTACCAGTCTGATGGCGGGTAATAGAGCCTGGACGTCTGACCTACTTTATAGGTATGATGTGAGTGTGGGGTCATCAAGTTGCTCCACTGCATAGGCTGGATCGTCACAGAGTCCGTACTACACGCCATTTAGCACCTGTAAGTATGATGCTGTGTAATAGACTTGGATAATATTCAACCACAGTATGTAGATTGGAAGCATGGGCGTAATGCCACTCAGGATGCCCCCCGACCCCATAGAAATTGTCCTAATATGGCGTTTATTTGGCAGAACCAGAATAATGGTACTGGGTATGGGCTGTTCTGTAGATTATAAAGGAGTTGTTGGAGACAGATCATTTTGAACATGGCCAATCTCCCATAAAGGCTTAATGGCAATCGGCCATGATCATATGTCTGTCCCTATCTTATCAGTTGTGACACCGATGTTTCAATCCCACAATTTCTTTTGATCTTCCGACAGGTAGACCCCCAAGTACTGCAGCACCTCTACAGCGTGTGTTAGCTTTTCTGCCCATTTGCTGTTCCCTAGGGTAATGACCAGATAGTCAATTTATGTACATTCATATGTAGTCCAGATGTTTCTACAGCCACTCACATTATCTTTAGGATTCTGAGTCCCGATTTATATGGGTCCGTAAGAAAAAATAGAATATCATCCACATATAGTGCTATGCGGTCTGAAATATCAGGCGTACATTCAGTTCCTCTAATAAGTGCATCCTTAAGGACTCATATGCCCAAAGGATCGATTGCCAGCACAAATAACAGGGGAGATAGGGGCAACATTGCCGTGAACCCCGCATAATTGGAAAGGGGGATTAAACATTATCTGCTACTCAGACAACTGCAGTCAGATCTGTATATAGTAGACAAACATATGCTATAAAGCCCGGGCCAAAGTTATGTTGCCTGGGCAGTGTGAAGAGATATGTCCAGCTGACTAAGTTGAAGGCCTTTTCCATGGCGGCCAACAATAGTGCGGCTGTCCTATCCAGCGGGGCCACTGCTGCTATCGCATTATGAACCCTTCTAATGTTGTAGGGAGTGGACCAGCAGGGCATAAAGTCTGCCTGATCCAGATGAACAAGGTCTGGCATGTATGGTATTAGTCTGTTTACGATGACTTTTGCCAATAATTTCGACTCCTTGTTCAAGAGGGATATGGGGCAGTACGAGGCATGTTTTTCAGGGGGTCTGCCTGGCTTAGGGAAGACTACAATCTCGGCATGTCTCCTGTCCGCTGGTAAGCAGGCTATTTTGACTGCATCTTGGATGGTATTAAGGAGATGGGGTCCTAGTTGGGGCAGATAGGCTTTGTAGAATTCGCTGGGGCAATCATTAGGGCCCGGTGCTCGGCTAGCTCACAGTTCTGATGAGACAGCTGTTACTAACTCTTCTAAAGTTATGGGTGCATCTAGGACTTCCTGTGTATCATCTGATACAGTTCTTGGTGGTGTATCATGGAGAAAACTCTCGATCAAGAGTGTTTGATAACTTCCTTGGGCGCGTATAGTGCCTCATAGAATTCTGCAAAGCTCTGTGCTATCGTGACTTGGTCTTTGAGAACTTCTCCCTGTGTTTCACAGATCCCAGGGGGAAGGGTTGAGGCTGTGGCCTGCTGGCACAGGCGGTAAAATAATTTCCCAGATTTATTGCCTCTATTGGCAAATCCTGTTCTGGGATGCTAACCATGCACATCGTGCCTCTTCCATTAATTCGCACTTGTATTGTTGTTGGATAAGACATTGTTGTTTTCATGCCATGTGTTCTCCACCCTCTTGTCCCTGTCTTTCGAGCATTATGAGATGGGCTTCTAATTGTAATAAACTATGTTTCCGATGTTTGTGTTCTGCCATGCAAAAACTTATGCCTGCTCCACAAATGGTAGGATTCATGGCCACCAATAATATTTCTGGGGAGGAAGAAATATTATTGGTAAAGTAGTCTGTCAATGCATTGTGGATGTGTGTCCTATAGCCTTGTTTTTGTAGATGCCATGGTGAGAGCCTCCACTAGAATGGGCACCAGCTTGGGCCTATCACGAGCTGTATCGCGATCCAACAATACCCTGGGCATAATCGTGGGTCTCATATTCTCTGAAGAGAGCAGTCTGGGCTAAAAATATAAATATAGTCTATCCTAGAGAAATAGTCATGTACCTGGGAGTAGTATGTGTAGCCCGTTTCATGTGGCTGATGTGCTCTCCAGGTATCGACCCAACCCACCAAGTCGGTGAAAGATTTTAGCTTTGATTATTTTGATTTCTCTAGAGCTTCTGAGGTTCGCCATCAGTCCCTGGACGTGCACATCACACCATTCCACTCCCCTCCCTTGACCGCAAGGTCCTCAGGTAAGTGCCCCCAAATGTCTAGTAAGCAGTCAATAAAGCTTTGAGTAAGTGGGGTAGGGGCATAAAAGCTACTCATTACTATGTGTTCTCCTGAAATGGTTCCATGGACTAGAATGTATCTTCCGTGTGGATCAGGCCACGAGAAAGAGAGTATGAAAGGTATCCTGTGATGCACCAGGATTGCTACACCCTTAGAGCCTCACAAGAAACCCGTTTGGAATACATGTACATAACCCAACCTGACAAGACAAGTTGTTTTGGTGCCCATGAGGTGCGTCTCCTGTAGCAGTAGAGTGTCTGCTTTTATCCATTTGGCCTGGCGCAGTATCGCACTACGTTTAATCTTATCTAGCATGCCCCTTACATTCCAGCTTACAGTCTGAATTTGACCAAGTGGGGCTTCACCTGTTTGTGTCAACATCTACGTGTGATGATTGATGATAGTATCGCCGGCAAGTGGAGGAACAACTTTCTGGGATATCGGAATCTTTGCACAGGGTTGGCATAGCAAACTTAAACTCCATTAAACTCCCCCCACCCCACTACCTCATAACAATTGAAGCATCTGTCGCAGATGGACAGCAGTACAAACCCAAACGGGGGATTGGCACTGTATCCATCCAATGGATCCCCAAACACCCAGACATCATTATGCCACTATGAAATAAAACACTTAATGTCCCAGCCCGATCTGAAGCACCAGAATACTGCAACTCTCATAAGGTGTTGAAGGTTCCACAATAATTCTTTGGATATTGTATTAGGTCACTTGTGGGGATTGGGAAGTTCATCTAAGGGAGTTTTCCCCCGGTCCGCGTCACCGGCCTTAGAACGCTATGTCAATCGTGAGCAATGTCTCTGTTTATCTTTGGGTTGTTTCTGTGTTCGGTGGAATTCTCCAGACTAAAAGTCTGAATCATGGAGCGGAGGTGTGTGTGGCTTGAAGTGTCATATTTCATCTGTCCAGTTGAAGACTTCTTTTGGCGTGTCAAAAAACACAGTACGGGAGTTATTTACTACACGCAGTTGAGCCAGGAATTGGTGCATATATGTAGACTCAGGTCTCGAAGATGCGCCTTGGCCATCTAGAATGATTGGTGCTTCTGCTGGACAAGCCTGGTATAGTCTGGGAATATCATCATTCGGTGACATTCGTAGAACAGTTCAGCTTTCATCTGGGCCTGTTTAAGAATAAGTTCGCGATCATGATAGTTTAAAATGTGCACAATATTAGGCTGCGGTCTAGCCCCAGGGGGAGGGGAAACACTGTAAAAGGGCTCTGTGTGCGTGTTCTACTATGAAGCATTGAGATAGGGTGCCTGCTTGAATCCAATTGGTGAGCCACTCTGCCACAAATCTTTCGGTGTCACTACCTTCGCAGTTCTCAGGAAACTCTTGGGAGAGCCAACAAGGCAAAGATTATTTCTAGGGGCTCATTCCTCTGCGTCTTCCACTCGTGACACCAGGCCTTTAGCTAGTTTTTTTAGGGAGGATACTTTTGCCTGGAGCATACAGACTGCGTCTTCCCCTCCAGGGACCCTGGATTCTACCTCTGTTAGTTGTTCAACCACTCCCCGGAGGTCTTGGCGCAAAAGAGTCACTTCCGAGCCAACTGCACCAATTTGTGCCTCAATCGCCACTCTCAATTAGGGGAATTGTGGCAAAACATGTGTTGTTGTCAGGTGGGGTTTTGGATCTGCCATCTGTATCTACACCCTGAGATCCGGCACCTGTGTAGTGGGCCATGGTACTTTGCATAGCCGAGGTGCTCGCCACCTTGTCTCTAGTCATTATGGTGTAGCAAGACCTATGTGTTTCTCTTCCCACAAGATTTGTGTCACAGACTCTGCCTGTTCCTAGGCCTCTCCTCCTCAGCACTTCTATAGGCTCCAATAATGTTCTTGTGTGGGCTGCTGCGAGAGCGCCTCTACCCACCACATGCCGCACTGGGACCGAGCCCGGCCTCCTCTGCAGTCAGGAAGCGGCACCTCCCCACCCCTAATGAGCGACTCATATCTCAGGCAATGGTGTCGTTGTAGGCCGCTGGTGGTTCCAAAGGGGACCGGGCACAAGTCTGCATCACTGGGGCCCACAGTGGAGACAATCTGTCCATCACCAGGCGTGTTGCAGGCCAGTCCACATTAAACAGCCTGAGATATGCTGCAGCGCATCTCTCCTAGCGTGAGGGTGCTTTATGCTCACAGCCCGCCTAGCCTCACTTCAACTACAGCCGCTGTCTGGGGAGGCCACGCCTATCCACTCTAGCCTCTGTGCCACTGCGTTTCAGCTACGGGGCTTCGAGTGCTGTGATTCTTTTGTGTTGGGGTCAAATCAATCCACAAATATCAGCCAGGAATCGGCCGCAGTGCATCTTTCCCAGAGCGCAGGCGCCCTTCATTTACAGACCTCCCAGCTTTGCTGCTGCCGGGGAGGCCCGTGGACCACGTCCAGCCCTGCAGTAGTAGCCTTCCCTGCTGCGGAATCTCAAGTGTCACAACTTCTTCATGGTGGGGCCAGTCCGGGATCCCAGCAGCTCTCATCTGATGTGTCTGCGCCTTAGTGCATCAGAGCCCACAGCCGAGTTACTGCCGTGGATGTACAAGCCTGGAACGCAGCATGGCCCTGGACACTTCGTTGTTGCGAGTAGGCCAACCATTCTGTTGGCTCTTGATGTTTAACGGGGATGCAAGCAAGTTTAGAGCAGTATTAGGTGAGGATTCGGTAGAGTAACATGATTGGGCTGGCGGAGGTGGTCTGCCATGTTGTACCGCATGGACACTTCCCCCGCTGTCTATCTTTTTAAATACACTGCACCCTGGCCTATGGGCTGTTTAGGGCCTACCTGTGGAGCGACTTAAATGTATTAAAATGGGAGGTTTTGGCCTGGCAAAAGGTTTATTTTGCCAGGTGGAATTGCCGAATTACAACTACACATAGGCTGCAATCGCAGGCTGAGACATGTTTTAAAAGGCTACTTAAGTGGGTGGCACAGCAAGTGCTTCAGGCCCACTAGTAGCAATTAATATTCAGGCCCTCGGTACATGTTTAACCAAATTACTAGGGACTTATAAGGGTATAGGGCAATTTTACCATAATTTAAGGAGTAAGCACAAGCACCTTAGCCAGGTTAACGGTGGTAAAGAGCACATAATCTTAATAGCAACAAAAGTGAAATTCAGAAAACAGGAGAGGAGAAGGCAAAAAGCTCGGGGGAGACCCTACACAGAGAGTCAAGTCCAACACAACCCCCTCCAGCCTAAATCCAGGGTAGACTAATCAATAACTCGATTGGCTTCCCTAGTCATGCGATAGGATGTGAAAAATGGACCGTTAATGTAGAGGCCCCTGTTAGTTCTATGCATCTCTGCAACTAGTTGGATCCTTCTGTTAAACACTTTTGAGCCACTGGACTGACCCCTGATGAACACTTCTCTTCACTGGTAGGTCTCATCTGTAAAGCATCTAAATTTACTTGCTCACATATTACAACCATTTTTAGGTCTCGACTATTCTATCCCGCAGGGATAAATAGACGAGAGTAATGGAGCTGAAACAAACTCTCTGACCAAGAGGATTCCAAGCCAGATTCCTCCCAATGCATGTTGTCTACTGAAACGTGAAGCTTCGCCAGCATCGCGCTTGGCCTGCTCATTCCCTCCCACTCCCGCTTGCTCCCCTGCTCCCCCTCCCCGCCCTCACGCCTCGCACCAGACTACCGTTTGTTGCACGCATCAGACTTTCACGGCCCGCATTTTTTCAATTTCGCTGCAAACAGCTTGCCCATTTGATGCGCCTCTAACAGCTACAGTAATGAGCCGCTGTGCCGGCCTCCAACTTGCTCCCCTTCCCTCCTACCCTACAGCAGCTGATCAGCAGCGTAAACCGCCGCTGCAGATTTAAATTTATTTTCTGTTTTCCTCCCTTCGCTCCCCCCACGCATGTATACTTTCTGTTCTTCAATGTTTTCAGGAATGTGTGAGTTAAGGTGCAGTGTTTTCTTTGTTTCCGCCTGGGGCATACTTTGCACACAGTCCTTTAAATTACGTGCTTTTGTTTGTATTGCTTCTTCTCCAGCCTACATTGGATGCATTTTTACAAACAATGTTAATTTTAAAGCAAAACTTTAATCATGGTTACTCTATTTAAAAAAAAAAAACGGGGGAGGTAAACGTGTTATGTTATACATTTCTGAGCATAAAATAAAGCTCCACAACTTATCAGTTGTGTGCCCGTCCTCCTCCATCTGGCTGCGCTCCATGCAGCATCAGCAGATCTGCGTCTACCATCAGCTCTTCCTCCCCAGCCTATGTTTCTGAGAGTCTGGGCTCCTTTGTCCAAATCTACCCTTAATTTATCTTGAATAGTTGTTCAGCGCACGGGAAGATACATTTATTATTTATGTGCATGGTAACCTTACTCCATCACAGCAACATACAACTGGAAGCCCTGATACATTAAATCTACCCTTTTGCTGTACTACCACTGTACAAGCACTCGTTCTCTCTTCTCTTTTCTCTGTCAATATTTCTCCTCCTTCTGGGTATCTTTCTATTCCATTTATTTATTTATTTGCCCCTACACGGACACTCTTACCTTGCTGTTTCATTCTCTAGCTCTGATCTCAGTACTTCTATATATATATTACATTATACTGGTTTCGTACTCTGTCCACACAGTTTATGAGATATGCCCCTTACCACAAATTCAGTCAGACCTCAGAATATTTCTTAAACAACGAGGGGTTGGGCAATATCTACGCCCAAACAGCACCACCACAGCATCACTCAGCACCATCACAGCATCACTAAACACCACCACAGCATTACTCAGCACACAACAATATCGCTCAGGGCCACCACAGCATTACTCAGCCACACCACAGCATCACTCAGCAACATCACAGCAACACTCAGCAACACCACCGCATCACTTAGCACCATCACAGAATCACTCAGCAACAACACATCATCACTCAGGGCCAAGAATGCATCACTCAACACCACCACAGGATCACTCAGCACCCCATAGGATCATTTAGCACCACCACAGCACCACCACAGCATCAATCAGCACCACAACAGCATCACTCAGCACCACCACAGCATCACTCAGCACCACCTCAGCATCACTCAGCAACACCACATCTTCACTGAGCAACACCACAGCATCACTCAGCTCCACCACACTATCACTCAGCACCACAACATCATCACTCAGCACCACCACAGCATCACTCAGCACCACCACAGTATCACTCAGCAACACCACTTCATCACTTAGGGCCAAGAATGCATCACTCAACACCACCACAGGATAACTCAGCACCACCACAGGATCACTCATCACCACCACAGCATCACTCGGCACCACCACAGCATCACTCAGCACCACCACAGCACCACCACAGGATCACTCATCACCACCACAACATCACTCAGCACCACCACAGCATCACTCAGCGCCACAACAGCATCAATCAGCTCCACCACAGCATCACTCTGCGCCACCACAGCATCACTCAGCACCACCACAGCATCACTCAGCACCACCACAGTATCATTCAGCACCACCACAGCATCACTCAGCACCACCACAGTATCACTCAGCAACACCACAGTATCACTCAGCAACACCACATCATCACTCAAGGCCAAGAATGCATCACTCAGCAGCACCACAGCATCACTCAGCAGCACCACAGCAGCACTCAGCAGCACCAGAGCATCACTCAGCACCACCACAGCATCACTCAGCACCACCACAGTGTCACTCAGCAAAACCACATCACTCAGGGCCAAGAATGCATTACTCAGCGCCACCACAGCGTCACCCAGCGTCACCAAAGCATCACTCAGCACAACCACTCAGCGCAACCACAGCATCACTAAGCGAAACCACAGCATCACTCAGCACCACCACAGCATCACTGGTTCAAATATGTTATCTCAATGTTTCAAGCTTTATTACAAATGTCACAAAAAGATGTTAATATTTCACTTCTGTTCTTGGATTTTCGTCACAATAAAATACACTGAACATAATCTTCACAAACGTTATTTACAAAAGTTTAAGCTATTGCCATTATAGATTACAATAACTTTTATTTAAGTATTAAATATTAAAAAAAAATAAAAACCATTGTTATTTGTAATAGCAATACATGTAAGTCACTTAAATAAAACACATATTGCATTACAAATGCTATAGGTGTCACATTTGCGAAAGTTATAACTATTGGCATTGTAAATGACAAAGCTATTAATTTTGCTATTTTCAAAACCAACACATACATAAAAAAATTGTCATTTACAATACCAATAGCTCAAACTTTCCTAATGAGAGACCTATTGCATTGCAAATGCTTGTTTCTCACATCTTATTAAGACATATGTTAAAAAAATGTACATCTTTCATCAACACAATAACCACTAAAACACGAGAGGTGCTGGGTTTAAAAACTTAAAATTAAAGCTCACCATCAAACCAGCCCTGAGAGCTGGACCAAACTATCTCGGACATGGCCTTCCATGCAGGATCTTCCCCAAACGTTGTGCCTTTGCCCTCTACATTAAGCTGAATTCTTTTCTGTTGGTCTTAGGACTCTGAGCATTTTACCACTACTAAGGAGTGTTAAAGTGCTTTCACTCTCTGCTCAAAATGTGGTAACATATTCTATGATTTATAAGTCCCTGGTAAAGTGCACTACATGTGCTCATGTCCTGTAAATTAAATGCTAGTGGTGGGCCTGCAGCACTGATTGTCCCACCCACTTACATAGCCCTTTAAATATGTTTCAGGCCTGACATTGCAGAGCCTGCGTGTGCAGTTTAAACTGCTGTTTCGAACAGGCAAAACAAAACTTTTTAATACATATAGGTCAATCCTAAGGTAGGTCCTGAAGGCACTTAGGGCAGGGTGCAGTTTATTTAAAATGTAGAACATGTGGTGTTATGTTTTACATGTACTGGAAGTGAAAAATGCCTAATTGTGTTTTTCACTACTGTAAGGCCTAGCTCTCCCTTGGATACCATCGAGTTACTTAATTACATTTAGAAAGTGCTATCTTTTGATTGGGAGCAGGTAGAAATGTCATGTTTACACTCAAATTAATTGTACTTTAAAATCGTCATGCTAGACCTGACAACTTTAGGGTGGTCTTCTATCAGCTTTTTGCCTGTCTCCCTCCATTTGTCTGTGTTTTTTTTTTCTGGCTTTATGACTTTGAACACTTTACCACTGCTAACCAGTGCTAAAGTGCGTGTGCTCTCTCTCTAAAACATGGTAACATTGGCTCATTCCCAATTGGCATATTAAATTTACTTAAAAGTCCCTAGTAAAGTGCACTACATGTGCGCGGGCACTGTAAATTAAATGCTACACTGCTTGTGCCACCTTCCTAAGTATCCCTCTAACCATGTCTCAGGCCTGCCAATGCAGGGCCTATTGTGCAGTTTACTGCCTCTACAACTTGGCATTTAAATCTACTTATGATTAATCAAAAGGAGACTAGCTCATGTATTACGAAATTAACAAAAGTAAAAGACTCTAGTATGTTTCGTCAGGGGGTAAGAACACCTGATAAGTGTGCTCATGAAGCCCTCACCCACCAACCTAGTTGGTGGCATGTTTCATCATCGGGCCCACCCAGTGATACCTAGCGTGTCCCGGGTGTGCTTCGACGCCTTGAAGGACTGGGTTCTTCTGGACCCAGCGGTGCCAGGGCACAACACCTGAAACCTTCGTGGGTAACCTGTTCCGGCGTACAAGTCACAGAGACACGGGACACTTCCTTCGGCGTCAAAGAGTCAAGGTTTATTTACTGCAGGGAACACAGAAATCACGGCAAGTACAACGCGTGCTACTTGTGGAGACTGCTTCAAATTGGTTATGTGGATCGCTCCTTTTATACAGTTTTTACCCATAGGCTAACATTGAACACAAAGGTTTACAACTCAGTTCCCACATCTAGCTCCCAGAGGGGTCGTTTTGGTCGCTTTGAAACACATAAGGTCCGGAACATAAGTGCGGAAACATTTGGCGGTTCCCAACTGTAAAAACCCATCTTCCCACCATTAGCAAATTCCAATCAGCAATCAAGTAGATCGAAACAGGAACGAAGACAGGTGCAGAGGAAGACGGAGACAGTGGGGAGATCGGAAAGGGTGTAAAAGGGGAGGTGTCGGGAAGCACGAGATACAGGCATCAAAGGGACGTGCCTAATGAGATGCACGGCTGAGACAATAAGTCCGTGCGGCAAGATGAGCCTCGAGCGGCGCCACCTGCCTTACAGTAGCAACCCCCTCGTCATAAAGACACTTTCAAAGGACATGTGTCTTCCGCAAATATCTTGGGATTCCCAGGGTCGCGAAGCGGACAGCGTCCGTTCGCTGACTACTTGAGGGCAAGAGACAAAATGGATGCCGTATCTAAGATGGAACCCGTGGGTACAGATGAAAAGCCCACGTTACAAACGAACGATTTAAGTTAGCACAGCGAAACTGCGCACACTTGCTAAACTCGTCATTTGCGGTTCATAGATACTAGACTCGACCATATTCGTACGAGTCGAAAACACCACTTACAATTGTCACGGAACCTCAGACGCTCCTTTTGCCCTCATGTAGGCAAGCACTAGTCGGAATCATATTCGATATTCATCAGACCATCAAGATGTCGCTGTAGCATAACTCTGTCCAACCGAGTCCCCTTGGTAACAGGTGGTTGTCTCATACACGTTGTAGCACAGAGGCCACATAAGGCAGGACCACACTGCACACAAAGGCAACACGTGAACAGGAACACTACCACAACCCCGATGATCATCAGAATCTTCCAACCCCAAGTCGACATCAGGCCCCAAAACCAACCGAGTAGCGTCCAATCCCCTACATCCACGTGTATGGATTCGGAGATCTTATGCAACTTCGAGATGGCTTCATAGACAGTAGGAGCATTATCAGGTATGAAAATGCAACAGCTCGAATGGATCACTTTACATACCCCACCGCGATCTGCCAAGACGACATCTAAAACCATACGGTTTTGTAACGTCATAAGTCTCTCCGCCTGAAGTTCTGTGGTGATATTACCAAGGGCACTGGCAGTAACATTAGCTGTCGATTCTACCACTCGAGTCAAATGTCTCAGGTTCCTACTATTAACCATAGGTCCCCAAAACGGGAGGAAACCCTTGAAAAAGTCTCCTGCCTCTTGACCGGCAGTATCCTCTTCGCTAATTACGCCTCGTACAACTCTAGTCTTATGGTAATCGGCATCTACAGTGAACGTCGGAGGCAACAGATTTGCAACAAAACATGAGCCCATGAAGTCTGAGGGCAACCATGTATATGCACGATCATGACAGATGAAATACGTACCCTTGGCAGCCAGAAACACAGGGGTCGGGGACATTGGCAGAACGTAACTTTCAATGCAAGCACTTACTCCAAGTGAGGCTTGCGAACCACGACCCACAAGACAAAGATTACCAGTGTGGGGTACGACCCATATTGGACACGAGCTTTTAAGCTGCTTTTCATTAGCGAACATACTATATTCCCCTCTACTCAGGACCCTATAGGCTTGTACCTCTTCCTTAGGGATGAGAAAAGCATCATGGATCTCATCTTCCAAATCCTGTATTGCCATCGATAACACCCACTGGTACGAGGTAGGACCAGGTTTGGGGGAACGTTGTTCTGGAATGGGGTGGAAACCTAGTGCGCTTCGAAGCATTGTTTGGTATGCTCGAGCTGACCCTTGGGAACTATACGGTAACACCAGATATGGAATTCCCTTACCCGTAGTATGTGGCATCAACCCACACACCCAACAATTAGTAGTGTTAACCACTAACTGATGCTGATGGAGGAGCTGGATAAAGGAATTGTTGCGGAATTCTACACGTCTAGCCTGTTCGTGTTCCGGTAAAATGTGAAAGGAATGGGGAGAAGCAGTAGTAGCAGTAAGAGTAAGATTATGGTAAGAAGTAGGAGTAGGGGTAGGAAGTAAAAAGTAAGACATAGCATAATACACCCCACCCGCCAAGAATGCAGAAGCAGTTAAGAACAATACAAACAATTGGAATACAAAACATTTAGTACGACTAAGTTTCTGCAGTTTGACTCTATACGCCTGAGCTCCTTCCACATCATTCAGCTTCGAAAATGCCATTTCCCTACGACCGTCCGCAACGTTTCTTGACGCACTTCGTTCTGTGCAGCAGTAGTCAATCCCCAGGAGTTCCTAGGAACCGACAGCCTTTAACCTAGCGTCAAGACCTACTGTCCAGAAGGAAGTACGCGCGCGGCCCTACGGCCCTCAATACACAATATGTATTTATTTAGCACAATAATTCAGCTATGGAAGGAAAAAGATTCAAGGAAAAAGCTTAATATATATACAAAACAAGTTTCAACGATACGAATGTTCAAAGTTGATCAGGGGAAACGAGGATATTGCAGTTATCAATTTCAGCAAAGCAAGAAATTTTATTTGTCCTTAGTGTGAGAACGCAAAGAATATCGATGTTTCCCGGGACGTGTCTGCTCGTCGAACAAAGGATCCGTTGAAGAGACAGCGTCCTGCTGATCAGTTTGTTGATTTGGTCTTGAGTCTTTTGCTGACAATGTTCCAACAGTGGCTTTCTGCTGCGCTGAGTGTTCACCAACAAGCTGTGCGTCGCTAAAAGGTACAAACGCCGGCAATGTCTCTGCTTCTGTAGACGCAATGCCTTTCCTCACCCACGGGTCTGCCGGTAAAGGAATAGGGACTCGTTTACAATGGGTAGCATGTACCCAATTCTTCCGCCCCTCAAGACGAACGGCAGTCCTCGTGGCCAGGAGCACCTGGTGAGGTCCAACAAAACGGGGGTCCAGATTCTTCTTGCGTGAGAAATTACGGGTGACGACCCAATCACCGGGCTGGAGCTGGTGGCCTGGACCCTCCGTCTGCGTCGGCAAGGCGTCGTAAACCTGTTGATGAATTAACCTCAGTTTAGCAGTCAAGTCATGTAAGTAGTCAATCAACATCGGATACTCAAGATCAACGAATATACCTGGCCTAGGAACCCCCCACACATTCGCAGGACGGCCGAACACTATTTCATAGGGACTAAGCCCTATTCGGGAGTGTACAGTCGCCCTAGTTGACAGTAATGCTAGAGGCAAAGCGTCAGGCCACGAAAGTCCAGTCGTAGCCTGAATCTTCGCTAGCTTTAGTTTAAGGGTGCCATTGTACCCTTCAACCAATCCAGCTGACTGGGGATGATTGGCGCTATGGAATTTCTGATTAATTCCAAGGCCCTTACACACATTCTTCATCACACTTCCAACAAACTCACTTCCGTTATCTGACCACACGACTCTAGGCATTCCATACCGAGGAAAGTATTCCTTCAGTAGGATTTTCGCAGTAGACAAAGCAGTATTGTCTTTGAGGGGATAGGCCTCGATCCATCGGGAGAATGCGCAAACCACAACCAAAACATATTTCAAGTTATTGCATCGCTCCATATGGATGAAGTCCAATTGAATCACCTCAAAGGGATACGAAGGAGGAGCAAAACTGCCAGGGGGAGTTGGGGTTCCTTTGCCAGGATTGTACATTATACACACCATACAATTCTTCACCAGACGTTCAGCACACTTTGTAATGCCATCATTCTTCCATACAGGCGACAACAACTTGCAAATGCCTTTCGCGCTGATATGTGCTAACCCATGTGCCATTGTCACAACGGCCAGCACATACGCATCAGGCAACATCCATCTTTTCTGATCCGACAAATCAATCCAACAACCATTCACATCCAACTTTCCCGTACTTTCTTTCCACTTCGTCTTTTCCGTATCGGTGGCCTCATTCTGAATTGCTTTCACGCTCTCTATAGTATTCTCACACATACTCGATTCTGTAGGCCACCTAACCGAACTCGTCACATACATTCGAGTGCTAAGGTTCCGGGCAGTCTCCTTAGCCATTTCATCTGCAAACGCGTTACCACGACCAACATCATCCGTCACTTTACGATGCGCACTACACTTAACAATCGCAACTTGAGCAGGCAAAGTCAATGCATCCAAAAGATCATTTACAAGCTGGCCATGCTGTATTTTCGTGCCGTGTGACGTCAAGAAACCACGCTCTCGCCACAATCGTCCAAAGCTATGCGCTACACCGAAAGCGTACTGGCTATCGGTGTACACATTCACACGTTTCCCTTTCGCTAATACACATGCTCTAGTAAGAGCAATCAGCTCTGCAGCTTGGGCAGAATTCTGATTCAATCTCGCAGTCTCAACAACAGTATTCAACGTCACAACAGCATAAGCAGTAGTCACATCACCATTCGGCAATTTAAAACATGACCCATCCACATACAAAGTGCCGTCAGGGTCTTCCAATGGGGTGTTTTTAAGGTCCACTCGACCTTTTGTTTCCTCTTCTGTGCGCAAGTAGCAGTCATGTTCTGTTACTTGATCTGACTCTGCACTAATCGGTAACAAAGTTGCCGGATTCAGGACATTACAACGTTTTATTTGAATGTGGCTTGCCAAAAGCGTCAATTCGTACCCAGACAACCTCGCACTCGTCAAGTGCTGAGTTTTCGTTCGATTCAAGAGAGTATCGACTGCATGCGGAACCATCACCGTAAGCATATTATCCATGACCAATCCTGCTGATTGTCGGATGGAGACCGCAGCTGCCGCAGTTGCTCTCAAACAACTCGGCAATGCTCTAGCTACTGGGTCTAAGGTCGAGGAAAAATATGCACATGGACGTTGCTTACCACCAAAAGGTTGCGTTAAGACACTCAACGCACAGCCTTCTCTCTCGTGAACATATAACGTAAACGGTTTACTGTAGTCAGGGGTACCTAACACAGGAGCCGAACACAATGAATCACGTAATTCAGAAAAACTTTTCTGACATTCTTCCGTCCATGGTAAAGGAGTTGAAACATCCTTACACGTAAGAGCCACCAATGGTTTCGCTAGCAATGAAAAATTTGGAATCCACTGCCTACAGTACGACGTGATACCTAGAAAGGCACGCACGTCTCTTTGGGTTGTTGGCACAGCCATTCGCGCAATCGCTGCAATTCTTTCCGGGGTCAATCTCCTTCCCTCCTTTGACAATAAGTGACCTAGATAGGTTACTTCTTGACAACAATATTGGAGCTTAGAAGGTGACACCTTGTGATTTAACTCACAGAGATGTTGCAGCAACGACACCGTAGCAATTTTGCAAATGTCCTGAGTATCAGCAGCCACCAATAAGTCGTCGACATATTGAATTAAGGCCGCACCAACCGGCAACCGAAACGCATCCAGTTGTCCCTTCAAGGCTTGACTGTAAATCGACGGACTTTCACAGTAGCCTTGAGGAGCGCGTTTGAACCGGAAGCTACGTCCACCAAGAGAGAAACCGAAAAGGTCCCTGCTCTCTTCGGCGATCGGGATACTGAAAAAGGCGTTTTTCAAATCAATCACCGAAAACCACGATGCAGTAGCTGGAATCAGAGTCAGTAGCGCCGTGATGTCAGGCACAACAGGGAATTGAGGAACCACAATTTTATTCACCTCCCGTAAATCGATAACAAAACGATAAACAGGCGGTTTGGTAGGATCAGTACGTTTAAGAATGGGCAGTACAGGGCTATTGCACACGTTTCCCCGAGTCTCCTCAATAACATCTTTCTCGATCAAATCATAGATGATCGCTAACAAAGCTCGTTCACCATCAAGGGAGATACGGTATTGGGGAATACGTGGCAATCGTACATTTGATTTCAACTGAACAACATAAGGGGAGATATCAAGTAGGCCCACATCATTTGGACCCGTCGCCCACAAAGACGCAGGAAGAGAATCCAATTCCGGTGGAAGCTTGTCGAGAGACAAATACATGGGAGAGACTACTTTCTCCCCAAACGTAAGCTTTACACCCGCAGGAGAACAATACAAAGTTGCATACAAGCGTTTAAGCAAATCCAGACCCAAAAGATTTTCGCCACAACCAGTGGTCAAAATCAACGGAGCTTCGAGCTCACGTGGCCCAATTTTAAGGGGCAAAGGGCGTGAAACTGGATTGCTAACGGGGGCGCCAGAGAATCCAACGGATACATTTGTTAAGCCAGACAAAGGTGCGCCAGGGAGTTTCGAATGCATAATGGAACTTTTCGCTGCACCAGTGTCCAACAGAAAAGGCTCAACGACGCCCGATGTAGCAACTGCGACGTAAGGCCCTCTCTGATCAACCGGAACTGATACCACTCCCTCTCCTTGTCTTCGGCTGTCCTAGTAATTACTGTCGTCAGTTCCCTGATCGACGTAATAATCGTCTACATTGTACTGCGCAGATCGTCCTTGCGATGATCCACGTTGGTCGAAACAGTTATTAGAATTTGATGAGTTGTCAGAGCGGTCGTTCTGAGCACCACGACCTCTACCACGTGATGCATTCTGTGAACCACCACGGCCTCCTCTAGATGAATTACCACTATTACGATCATTTAAAGCAGGACAATCAAATTTAATGTGTCCCTCCTGTCTACAATAAGCACATTGATTGTACCCCAATGAAGATCTGTTGAAAGAGGAATCATTACGCGACTGCGATCGATTCGATTGCGACTGCGATCTATTCTGCTGAGACGCATTCTGATTAGAACGCGGCGGATATGCTTGTTGTAACAACACTTTAGTTTTCAGCTCTTTTGTCTTTTTATCAGCTCGATCATTTTCTTCTTTCTCTCTATTTTCATAATATTGTGCCGTAGCCAGAATCTGAGCTGAGGTAGAAACGGCCCACGCACTTTCTGAATTCTTCAATTTATTGCACAAATCGGGCAATAAGTTCGATACAAATTTATCCACAAACAACCTCTGTCCACCCTCAGTACCCATATCCTGTCCACTATGATCAACAAATGTTTCCTCAAACCTCGTAAAGAAGTCTGAAACACTCTCATCTTTCTTTTGCTTACAGGCTGACAACTTGTCCCAATTCACCCTCATGGCTGGCATAAGCGTTTTCATTAATGTAATGATTCGCTGGGGAAGAAGTGCAATCAACTGATCGGGTTTAGCAGCAGCCACTTGTCCAGCGTCTGCCGCTGTAATGGCAGCCCAATCACCACCCAATTCATTTGTGTGATCTTGATGACGAATCTTGGCCCATACCGGTTGCGGTACGACGTTGCCAAACAACATGTCAATATCGGCAAGATTCATTACCGTAGCATCTACAAGCTGCGACAATTCCTTATAATACCCAGCTGGATTTTTACGAGGATCGGGCAAAGATTGTTTCACCTGAAGCACTTCCGATCGTTTCCATGGGAGATGTATCCATACTCTCTGGAAATGTGCCGCTACTGGAGCGTTAGCATTAGTATTATCAGCGGGTACCCAAACCGGCGGAACTTCACGCATAGGGTATTGGCCAGACTCAGCTTGTTGGCGTTCAAGATCCTCAACAAACAGTGCGCGAGGAATAGGAGCAAGGCGATAAGACAGCAACTGCTCAATAGCTCGTCGGACATTAGTATCGACTATCAGTCCAGTTGCGAACTGAAGCCGAAGATTAGACAGGGCGGTCAGCACCTCGTCAGGTGCAACAGCCGCTATCTGATCATGTAGGAGTTTACACATTTCGTCAAACACATATCTCTGAGTCGGTATGTTGAATTGACTAAATGTATCAAGAACGACTCGGGGTGGATTTCTTTGCGGATTGTCCATCCAACCCATCGCCATATTGTATAGCGCAGCGCGTTCCCTATTACCGGGAAGCTGACTACGTCTCTGAGGACCATCAGAACCAGCGGACCCAAAGACAGGTCCGAGCGACTGGAAAAAATTTGTCGCAATGGGAGAACTACGATTACGAGTAGAGGGACAAGAGTAAGACACAGTACTAACAAGAGGAGGAATAGAAGCGTTAGCAACAACAGGAGTTAACATCACAGGAGCAGTAGCGTGAGTAGGAGTATGTGGAAGCGGAGGAGCAGTAGGAATAGAAACAGGCACAGGAGCAGGAACAGTCGGAAGAGCGGGTGCAGGTTGAGGAACGGGTGGAGGAATAACAGGTGGAAGAACAGGTACGGCAGGGACCACAGGAGCTGCGGCACCCTGTACGTACGGAGGTGGCGACTTCATAAGATAGGACATTAAAGGATCCTCAACTGCCTCTTCCTTCTTATCCGACTCCGTAGGCAAAGCAGGATAACATTTATCTATGGTCATACGTTGCAACCTCCCAAACACTTCCTTATCCTTATCCTCCTTATCACGCTGAAACTGCTCAGCTTTCTTCACAATGGTAGCAACATTATCTCGCTCACTACGTTTATTCTGTCTGATCTCTTTCTGTCGGGCTTCTTTGCGCCACAACCGAAAGGCATCAAACATGGCCGGCCTAGATTTACGTTCGAACAACTTAATTTCCAAATTATCTAAGATCGACGCTTCGAAGCTACCGTGAGGTGGCCAACGAAGATCGCCGTCTTTCTTTGTATATTTTATCCAATAATCGTTAAAAGCAATCGGGCCTAGCCCATGTTTGCTATATAGGTCATAAGTAGGAGTTCCAACCGGAGGTATCGGACACGAGTCCTCCAGCAGGGAATCCGCACCACAAGGTCTACAACAACTGAACAAAGTACTACGACCAGGCATCTTGCACACTAGCCGAGTTTCACAAACTTCAAGGGTTACGGGATTTACCAAGTCCCAGCAAGAACAAAACCCTCGGTCTTTGGCGGCTGCAGTCGTCAAACAAATACAACAACAAAGTACGCTAGCAAAGTGTCACCGACAAAAACACTCACACAGCGTGTACAACAAAAACCACTAGTGTTTACAACAAAGACACTCGCTGAGGTGTCTACAACAAAAACACTCGCTAAAGTGTTTACAACCAAGGATTCTGGGAGCGACCCACAAATACTTAACTCAAAGATCAATGGCGTCCTCAGGAAGGCCCGTCTATCGTCTCGCTATACCAAGGTCTACGCCAGGCGCCAAAACAGGTCTACAGTCAGGGCAGCAGTCCGTCGCAGCCGTCAGGAGGCGGGAATCTTCGCGGGAAAAGTCTTCGGGCCACTTATTTCGACAACAGGATCGATGAAGCGGGGTGCACCTTCCCTCGGAGATTTCACACGAAGTTCCTCACGATCGTCGGGCTTGGACCGGTACCACTGATGCAGCCCCACGTTGGGCGCCAACTGAAGGACTGGGTTCTTCTGGACCCAGCGGTGCCAGGGCACAACACCTGAAACCTTCGTGGGTAACCTGTTCCGGCGTACAAGTCACAGAGACACGGGACACTTCCTTCGGCGTCAAAGAGTCAAGGTTTATTTACTGCAGGGAACACAGAAATCACGGCAAGTACAACGCGTGCTACTTGTGGAGACTGCTTCAAATTGGTTATGTGGATCGCTCCTTTTATACAGTTTTTACCCATAGGCTAACATTGAACACAAAGGTTTACAACTCAGTTCCCACATCTAGCTCCCAGAGGGGTCGTTTTGGTCGCTTTGAAACACATAAGGTCCGGAACATAAGTGCGGAAACATTTGGCGGTTCCCAACTGTAAAAACCCATCTTCCCACCATTAGCAAATTCCAATCAGCAATCAAGTAGATCGAAACAGGAACGAAGACAGGTGCAGAGGAAGACGGAGACAGTGGGGAGATCGGAAAGGGTGTAAAAGGGGAGGTGTCGGGAAGCACGAGATACAGGCATCAAAGGGACGTGCCTAATGAGATGCACGGCTGAGACAATAAGTCCGTGCGGCAAGATGAGCCTCGAGCGGCGCCACCTGCCTTACAGTAGCAACCCCCTCGTCATAAAGACACTTTCAAAGGACATGTGTCTTCCGCAAATATCTTGGGATTCCCAGGGTCGCGAAGCGGACAGCGTCCGTTCGCTGACTACTTGAGGGCAAGAGACAAAATGGATGCCGTATCTAAGATGGAACCCGTGGGTACAGATGAAAAGCCCACGTTACAAACGAACGATTTAAGTTAGCACAGCGAAACTGCGCACACTTGCTAAACTCGTCATTTGCGGTTCATAGATACTAGACTCGACCATATTCGTACGAGTCGAAAACACCACTTACAATTGTCACGGAACCTCAGCCTGATTACAGCGGAGCAGGTATGTCGCTGAGTGTGCAGTGAAGAGTGTTATGAAAGTGATTTTAAAACGGCTTGGCGGGGGTCCCAGTACCCAAAGGCAAATTAAACTTTAATACCTGGGCAACCGTCAGCGGTTAAAAATAAGGCTGTTGGATGTTAGAGGCGAGTTACGACCTCCCACATCCAGTGGTGGGTCAACATGTTTTAGCCAGTGCCTTATGAATATGCTGGCTTTCTTCAGGAGCCTGTTAAAAAAATTTGTATGGTATGGTATGGTATGCGAAGAAGGCACTACAGGTCCAGAGCAGGCTCTGCCCAGAAAAGCTGGTCAACCCCTTGCCACTTCTCAACCTTGGAGCAAAAACTGCTAAAACTAGCGTGTTTTGAGAAGGGAATCCCCCTCTCACACATAGAAAAACACTTTAGGGCGTGTATGCACATAGTCTGAATTACACACCCACTAGTTTAATCACATACACATTTTTAATATAGGTCCTGAAGAAAGCCAGCATATTCATAAGGCACTGGCTGAAACATGTTGACCCACCACTGGATGTGGGAGGTCGTAACTCGCCTCTAACATCCAACAGCCTTATTTTTAACCGCTGACGGTGGCCCAGGTATTAAAGTTTAATTTACCTTTGGGTTCTGGGACCATCTACTTGGCTTCCGGTTTTTTAGCCATTCCCTAATGGGCGGACCAAAGGGGGAACCATCACAGTTCGAATTTCTTAAACATTTCCACCAATGGCATCCAACTATACTTTCAAACACGGACTGGAAAACAAGGTCTTGTGTTAACTCCATAGCTCTGTATGATGTGGTATCTGCAAAGTATTCCCACCAATCATTAAAGGCCCGGACCGGAGTGGGAACCACAAAAGTTCTGAGGGGGGGAAGTTTCCATTAATCATCATATTTCAACTTACCTCAATGAGCCTATGGATAACATCTTGTATCTCACTGTCCGCAATGGCCCCTTCCTCGTCACAACATAACCTAGTTCTCAATACAAAATCTCAGTCCTCAGTGTGGACCAATCAAACAAACCTAGTCAATCACCCCTACAGTATCAATCCTTTCTTAGTATTTAACCTATGGTGTGGAATATAACAGGGTCAGTCAAATTTAAAAGATCCATGATTTTATTTCCACCAATCACGTCAATTCCTCCCTCTTGTGCAGACGCACATGTCCGTTTTCGGCAGAGGGCAGTATTCCGGTCAAACCTGAAATTGATGTATGTCAATCAACAGTCCAGGTAGCCATGTTTCAATTGTATTATATAAATTTATTCCGATTCCGATTTTACACCTCGTACCACCCGATTGTGTTCCTGAGAGCTGGAGTTCCCCCCTTGTCCAATGCTACATATTTCTTGTACAACCTCACCTATCTTTGTATGTCCAGAAGTCTACCTTTCTACTGCCATTAAGTGTGATCCCCAAAGTCTGCAGAGACGTTATATCACCTGAAAGTGTACCTAACATCCATACTACACGTTCCCCTAGGCTACTGTCCTCACCTCTATGCCAATGACAGAAAAATTCATGCAGCTCATGTTCTATATTGAGGCCCCATTGCACCATCCTCAATCTGTTTATCCATTTTGCCTCTTCCTGCCTTAATCTCAGTTCCAAATGTCCTCCTCTCTTGTTCGGGACTTTTTTTGTATGCCATGAAATTTAAAACTGGTGCTGATTTTCCCTCATGTTTTTTAAACGTATGAAGTTATGCAATTTTTAAAGAAGTGATTAATAAGCATCAGTTTCAGATTAAGGGTAAAAATCTAAGTAAAATCAGAAGAGATGAGAGGGACTACAATCTGGGGAGGGTGTTTTCCTTTGCAAGAAGTTATAATGAAGTTAACAAACCTAAAAACACTCCCAGTGGTTAGCCAATGGCTGAGTTAAGTTCAGTAAACCGTAGTAGTTCCAATTTTTCCTCTACTGATCACCCAGGACCGAGTAATGTGTCAGGGCCAAAACATGCCACCTGGTCTTTTTTTCAGAGGAAATTCAACGTATAAAGTTAGGAAAGAAAAAAATCATGGGAGGGCAAGGGGGGTCAAACACAAACACCGAAAATACCAGAATGGGCACTCAAAGTCAGAACAGGAACAAAGTCTGAAGCTAGGAATCAATGAGATAGACTGGATCAGGAGAGTGACACTAACTTACAGGTCATAAATCTAGCTGTTACGGAGCTCAGTCAGGATAAAATAAAAGTTCTTAAACGGGGCGTTATTTGTCCGGATAACACCCTGTTATTGGCAATATATAGTAATACCAAGTGTTACTCTGTGGTGGTTCTACTGTGACTACTCAGTTAAGGCCTCCTAAGGACAATATAGACTAATCTAAAACAAGCATTGACAGAGCAATAGGTCTGGCTGTTGCTGGTGCAATGGTTATTTTTTTACTGCAGTCACATGCCACACATGCCAACAAAATAAAACCAAAACAAAAATTCAACCACCTAAATGTGCTCACAATAATAATTTAACTTTTTAAAAAACTCCTTTACTGAGATAGCCAGTGTATTCCCCCAATGTTTTTAAATAGTAAAGATTTCAATTGAATTGTTACATGCATTTTATTATTATTATTATTATTATTATTATTATTATTATTATTATTATTATTATTATTATTATTATTATTATTATTATTATTATTATTTGTGAGACTAAATCACCACCAAACTAAGCCATCCAATTGCAAACCACTACCATGTTACAGGTTCACTTAAACATTTTCTTACAGCAACTTTAAAAAGAAAACAGAAAATAAATCCCCCTACAACTAGGCTCCCAAAATGTGGGCAAAAGAAATAGGCTGTATTTAAAATTAATTTAAAATATTGATAAAATAAAGTACACTTTGAACCAGCGTTGCCACTGAAAAGAAAGGAACTAAAGGAACTATACATGTTTGCATGAGCCATGAAAACAACTGTTTGTATATATCAGCAAAGTCACCCCTATAGTGTGCGTAATAGGCTTATAGGGCTGGGCTCTTAAAATAAACAAATGTGGCATACTATATATTGGGAATAGTATGTTCTTGCAGACATCAATTGTCCAAAAGCAGTTTTTAATGTGTGTGTAAAGCTGTGTTTTACTTGAACATGACAGATCGGATAACAAATTTAATTTTAAAGAAAATTGCCCTTGGAAAATCCTAGAGTGACGTTTAAAGCTTGTTTTTCACTTTGTTTTTCAAATCTAAGACAATGGAGTGCTCCGGGCTTTTAATGACTGGTAGAAGCCTGGAGCATCAACATTTCAATGTTTGTTTTTCACAACTGTTGTTGTGAACAAAGGCCTCACGGAACCCAAGGGGATTTAGACCCACTCTGGCTCCGTGAGGCCTTTCTTTACCAAATGAGAAATTCTGCCCTCTAGGGGCTGAACGTTCTAATAGCCTTAAAGCCTGCCGTAGCAGGCTATACAGGCCATTAAAACCCGCTCCCTTGTTAAAAGCCTTCGGCTCAGGCCTTTAACGTTGGAGCAGGCCTTTAATGGCGGTAAAGCTCTCTACGGCGGGCTATACAGCTATATTGTTTTATTTTTGCTCACTAATTTTTCTAGAGTTTTCTAAATCTGGTTTTGGATTTTTAATTTGAAATTTGTTTTATTGGGATCATGAGCATCAGTATACAAAACAGTGCAGGAAATACGTAGCAGGCACATACTGCAATTAGGCAAAGAAATATGCAATGTCGAGTAATCATATGTATGGTTACCTGCATTCAGTGAAGCCATAACGCAGTGCTGGGAGTTAGAACGCTCCATCCGATATGGCAGTGAAATCATAAGAAGGAAAAACCCCAACTGTAGCCCCTTCCCGCCTCCCCAACCCCCTCCCCACTCCACCCCACCCAGTGTGCCGAACAAGTGGGACAAGCAGAGTCATAGTCCTGTAATGGCCGATACCATCATTCAGATGAGTTTGCGGAGTCTTTCGCAGTCTCTGTGAGTTGTAAAATGCGCAGGTACTTGGGACATGTGACCTAATTGAATTCCTTGGACAGAAGGGAAAGCAGAGGGAGCCACACTTTCTGATAAGCAGCCGTGGAATGTGTGAGCGTGGCGTGAATGCGCTCCATGCCCAGGGCAAACCATATTTTATGTAGCCAACCCGTGTGAGTGGGTCTGGTGGCGGAGCCCCACAGGGACAGGACGTGTTGTGTTGCGGCTTGCATGGCAACCCCCATCTGGCGGCCCCTCTGAGATTTTAGGGGGAAGGTGAGTGCATTGGGTAGGCCCAGGAGGGTGTACGCCGGGAATCTGGGGATTTCCGTGTCGAATGTGGAGTCGATCTCATCCAAGACAGCCTTCCAGTAGTCCTGGACTTCACGGCAATCCAGAGGTGAGTTAGGGTGCCCAGTTCCCTGCATCCCCTCCAACATAGCGAGCTTTGTGTAGGATTACCCTTATTGAACCGGACCGGTGTGAGATGCCAGTATATGGCCAACTTTATCGCCGCTTCCCTGGAGGCAGTGTTGCGGGTGGTGTGGGCATCTCTGTAGTAGACAGACCGCCATTCTTGGGGTGATAAGGCCCTCCCAAGCTCTGCCTCCCACCTCTTCTGGCCTGCCGTCCTGCCCGGGGGGGAAGTGGGAGTAAGCATTTTGTAAAGGTCTGTTATGAGGTGCTTGTCTGAGTCTTTCGTCAACAGCCAATTCTCAAAGACAGTCATGGGCCTGCCAACCAGGGGTGCAACGTCGGAGTCGGTAAGCCAGTGTCGAAGCTGGAAGTATTGGATTAAATGAGGAGAAACAACGTCATAATTTTGAGTAATGTCTTTAAGGGAGAGGAAGCCCTGCAAGTCGAAGAGATGACCAGTGGAGAAGCTACTGATGTTTCGTCATTGTGGGAAGGCCCCGGGGGTGTTGCCCGGCGGAAATTCCGTGTTGTCCAAGACAGGCGTTAGAGGAGAGGGGAAGGTGGTAAGTCCTCTTTTGACCGCTACCGCGTTCCAGACCTGCATGACAGTGCGAGTGATGAGAGACTTCATGAGATAGTGTGGTCGGTGTAGTCTGAGAAGGAAAGGGACTTTCCAAAGGGAGGTGCCTGCCATTGCTCTATCCTGGAACAACCAGCGCTTCTCTGATTCTGGCCTAAACCACTCCACCAGATATCGGAACTGCGCAGCCTGGAAATATTGCAAAATATTGGGGACACCCAGTCCTCCCTCGTCCGGGCTCCGGCATGCTAGGTGTTTGTGTAGGCGCGCCCGTTTGCCCTCCCAGATGAAATTCTGGATGGCGGCTTGGAGGGCCTGAATGGTGCCTGAAAGGGAGAACACCGGGAGAGTCTGGAAAAAATACAGAATTTTAGGCAAAGCCGTCATCTTGATCGCTGCGACACGGCCCAGTAGGGAAAGTGGCTGTTTGGCCCAACGTGCGAGGTCGGATCAAATCCGGGAGGACAGGGCCGTATAGTTGAGAGTCAGCGTGGAGGCTGTGGAAGCAGTAAGCGTGACGCCCAGGTAAGGGAGCTGTGCTGCTGACGGGATTCCTCCACCGTTGGCAGGTGGAGTGGCGTGCGTTTGGGCATTCTTGCCCAAGGGCAATATAAGGGATTTCCCTTTATTGATTTTGAAGCTGAAGATGGCCCCAAAGGCTTCCAATTCCGCCAAAAAGGCGGGGACGGAGCAGTCCGGGCCATCCAGGGCGGCGATGATGTCGTCGGCGTAGAGACCTATCATGTGGGGTTCCCGGCCGAAGGTCATCCCACGGATGTTGGGGTTGTCACGGATCTTTTGCGCTAGAGGCTCTACATAGAGGGCAAATAGGAGCGGCGAAAGGGGGCACCCCTGCCTCGTGCCCCTCTGAATCTCAAAAGGGTCAGAGTGCAAACCTCCTATGCGGACACGGGCCTGAGGACGGTGGTAGCAGCTCGCAATCCAGGCTTGAAAGCGGTCTCCCACCCGGAAGCGTCGCAGGACTTGCTGGAGGTAGAACCAGTCCACTCGGTCGAACGCTTTCTCCGCGTCAATAGCCAATAACGCGGAGTACGAGCTCTGGAAGTGGGCTTTATCAATCAGGTGTAATATACGTTTAGTATTGTCGCTGCATTGGTGATTTGGGACGAAGCCGGACTGATCCGGCTCCAGAATTCCGGGCAGGCACGGACCCAGGCGCTCAGCTAACATCCCGGTAAAGATCTTCAGTCTAAGTTAAGTAGGGATATTGGGCGGAACGCGGGGCAGCTTGTATGTATTTTACCCGGTTTAGGTAGCACAATGATCTCGGCCGCCAGCATATCTTGAGGGATAGAGCTCGGTCCCTCGAAGGAGTTGAAGAGCCGGGTAAGGACCGGGGCCAACAACTGGCTGAAAGTTTTGTAAAATCCGGATGAGAATCCGTCTGGCCCCGGGGACTTAAGAGGGCGGAAGCGGGAGATAGCAGATAAGACTTCGTCCGGCCGGATAGGGGCGTCCAAGGAGTCCACATTGTCCTGAGATAGCTCCGTTACATTTGCGGACTCCAGATAGTTACTAACATCTTCCGGCAAGACAGAGTCCGCCTCGTATAATGTAGCGTAGAACGTCCTGAATGCCTCCGCAATCTGCGTCTCGCCTGAGATGTTCTGACTGGAGTCATCTGTCAGGCTAGTGATCTGGGATCGTTGAGCCTTCGCCCGCAGGGCGCTAGCAAGCAGGCGGCCTGTTTTATCCCACCCGACATAGTAAGAATGACGGAGGTGCAGAGCTGCGAATTCCGCACGGTCGGTGTCCAAGCTGGCCAGTTGGGCCCTGGCGGTCTTCAATTGTTTCCAAACCCGCGGAGCACCAGTGCGGCTGTGGACCCTCTCGAATTCAGAGACCTGTGAGGTTGTCTCTTTTGTCTTTGCGGTCCTTAGCCTCTGCTGCCGCGATGGCAATGAGCTCGCCTCGGGCCACCGCCTTCAAGGCCCCCCACAGGGCGGTCACTGGGGTCCCGGGAATGTCGTTAGTGGCTATATAGTCGGTGAGGCGTGCGTGTAGTTGTTTGGTAACATCTGGTCGTTGTAGTAGGGTCTCGCGTAGCCGGCAAGTACCAGGAGAGCGGGTGGACCTAGGGACCTGCAGTGTTAATTCCACAGCGTCGTGGTCAAATAGCGCCGCAGGGGTAATGGTTATGTCTTTAAGGATGGGGAGCAATTCAGAGGAGCCCAATAAGTAGTCTAGTCTGGCATAAGTGTGGTGGACGTGAGAGTAGAACGTGAAGTGTGATGCGGTGAGGTGGGAGTATGTCCATAGGTCCACTAGACCTTTGTCGCGTAGCCAATCCCTACCAGGGCTGTTATGGCTCCTGTGTCCCCATACCGATGGCCCGACCTGTCCATGTGTGAGTCCATTACTAAGTTGAGGGATTGAAAGGATTCGGAAGCAGCCTGTTTCAGAAAGGGTTCCTGACCTGAATTTGGGGCATATAATGAGGCAATAGTAAAGCGCTGTCCCCCCACGAAGAAAGTGTGTGCCAACAGTCTGTCTTTAATCTCCCCCACCTTGTCCCCCACTCAGCCGTGGAAGCCCCTGGAGACCAATATGGCCACACCTGCCTTCTTTGTCGGAAGCGAGGAGAAGAACTGCTGAGGGAAAATGGGCGAGCGTATCCTATGCCAATCTTTGATTAAGAGATGGGTTTCTTGCAATAAGCATATGTCGGCGCCGGAGTTCTCCGAGTTTGAGATCACAGCCCTCCGCTTAATCGGATTGTTCAGGCCCTTGACATTAAGAGTTAGTACCTTCAAACTGGACTCCATAATGGGAGAGCACAGAGACCTCAAGCTATGTAATTCCAATTTCCCTGAGGGAGCAAATGATGAATCGAAGGGCGAAGTAGCCCCATAAAGTTCCCTGGCACACTGGGTCCCACCCACAGCCCCCTCCCCGGTCTGAGCCCCAACCACCCTCCCACAAACACCCCAAAAACAACCAGTACCCCCCTCCGCCCAGAACCCACCCCTCCCCTCCCTTCCCCAACATCCCAACCCTCAACCCTGCATCCTCTGCCCCAGGCCCCTACGTGCAGATTAGGATGGTCATCCCCCCTCCCCCCCCCCCAGGTCCCACCACCCAAACTCCAAATCAGAAAAATGTATAGTCCCTGTCCTGCCAGTCCATGCAGGGCCGTGGTGAAGTTACTTATAGGGGTCATCTCCAGTGGCGGCCAACCCGGCCCCCGCCCGTCACCCCTCATCGCTTGAGCGAAGTGTGTGCCATGAACAATCTCTCCAATGAATGCACCATTTATTCAGGAGGTGAAGTCTCTCGTGCCACCTCAGCTACCGCCGTTGCCCTCTCTTGCGTGATGACGGAGGCAGCAGGTTTCAAGCGATGTGTTGGGGATCTTCTACGGCCCACCGTTTTCCACCCGCCTCTGGATGGTCCTTGTGGCGCTTTCATCGTTGGCTCATCGTTTTCCATTTCTAGGCCCAGAAGAACGCATGTGTCTTTGAGCGAGCGCATTTGGTGCAGGGTGCCATTCCATTTAAAAATCAGTCTGAACGGGTGGCCCCAGGAGTATGGGATTTCTTGTTGCCGTAAGAAATCCGTTGCTACTTTGAACTCCTTTAGTTTTTGCAAAGTGATGGCCGAAAGGTCTTGATACAGGGCGACCCTTAAAGTGGAGGGGCTGCGTGCGTCGGGCCTCCCTGTGAATTCTTTCTTTGAGCGTGAAGTCAGGTAGGAAGGCCAAGACGTCTGGTGGCGGGGCCGAAGCCCTCCGGGGAAGCCCAACTCTATGTGCCCGGTCGATGCGGATGCTGAAGTCGGCAGGTTCACCTAAGATGTCCCAAAAAAGATCCTGCAGGTAGCTGGTGATGTCCGACCCCTCCGTTTTCTGAGGGACTCCCCGGACCCGTATGTTGTTGCGACAGGAACGGTTTTCATGGTCCTCTGTGTGGGCCTGAAGGTCTACCTGTTGATCAGTGAGTCGCAAGATCCCTTGCTGGAGTTGTTCGATCTCAGCACTTCTGGTTTGGTCAGCCTCCTCAATAGCGACCACTCTTTTTCCGAGACCCTCCACATCTCGCCGGAGTTATTGGACTTCCCCCGCCACGTCCTGTTTCAAGGACTTAAAGTACTCCCTGAGGGAATTAAACAACGATTCTAAGAAGGATCTGGTGATGGGCACTTGATCGCTGGGCAAGTCCGGCGTGGTCCCTGTGGTCTTTGGGCAGGGTGGGTCCTTGCTGGACCGAGGCTGAGATTTGGCCAACATCTCCGGGAGTGTCTGGTTCCCTTTCTTCCCCTTTAGGCCCACCATGCCCTGCTCAGCCAATGGGCCCGACATGGCCCGCGGCCCCGGGAGGAGGGGTCGGGGGAAAGTGCGATGGCCCAGCAGGCCCCGAGGGAGAAGTAGGCCGTGTTGCAGGTGAGTCGGCGCTTCGCTCTGTTCACTAGGGTGTCAGCGGGTGATGGTTTCCCACTTTCCCGTCCCAGTCGGGATGCCTCAGAGCCGACAGGCCCCCAGATGCAGTCGCTACCTTTATGGCACGGGGGCAGCAGGGGACACCCAAGCAGCAGGGTGGTCCCCAGAGGGCACTCTTGTGTACCCCTGCCGAGTTATGCAAGTGATTAGGGGGGTGCTCTGTCACCAGGCGGGGTGTATTGGCGAGGCCAGTCTCTCCCTTCGACGACTGTCCCAGCTTTTAAATGGCCTCTTAGCGACCACACGCCCCCCTCACATACAGTGTATGGGGCCCAACTACTCTGCGGCCCCGCCGGGGATCGTTGTGGTGTGTCACCAGCCTCCAGCAGAGCGCAGCCCCTAGGCCCAATTGATCCGTTCTCCGGGAGCTCGATTATGCTCCCTGAGTCTCTCCCACAGCTCCCTCCTCCACTCTCCTCACCTCCACTTTTGAAGCTGCTCTATCGTGGCACCGGCAGCTGCATCACCCGCCGCTGCCACCTCCGTCCTTCTGCTCCTCTCGTTTCTGCCACTTATAATCGCGGGTCCCGCAGGGGAGCAACAGCCCTGCCCCTCCGAAACTGTTGCTGCCGTCCCTCAGGTCTCTATAGAGGGCCCCAGTTGTTTGCGGCTGTCAGCGGGTGCCGTTCTTGTTTCACCAGTGTCCTTGGAGACTTTTCCCGTTAGGCCCCAAAGCCGCAGCCTCGATTTTTGTGTCCTCCGGCCAGGCCCCGCCGCGCCTCCAGCCGGGTCGCAGCATCCCTCCCAAGCTGTGGCCTCCTTGCTTTGGGTCTCTGTAGGGGGCACCATGTATTAGCGGCCAGCAGCGGGAATCCGGGTGCTTGTGGCTGTCAGCGGGGTCCGCCCCCGCGCTCCTAACGTCGCCAGAGATCTCGCGCCCAGGCCCCAAAGCCGGGGTCTTGAGTTTCGCGTCTCCCGGCCGGGCCAATCCTAACCTCCGGCCGGGTCACGAAGGCGAGCTGCAGTGTCGAGCAGAGGATCCCCTGCCTGGGCAAAGTGGCAGTGGCCGTTTCCACGGGTGTTGCAGGCAGAGGCCCCCCCGTCCAGTCCGCCGGGGTGGGAGCGAGAGGCTTTCAGGGCGGTCGGCAGCCTCAGGCGGCCACCATTACAGGGGAGCTCCGCCGGGCCGTCCCGGCCTCGGAAATCCGCGTTTGTGGGATAAGGCTGCGGCGGCGTTCTGGGGGTCACAGCTGCTGTCGGTCCTCAATACCAGGGTCAGTCGAGGGACTGGAGAGATAAGGCGAGGTAATTAAGGGCTTTTGGCGGGGTTCAGGACGGGGAGCCGCAGAGACCCACGTCCGACTAGGTCGCCATCTTGGACACGCCCCTGGTTTTGGATTTTTATGTTTCTGTTTTCCTGACTTTAAAATTGTTGGTACTTGGCAGACTTCTGACAAATGACTACTCTGCCATAGCTCTACAAACCTTTTAATGCAGCACTAGATGGATTTTCTCCATTTTATGGTAATATAAAGTCAGCAGTACTTTTCCATCTATGCACCCTGGGTCTGGAACAATATCCCTGTATCAATTTGGACTAAGTATGGGCGAAATTTGCGAATTTGCATTCCGCGAATTTGCGCTAAATCGAATTTGCAATTTGTAAAATCTGTGAATTTGTGCAAATTTGCGGATTTTGTTTTTTTTGCGTGTTCGCGGGGCTTTTTGCGTGTTCGCGGGTCGCTTGCACGGCTAAGTTACCCATGCGGTCGTGGATGGGCGCGGCCAACTTGTTTGCGTGACGTGTTTCCGTTTCCGGGCCCTAGTTGCATGCTCGCGTCGTGTGCGGCGCGCGATTACGTGTTCGGGGGCGTTTTCGCGTGCTCGCGAGGGAAATATTGCGCAAACTTACCCACGCGGTCCTCAATGGGCGTGGCCATCTTGTTTTTCGTTTATTGCGATGGTTCTGTGCATGCTTTCTAATCCGCCTTTCATCTGTGCAATCCTTTGATTCTTTGGACTTTTTTTAATCTTTTCTACTCTCTATCTATACCTCTTTTTTTCTAGATCTATATTTTGTGTTTTTTTCAACTTTTTGTTACTTTTAAAGCTACTTTTTAAAACTTTTTTTTTCTTTACTTTTTCCCTATTCTTTCCTTTTTTTTCTTTCTGCTGTACAGGACCATGGCAAAGGGAGCCGGGAGGGAGAAGGGGAAGGGTCCCGCATCCCGTACCCGGCTCCATTGCGGGCAGTTATGAGGGGAGGAAGTGATGGCCAGGGAGATATTCAGCGCGGTGGAGGTGGCCGCAGAGATCTTTTATGTGCAGCGCCACCTCCCCAAGACCGTGGCAGCAGGAGGCAGGCTCGCGTCAGGGTATGGCCTCCGGGAGCGTCGCCAGCTGTGGGAAAAGGTGTGCCGGGCCATGCGGAGGGAATCAGGGGTCCGGCGCACTTACCAGCAAGTGACGCACCGGTGGTCGGACCTCCATGACCACGAGCAGGACCTGCTCCACCTACTCCACCTGCTCAGTGTGGAGATCCCTGGCCTTGGTGAGTAGCTATTTAATAACTACTTTGTTTTTTTTTGCTCTGTGTTATATTGCTAATATATGTTTTTCCCGAAGAGCAAGAATGCTGCCAATTCGATTACATTGCAGGTACATTAATGTTTAAATAGCTTCTGTGATTGCAGGTGCTTGCCTGCTCAGTGGTGTTGCTACTATGCTTACTTGTTTGCAACTTTGTGCTCATTTGGCCTGAATATGTATCAGTGTAGTACTTTACAGAACTGCGTAATGCTAGAGAGACTAGAGACTCAAGTCTAGTCCTTCCTTTGTACTCCTGCTGCCACTAAGAAGAAGAGATAGTGAATGATTGATAGGTTCAGGTTGAGTATATTATGACTTGTTATTACTTAGTAGTAGTAGTAGGACATTTTTTTGTGCTCTGCAACCATGATGACAGACTGTGTCTGTCATGTCGCGTGCTGCTGAGTGCTGGCAGTTGTAGTAGAACCTTTTTGTTGTTGGTTTAGTTAGTGATTTACATAACTTTCCAAGTAGACGGTCTGCGAATCCAGCAATACTGTACTAGTATCCTCCTAGTTGACCAGATCAGATAGGTCTGTACATGTAGTGCAATTGTTGCTAATTTGTTTCCCCGAGATAATTTAGGATTGTGGTCAAAGAAATCAAATATTTCCAAAAAACAATCATCCATGTTTGTGTTTATTTCATGATCATCAGCACCTCCCAAGGGAAAGAGGACAGCACCACCCCAGACTCCGGCGGAACAGAGTGGGCAGGAGGAACGGTCCACTGCAGGCTCTTCTGCTGGCCCCAGTAAGTAGTTCTGTTTTTAAGATAATTATACTTCCCTAACTCTATTTTTTCCAAAATAGCCTTTGATCTTCTTGTAGACTGTTTCTACATTCTTATCCTGCCTCTCTACCATCACTCTCTGTGCTACTACTATTTACTATTATTTATGAGTCGGTCTGTGTAGGTAGCTAAGCTTGCCTAGTCGGCACAAGGTGTTAAACAAAACTCTGATCCAGCAATAGCTCTAGAGGTACTGAGTGCAGTCCTCTGGGTTGCCCTTGCTGTCTATTCCAGTCTTCTTAATGTTAGTGCTTTGAAAATTTCCAACAACGAAATGTCAATGTCCACCGAGAATAAGCTAGTAGTTGTCTTTTTGATTTGATAGTAGCACATACCGTACCGCTAGTGTTTCAGGGACTATTCTGCACATACAGAAGTATGGACAAGAGAAATAGGACATTGTCGATGATAGGTGCAGTTCGACTTTCCACATACCTCAGTCAGAAGAACTGTGCGGGACTCGGGTGCCCTCACCTTGTTGGAACTTCAAGATCTCTTGTTGGTAATGGGGAGTAGTTGGTTCTGTCTGTAATTATAAACATGTTGCACGTTAAAGAGCAAGCATTCATCAGTTGTGCCAAAAAGAGTTGCATGTTATGGCTAAGCATATAAGTTAACACCCTCCCCAAAACCGTGACTTCTTTTCAGTCCCAATAATTAAAAATTGTTTAACATTTTCTCTTCCATTACGAGACGAAGTAGGGGGTGGTGTATGGCATCTAAAAATATGACATGTTTTTTCTAGGCGTCACAACATCTGATGCAGCACTTGCCACCACCAGTGCCGGGGCCAGCAGCGTGGAGGGGTCCACTCAAGCGGCGGCGCCACCAGGAGGAGCTGAGGGGGATGGCTCAGCAGCGGCGGACGGTGGTAAGTTATTATTATACTCCTTACTTATTGACATTTTAGAGTAGGCTCACAAAGGAGTGTATGATGTACTGTACAGTAGAAAGTACACTACTACAATCACGGAAAAGACAGTCACCCTTGACTTAGCAATAGCATTAGTGGCGGTAGTTCTCGAGTAAGCAATGGCCCCCTCTATTTGATTCCAAATCAGCGGGGAAACTTTTATTGTGAAGCCAAGTCATATCAAATGAACTTGAGGGATGTGATGAACGAAAAGGGAAAGTACTTAGGGTCAATGGAAGGACGAGCGAGTCATAACATTTATGACTAAAGAATGATACGTGTTTTTGAATGCAGGCAGAGGTGGCTGATAGGAAGAAATCAGATGCATGGCTGCTTGAAGCAAGGATGGTTGGAGTAGAAAGAAAAAATGACTGCCTGTGTGGGTCAATCAGAAAATTCATGTGGGGTGTGCATTGCACTATATCATTTGGGTGAAACTCAAATGCAAGTCAAGACGGTGGTTTACCAAATAAATGAAAAGCGTGTTATTTGGCTGAAGAATGTTAGACGTTTACTTTGGAAGCCTGGATGGTATTTTCTTCCTCATACATAGCAGAGGTGTATGTAGAGCAGACGCTCAGTGCATGAAGAGTGTTACTTTGTTCGAACAGCATGTCCGTGCCAGAGTAGCAAAGCAGAGGAAATCCAAATACTACAAGTTGTGATTGTTCTGAAACTCTCCCTTGCCTAAAGTAACAGTACAGTAGTTTACTTTGCAAGCACAGCATATATTGTGTATGTAGTATAGTTGACAATTATATCAAGTCCCTTCCTTCGGCAATTATGGTTACCACACTCACTCCCTATGTTCATAATTTTCTTTCTGCTGTGTTAATCATGGGTGGACTATTGCTGTTGTTCACTCAATCTATCAGAATAAAGAACCTAAAGTCATGCATCACATAAGAAAAGAGATAATGTGATCGGCTGGAGACATGATCAGTATGGCCAGTGCCACCCCTATACAAAAGTAAGAGCTTCCCTATCCCCACCTGCATATACTGCTTAAAGTAATGCATGCAAGTCTGCGTCATCATGGCTTGTGTCTCTTTTTCTTGGGTGCAAGCTGACAGAGCTGGCATTATGCCGGCTACCACAAGTTCACGTACAAGTAATTTCTTGTGCAAAAGTAGAGAAAAAAAGACGAATACTGGTGTACTCTCTGACTTTCTGACTATGTATTGAGTCCATAGTGCTGCCTGGTAGTAGAATTCCTGAAACTCCCACTGTTACAGGCCTACAAAGACGGCGGAAAGATACATGCCAAAATGTTAAACTGTGCTTGCAAATTGCTAGTGTTACTGTGAGATCCTCGATCCTCGAGAAGCACGCGCACAAGGTGCTCTCCGATTATCTGGAATCCCATGATCTACTGCACTCCACTCAATCCGGCTTCCGCACCAACCTAAGCACCGAAACAGCGCTCCTGGAAGTTTCGGAGGCAATTAAGGAGGTGCTGGATTCAGGAGGCAAAGCGATGCTTGTGATGCTCGATCTGTCGGCGGCCTTTGACACCGTCCCGCACGAGGGTCTCCTCACCAGACTTTATGAGATCGGTCTGAGGGGGACGGTGTTCAGCTGGTTTCGATCATTCTTGGCCGGCCGGCGACAAACGGTCTGGGCCTCCTCCAGCTCCGCCGAGATGCCGTCACTGGGTGTCGGAGTCCCTCAGGGCTCAGTGTTGAGCCCGACTCTTTTTAACATCTTTATGACCCCTCTGGCGGCACTGGCGGAATCTTTTGGGGCCCAGATCGTTTCCTATGCAGATGACACCCAGCTACTCTTTACTTGCGGGAAAGGAGCGGATTTTGATGGAGGGAGTATCCGGGGTTGCCTTGGGGCTGTTTTGAATTGGTTCCAGCTCAACAGCCTCAAGTGCAACTCGGATAAATCGGAGGTACTTTTCTTCGGCTGCAGATCGGACCCAGACTGGCAGGAATGGTGGCCTGCGAATATGTTTCCTCCTGCAGGCTCCTCCCAGTTAGCCAAGAACCTGGGGATTAAGATCGATAATGGCCTGACGTTGCGATCCCAGATTCTTGGTCTTACTGGCACCTGCTTCGGTCTTCTCCGGATGCTCCGCAAGTTTCTTCCTATACTACCGGAGGAACATAGGAAGATAACGGTTCAGGCTATAATCGGTTCGAGAATGGATTATTCGAATATCCTCTATCGCGGCCTGCCGGAGTATCTGCTGCAACGACTGCAGGTGGTCCAGAACTCGGCAGCACGGGCCATTTTTGGATTACCCGGCCGTGCTAGAACCTCGGGCCTCCTGCAGTCACTCCATTGGCTCCCCATCCGGAAGCGGATAGTCTTCAAGGCCCTGACCTTGGCCCATAAAGTTCTACATGCTTCAGGAGCAAAATATCTTCAAAAAAGGCTAGCTTTTTACCATCCTGCAAGGTCCCTGAGGTCGGGGTCTTTGTTTCTTGCCGTGGTCCCTCGCATAAAAAGGGCACGTATAGGAGGTCGATCTTTCAGACTGTTGGCTCCGCAGCTTTGGAATACTCTGCCAGTGACTCTGCACAGTACCTCCAATCTACTGGCGTTTAGGAAGTGCCTTAAAACCTGGCTTTTTACTTTGTAGATATCAGTCTTGACTGTTAGGTAGGGATCTTCCCACTTTTCTGTTTTTTCTTTCCGTTATGTTGTGATACAGGTTTGCAATAAAGCGCCGGGACACTCTTTGAGTAGCCGTGCGCTATACAAGACAAAAATGACATAACATAACATAACATAACTGTGAGACAACTTTCTGTGGAATTATTTTGTGTTATTGTTAAAGAGTATTGGTTACAGTATTTTGCTCTCTTTCTTCATATAGATGCTCCCAAAAAGCTCACCAGAGGGGAGATGGGTGTCCGGGCCAGGGCCCAGAAGACGGAGGCCATTCGTGTTGAATATTGCCGGCTGTGTGCTCGGGAAAACTAGGAGGGAACATCAACAACCTCCTCCAGCACTGCCCCCGTGTCCACCAGCCAGCAGCCTCCATCCCAGCGCCGTGCTGGGACAGCCCCCCGCCGCCGCTCAGCGGCAAAAAAACATTAGCAGCTGGCCCCCTCAGAACCTGGAAGGCACGCTTGCGCCTAACCTTACGAGTGGACTTCCTGGAGTGCAAGGTGGATGACCTAGAAAAAAAGCTCCGGGACCTTCGCAAGGACCGCCTGCCCAAACACCGCCGGAAGTGACTGTGTCACTTTCCCCTTTTTAGGGCTCGACCTCCGTCACCACGAAGTGGGGCGGAGCTTCGAGCTCTATTGTTATAAAAAAAAAAAAGGTTTCTTTAGGGCTCTGGCCAGAAACATTCCAAACATTCCTTAGTGCGCGTGGCTGTTTTATGACATCTGCATAGTGATTCGTCTTCGCTGTGCTGCCTTTGTAGTAGCCTTGACGCGATAGGCTTTATGTGATTTGCGTCCGCCATTGTGGGCATTTTCTCTGCGGTTTCGCGCACGGGCGTCCATAAATAACAAGCATTGGAAATGCAATAGGTCTCGCATTAGGAAAGTTTGAGCTATTGGTATTCTGAATGACACTTTTTTTATTTATGTGTTGGTTTTGAAAGTAGCAAAATTAATAGCTTTGTCAGTTACAATGTCAATAGTTTTAACTTTTGCAAATGTGACACCTATAGCATTTGTAATGCAATGTGTGTTGTATTTACGTGACTTAGATGTATTGATATTACAAATAACAATGGCTTTTAATTTTGTAAATAATTAATACTTAAATAAAAGTTATTGTAATTTATAATGGCAATAGCTTAAACGTTTGTAAATAACTTTTGTGAAGATTATGTTCAGTGTATTTTATTGTGACGAAAATCCAAGAACATTGCATTTGCACCTAAACACACACAGAGCCACACACATATAGATGTGGTGGTGGTGGATCTGGGGGATATGGTGGTGGTGGATGTGGTAGTGGATGTGGCGGTGGATGTGGCGGTGGATGTGGTGGTGGATGCGGAGGTGATGGTGGATGCGGAGGTGATGGTGGATGCGGAGGTGATGGTGGATGCGGAGGTGATGGTGGATGCGGAGGTGATGGTGGATGTGGAGGTGATGTTGGATGTGGAGGTGATGGTGGATGTGGAGGTGATGGTGGATGTGGTGGTGGTTGTGGCGGTGGTGGATGTGATGGTGATGGATGTGGTGGAGGATGTGATGGTGGTGGATGTGGTGGATGTGGTGGTGGTGGATGTGATGGTGGTGGATGTGATGGTGGTGGATGTGATGGTGGTGGATGTGATGGTGGTGGTGGATGTGATGGGGTGGTGGATGTGATGGTGGTGGTGGATGTGATGGTGGTGGTGGATGTGATGGTGGTGGTGGATGTGGCGGTGGATGTGGTGGTGGATGTGGTGGTGGATGTGGCGGTGGATGTGGCGGTGGATGTGGCGGTGGATGTGGCGGTGGATGTGGCGGTGGATGTCATGGTGGATGTGGATGTGGTGGTGGATGTGGTGGTGGATGTGGTGGTGGTGGTTGTAGTGGTGGTGGATGTGGTGGTGGTGGTGGTGGATGCGGTGGTGGTGAATGTGGCGGTGGATGTCATGGGGATGTGGAGGTGATGGTGGATGTGGTGGTGGTGGTGGATGTGGTGGTGATGGTGGATGTGGTGGTGGATGCAGTGGATGTGGTGGTGGATGTAGTGGATGTAGTGGTGGTGGTGGTGGTGGATGTAGTGGATGTGGTGGTGGTGGATGTGGTGGTGGTGGATGCGGTGGTGGTGGAAGCGGTGGTGGTGGAAGCGGTGGTGGTGGTAGCGGTGGTGGTGGTAGCGGTGGTGGATGTGGTGGTGGATGTGGCGGTGGTGGATGTGATGGTGGATGTGGAGGTGATGGTGGATGTGGAGGTGGTGGATGTGGAGGTGGTGGATGTGGTGGTGGTGGATGTGGTGGTGGATGTGGTGGTGGTGGATGTGGTGGTGGTTGATGTGGTGGTGATGGTGGATGTGGTGGTGTATGCGGTGGTGGATGCGGTGGATGTGGTGGATGCGGTGGTGGATGCGGTGGTGGTGGTAGTGGTGGATGGGGTGGTGGTGGTGGTGGATGGGGTGGTGGTGGTAGTGGATGTGGTGGTGGATGTACTGGTGGTGGGTGTGGTGGTGGTGGTGGATGCGGTGGTGGTGGATGCGGTGGTGGATGTGGTGGTGGTGGTGGATGTCATGGTGGATGTGGAGGTGATGGTGGATGTGATGGTGGAGGATGCGGTGGATGTGGTGATGGTGGATGCGGTGGTGGATGGGGTGGTTGTGTATATTGTCTAGAAGCCTTGTATCAGCAGAGCTGGGCATTAGAATCACTCACTCGTGGGTACAGAAGAGAAGGAGGGCACAGTCAATCTTAACGCAGGCAGACACAATGCAGCAGCGGTCAGTGGTCACACAGGGGGCTGCGTGGCGGTGAGGGGAGCGACCGGCCTGGTAAACAGGATAAGGGTAAAGGATAAGTGTAGGCTAAGGTCTAGGGCTAGACTTGGAGTTCCCCATTTGTAAATCAATGGAAAGACATGTAACAGTACATATTAGAGGTTAGATTTTACAATTTAACGGAAAAACGATAGGGATGCTTACAGGATTAACAAATTGCCAACAAATGTTTTATCACTCATCATAATTCTCATTTAAAGTAGAGAATGAAAGCAGAAAAATTAAAATAGAATGGAGAGATGAAAAAAAGAAGTAGTTACTTATTCCATCAAGTAACAGAGACTGAAAAAGAGTTCAGCAGAAAGAATAGTTTTTTGGAATTTATTGAGAGTGCGGTTCACAGGCACTGTGTTTTCGGGAAGCAAAATAACCCATTTTCTTGGCCCCCTCTAGTTCACGACGAGCTGAAGAGAGAGAGAAACAAGACGGAGGGCATTGCTGGGGGGAGGAGAAATGCGACACAGCAGCACTTCACACGGCCGGGCGGCCGTGAAACTGAAAGCACGGCTGGCCGGCCGTGAAAGCCTTTGATGCTGCAGGGGGTGGAGCGGCACCAAGCTGGGCAACAGATGGCTGACAATTTGATGCTGTGCACGCGCATTTTAGGTCAATGCGCTTGCGCATTGACCTAAAAGCGCACGGGCACAGGACCAAATCGCCAGTCAGTTAAAGTCGGTTTAAAGCCCTATAGTCTTGTGACCTCAAAGCTTGCGCATTGATAGGTCACGAGACCTAAAAATTAGGAGCTGTCAGGGTGCCTCGTTAAGTGAATGCAGACGGCCGGGGCGCGTTCACCATTCAGCAGCGCTCCGTGCTCTGGCTCGCTCTGCACTGCAGCCTCAGCCTCACCTCTGCTCTGCTGCCAGACACTCAGTGCTGCTAGCTCAGTGGGTTAGGCACTGGTAGCAGAGGTCTATCACTTAACTTTCCATTCTTCTTTTGAGTTTGAATTGGAATACGGCAATACAATTTGTGTGCTTGCATGTGTCTGCTTTAAAAATTGTACTAATAATTACGTTTTGTCACCTGTAAAATCAATATAGAATATTAGTAAACTTTTTGGTTTTTCCAGGCTATGCCTCCAGGCTCATCAGCACAAGGCTGCATTCATACATCCTTTCCATTGCTTGTTACCTCATTAAGAATGCGGAAGTCATCTGCTGTGAGTGTGTTTACGTCTGTCTTTGTTGCTCGTGGGACATGAGGCGTGCAGAGTGGCGGTGAGTGCAGAGTGGCGGTGAATGCAGAGTGGCGGTGAGTGCAGAGTGGCGATGACTGCAGAGTGGCGGTGAGTGCAGAGTGGCGGTGAGTGCAGAGTGGCGGTGAGTGCAGAGTGGCGGTGAGTGCAGAGTGGCGGTGACTGCAGTGGCGGTGAGTGCAGAGTGGCGGTGAGTGCAGAGTGGGGGTGAGTGTAGAGTGGCGGTGAGTGTAGAGTGGCGGTGAGTGCAGAGTGACTGCAGAGTGGCTGTGACTGCAGAGTGGCGGTGACTGAAGAGTGGCGGTGACTGCAGAGTGGCGGTGAGTGCAGAGTGGCGGTGTGTGCAGAGTGGTGGTGACTGCAGAGTGGCGGTGACTGCAGAGTGGCGGTGACTGCAGAGTGGCGGTGAGTGCAGAGTGGCGGTGAGTGCAGAGTGGCAGTGACTGCAGTGGCGGTGACTGCAGTGGCGGTGACTGCAGAGTGGCGGTGAGTGCAGAGTGGCGGTGAGTGCAGAGTGGCGGTGAGTGTAGAGTGGCGGTGAGTGCAGAGTGACTGCAGAGTGGCGGTGACTGCAGAGTGGCGATGAGTGCAGAGTGGCGGTGAGTGCAGAGTGGTGGTGAGTGCAGAGTGGCGGCGACTGCAGAGTGGCAGTGAGTGCAGAGTGGCGGTGACTGCAGAGTGGCGGTGACTGCAGAGTGGCAGTGAGTGCAGAGTGGCGGTGACTGCAGAGTGGCGGTGAGTGCAGAGTGGCGGTGAGTGCAGAGTGGCAGTGTGTGCAGAGTGGCAGTGAGTGCAGAGTGGCGGTGAGTGCAGAGTGGCGGTGACTGCAGAGTGGCGGTGTGTGCAGAGTGGCGGTGAGTGCAGAGTGGCGGTGAGTGCAGAGTGGCAGTGACTGCACAGTGGCGGTGAGTGCAGAGTGGCGGTGAGTGCAGAGTGGGGGTGAGTGTAGAGTGGCAGTGAGTGTAGAGTGGCGGTGAGTGCAGAGTGACTGCAGAGTGGCGGTGACTGCAGAGTGGCGGTGACTGAAGAGTGGCGGTGACTGCAGAGTGGCGGTGAGTGCAGAGTGGCGGTGTGTGCAGAGTGGTGGTGACTGCAGAGTGGCGGTGACTGCAGAGTGGCGGTGACTGCAGAGTGGCGGTGAGTGCAGAGTGGCGGTGAGTGCAGATTGGCGGTGACTGCAGAGTGGCGGTGACTGCAGTGGCGGTGACTGCAGTGGCGGTGACTGCAGAGTGGCGGTGAGTGCAGAGTGGCGGTGAGTGCAGAGTGGCGGCGAGTGCAGAGTGGCGGTGAGTGTAGAGTGGCGGTGAGTGCAGAGTGACTGCAGAGTGGCGGTGAGTGCAGAGTGGCGGTGAGTGCAGAGTGGCGGTGAGTGCAGAGTGGCGGTGAGTGCAGAGTGGCGGTGAGTGCAGAGTGGCGGTGACTGCAGAGTGGCGGTGACTGCAGAGTGGCAGTGAGTGCAGAGTGGCGGTGACTGCAGAGTGGCGGTGAGTGCAGAGTGGCGGTGAGTGCAGAGTGGCGGTGAGTGCAGAGTGGCGGTGAGTGCAGAGTGGCGGTGACTGCAGAGTGGCGGTGACTGCAGAGTGGCGGTGTGTGCAGAGTGGCGGTGTGTGCAGAGTGGCGGTGTGTGCATAGTGGCGGTGAGTGCTGAGTGGCGGTGAGTAATGAGTGGTGGTGACTGCAGAGTGGCGGTGAGTGCAGAGTGGCAGTGAGTGCAGAGTGGCGGTGTGTGCAGAGTGGCAGTGTGTGCAGAGTGGCGGTGTGTGCAGAGTGGCGGTGAGTGCAGAGTGGCGGTGTGTGCAGAGTGGCGGTGAGTGTAGAGTGGCTGTGAGTGCAAAGTGGCGGTGAGTGCAGAGTGGCAGTGTGTGCAGAGTGGCGGTGAGTGCAGAGTGGCGGTGTGTGCAGAGTGGCGGTGTGTGCAGAGTGGCGGTGTGTGCAGAGTGGCGGTGAGTGCAGAGAGGCGGTGACTGCAGAGTGGCGGTGAGTGCGTGAGTGCAGAGTGGCGGTGAGTGCAGAGTGGCGGTGAGTGCAGAGTGGCGGTGAGTGCAGAGTGGCGGTGACTGCAGAGTGGCGGTGATTGCAGAGTGGCGGTGAGTGCAGAGTGGCGGTGAGTGCAGAGTGGCGGTGAGTGGAGAGTGGCGGTGAGTGGAGAGTGGCGGTGAGTGCAGAGTGGCGGTGTGTGCAGAGTGGCGGTGTGGGCAGAGTGGCGGTGTGTGCAGAGTGGCGGTGAGTGCAGAGTGGCGGTGTGTTCAGAGTGGCGGTGTGTGCAGAGTGGCGGTGAGTGCAGAGTGGTGGTGACTGCAGAGTGGCGGTGAGTGCGTGAGTGCAGAGTGGCGGTGAGTGCAGAGTGGTGGTGAGTGCAGAGTGTGGGTGAGTGCAGAGTGGCGGTGAGTGCAGAGTGGCGGTGAGTGGAGAGTGGCGGTGAGTGCAGAGTGGCGGTGACTGCAGAGTGGCAGTGACTGCAGAGTGGCGGTGAGTGCAGAGTGGCGGTGTGTGCAGAGTGGCGGTGAGTGCAGAGTGGCGGTGACTGCTGAGTGGCGGTGACTGCAGAGTGGCGGTGACTGCAGAGTGGCGGTGAGTGCAGAGTGGCGGTGAGTGCAGAGTGGCGGTGAGTGCAGAGTGGCGGTGTGTGCAGAGTGGCGATGAGTGCAGAGTGGCGGTGAGTGCAGAGTGGCAGTGTGTGTAGAGTGGCGGTGTGTGCAGAGTGGCGGTGTGTGCAGAGTGGCGGTGTTTGCAGAGTGGCGGTGAGTGCAGAGCGGCGGTGAGTGCAGAGTGGCGGTGAGTGCAGAGTGGCGGTGACTTGGGAGCGGCGGTGAGTGCAGAGTGGCGGTGTGTGCAGAGTGGCGGTGTGTGCAGAGTGGCGGTGAGTGCAGAGTGGCGGTGTGTGCAGAGTGGCGGTGTGTGCAGAGTGGCGGTGTGTGCAGAGTGGCGGTGAGTGCAGAGTGGCGGTGAGTGCAGAGTGGCGGTGAGTGCAGAGTGGCGGTGAGTGCAGGTGCAGAATAAACAGTGTGTGACTATGCAGGGTGACATTGGGAGTGTGCGGGTGAGCAGTGTGTGACTATGCAGGGTGACACTGGGAGTGTGCGGGTGAGCAGTGTGTGAATGTGTAGGGGCAGTGTGTGATTGTGCAGAAAACACCACACACACATACACCACACACACATAGCACACACACACACCATAGACCCATACACCACACACACACCACACACACATAAGGCACACAGAAACCACACACCTCAGTCTCTCAACACCACACACTCGTCACCACTCAACACAACACACTCACCACCACACTCACTCCCCAGGCTCACCCCCACAGACTCACCGCCACACACTCACCAGTACACAGAATACAACACACAGAACAACACACCCCCAGCCGTCAATGAATGCTTTCACCATGCACAAACACCAACAACCATCAGCCATCTGTGCACGCTTTTACCAAGCACACACCCACCAGCCGTCAGTGCACCCTTCCACCAGGCACACACACCTCCAGCCGGCAGTGCACTTTTCCACCAAGCAATCGCAGTATGGTACACTTTACTTTTAAACATATTCATATAAAACACAGCATGCCACCATTGGTAAAATTACAATCCAACCCACATAATTCCACTACACACCACATGCACACACTCCATAACACATGGCGAAAAGACATTGGCATTTACAATGCCATTAGCTGAAACTCAAATAAATCTGAGCCCGATTGCATTTCTAATGCTTGTTTAAAGATTGTTGGGGGGGGGTGGGAATCGGGAGTTGGGGATTATTTATTTTTGGACTACTTGAAATGGCCAATTGTTTGTGTTAGGGAGGGGTGGGACTAGTTTTTTTTTGTTAGGGCAAATACATCATTATTCATTTTACATACTTCAACATAGTGTACGCTTTGATCTTATTTTGTGCGGTGGTGGGCGGGAGTTACGGCACGTTTGGTTTTCCTCAAACTTACCAGCATTATCTAAAATGTCCAAAAATGTTCAAAAGTGCCACTAACAGAGTTAGTGAATTCAATTGGCCTACTAGTACTTTACTTGTACTACTATCAGTCTCTCCTCCGCATCCTAGCCCATCTTTCTACCTCCCCAAAATGCTTATCTTACCTGTGATTCGTGTTTGAGAATAGAGCTAGGCACAGCGCTGGCTGCATGGCAAATGGCGATTACACCATCCCGACCGAAATTCTGTTGTTGTGGTGTTAGTAGGAGTGGTACCACACTAGCAGTAGCAGCATATGAAAAACAAAGTAAAAACATAAGTCTTTGAGTGGCCTGAGTGGAGTATTAGAAGGAACAGTAGCCTAAGCAATGCTGAAGATAAGTATGGGGAAAAAGAATTGCATGGATGATTATGGCTACAACAAGAACAGTGACACAGCACAGTAACACAACAAGTCTTCTTGACATGTAGGAGGATGATGTTGATGATGGATCCAATCGATGGTAGGCATGAAATTCAGAATTTATTTTAAAATACTCATTTTTGTTTTTTTAACCAGAAATACTATATCCTAGGATTCATCTAGCTGCCTTAAAATTTAGTTGAGGAGGTTGCTTGAACCTTATCCTCCCCAGCAAGTGTGTGGAATTATTGTTGTAATTTACTCACACCTCAATGAAAACCACACAGCCCGGGATAAGAGGGTTAGGGTTTGAAACTTGGATGGGAAGGGGGTTTGTGGGGAAAGTTTTGTGAAGAGAGGAAAAAAAATAACACAGCATGGACAAACAACTAATGAAGATAAACAAATCTTTGGATACGAAGCTATCCATAAATCTTTTAAGGGACATAAAGGAAGTGCATGCCCTACTGCATGCATGAAGTTGTTTGCTAAATGGATAGGTTTCTGAAAAGTAAGTAGTACTTCCTAAATTCATACAATGTACTAACTATGAAGAAACAATGTGACAGTACAGGGCTGCAGTAATTACGCATTTTCACTTGCCTATCTGCCCTCAGAGAGAAGAACCACTGAGTACATTAAATTAGTTTAAAAAATTGAAAAGAAAATACAATGGCTGGAGGGATGAATTGAAGCAGAGAGCAAACCAATGCACAAAGTGACACTCATAGAAGTTCACATTAATAACATTACTTAAAAGATAAGTAGAAATGAAGATGGATACTGTAAATGTATGTTGTTGTAGTTGTCCTGTTGAAGTTGGGAAGTTGCATGCATCCAGCCATTTCTCTTTTTCGCGGTACTCCTCCATTCCATCTGACGCTACGCCGATCAATGTTGGGGACCAGAAGACACCTTGTCCACTGCCTACCTGGCGGATACTGAATTGCGGGTCGCTAAGCCTGAGGTCATCGTTTTTGTCATTGCACAGGGTGAAAGCCGGCCTGTAATTGTTGATGGAAAAACAGGAAGTGATATTAAAACACCACGGAGAAAAAAATATACGGTACGCTGTGTAGTGCAAAAATAACACTTGCAGTTTCAGAGTCGACAGTATTACGAAACATACAAGCATCATTTTGAAAGTGCGTACTCTGAGTCTCATTTTCAAGGATAAATAAGTGTGGGCGAAATTTGCGGATCTTTTCCCTCAAACTATGTGTAAAGTGTAAACAGCGATTTTAGAACCCTAACCCTAACTCGAACCCCCCTTTTTCACCATTGATTTTGTCCAAACCATTTGATTCCGATATTAGACCTTCCCAGCTATGCCCCCAGACCCCTGCAGCCACCCGCAAAAAAGCAGAACACCCACAAACAGGCAAAAAGCAAAAATGCAAAAACAGGGACTTAGAAAAATTTAGGCCTAGTTCCCAGATCACTCCTTGGGCGCTCTGCAGCTAGGCCCCAACTCCCCTTTTCCACCAAGGATTTTCTCCAAACCACTTGCAACCAAAATTAGGCATGCCCAGCATTGCTCCAAGACCCCCCAAACTCCCCCCAAACACCAGGAACCGCCAAAAAACAGCCCCCGTAAAACACAAAAGTGAGCAAAAAGTCTGAAAACTGAAAAACGTTTTCACCATGGATTTTGTCCGAACCACTTGATTCCGATATTAGACCTACCCAGCTATGCCTCGAGACCCCTGCAGCCACCCGCAAAAAAGCAGAACACTCCCAAACAGGTAAAAAAGAAAAAATGCAAAAACGGGGACTTAGAAAAATGTAGGCCTAGTTCCCAGATCACTCCGTGCTCGCTCTACAGCTAGGCCCTAACTCCCCTTTTCCACCATGGATTTCCTCCAAACCACTTGCAACAACATTTGGCATTTCTCCAAGACCCAAAACACCCCCCCCCCCAAACACCAGTAACCCCCAAAAACAAGGAAGTGAGCAAAAACTAAAAAACTTTTTCACCATGGATTTTGTCCAAACCACTTGATTCCGATATTAGACCTTCCCAGCTATGCCCCCAGACCCCTGCAGCCACCCGCAAAAAAAGCAGAACACCCCCAAACAGGCAAAAAGCAAAAATGGGCCTACCTTCAATTCAGTCTAAATGCGCTCTGCAGCTAGGCCCTAACTCCCCTTTTTCACTGTGGATTTTCTGAAAAACAAATGCAATCAAAATTAGACTGTGGCAGCAGTGATTCCAGACCTCAAAACCCACCCCCAATAACCTAGAAGCCTCCCAAACAGCCCCCCAAAACAGGCAAGTAAGCAAAAACGGAAAACCTTTTTCACCATGGATTTTGTCCAAACCACTTGATTCCGATATTAGACCTTCCCAGCTATGCCCCCAAACCCCTGCAGCCACCCGCAAAAAAGCAGAACACCCCCAAACAGGCAAAAAGCAAAAATGCGAAAACTCATACTTAGAACATTTTCAGCCAACCAGTCAACAACGGTCCAAACGCGCTCTGCAGCTAGGCCCTAACTCCCCTTTCCCACCATGGATTTTCTTCAAATCACTTGCAATCAAAATTATGCTATCCCAGCAGTGCTCCCAGACACCCAGACCCTCCCCCACAAATCTAGAACACCCCTAAACAGCCCCCCAAAAACACGCAATACTGCTAGGCCTCAGTTTAAATTGTGTCAAAACGCTCTCTGCAACTAGGCCCAATCCCCCCTTTTCCACCATGGATTTTCTTCAAACCACTCGCAATCAAAATTAGACTATCCCAGCAGTGCTCCCAGCCCCCCCGACCCACCCCCACAAATCTAGAACACCCCCAAACAGCCCCCCAAAAACATGCAATACTGGTATATTCAAAACATGGCAAATTGCGCTGTTCACAAAACATTGCTGTTTTCAGCACTTCCACTACTTCTATCCTCTTGAAACTTACCTGGACAGTCAATTGTTCCAGCGATTCCCAAGAATCTCAGCAAGGCAGAACAAAATCGAACCACTGCGATCTTTGAAGAAGAAGAAGAAGAAGAAGAAGGTCTACGACTAGTTTTCACTTAATTTTCACCCAAACACAGGCACCCGAAAAACACCCAAAAAGGCCAGAATTCTGCCACTTCTGGACCAAAGAACACCAAAGCCCCCTAAAACCTTGCCAACGTCATTATGAACGATCCTGCATCGGGCCCTGAGCCCTAGACTCAGCGTGAACCATACCAACTTAAACCCAAAAACCCTAGTAAATCGCACTGAACCCTAAACCCTAGATATGCTTTGTCTGTCTGTGTCAAAGAGCCTACATCAGGAGGATGCTTCACTCAGTGGTGCCTGCCTTAACCGTCTGCATGGCCCTGCCGCAAGCATGGACCAAAAATCCGTTCCTCTCAAGAATTTGCGATTTTTCTGTAATTTTGCGAGATTTGCGAAATACCGAAAACCAGCAAATTTTGCAAACATAACGGATGTTCGGCCCACGCTTGAGGCGGTGCCATGCAGACGGTCAAGGCAGGCACCACTGAGTGAAGCAACCTGATGTATCATACCTAGGCTCTTTGTCAGACAGACAAAGCATATGTAATTGTATGCAGCAAGCCACATAGCCCCAATTTTACATGAACTGCTGTCTGGAGTGGACTCTGCCTGGCATAACAACAACAGTACACTGCCTCGCCCTCGACCACTACATACCACGAATAGGCAGACATGTAGTTCTGCTGTAGTAGTTGTTGTAGACTGGTTTACCTGTTTGCCACTCACGAATTGGCGATAGTTTTTCCGTAAACCGATGCTGATGATCCATCCATCCCAGTGAGTGACTGTAAAGAAAAAAGATATATTATTTAATCAATCATCATGGTATATTGGCAAGTGAGTCCGCTCCAAGGACATTTTGCATATTGTGAAATGCAACATAATGGCCCCTGAATTTGAAGTACAATTTGAGTTAAACAAGGTAAAAAAACAGAGTAGTTGACATGAGTTACAATTACTGTGTAAAAGATTAAATAATAACTAAGACAAGACATATGATTCATCATTTCATGCACAAAAAACAAACAGCAATTGGTTTCATCAGAGCCAGACAGCTATTTCTGTCCACTGCATGCCATCTTCTCAATTATTCATTACCTGTTCTACTTTTTGTCCGCATCTTCTTCGGAAAGTGAGGGCCCACAGGGCAGCCTCTCCTGTCAATATTAGAAGTAACTCTGTCAGCAATCAGCAAGCATGTAGTCAGTCAGTAATTTCAGTCCCACTTGAGGGACTCGTCGTAATCCATCCATCTGCCTTGAGAGTAATGGATAGGGGGAGTCTGGAGGAGGAGTAAAGAGGAGCATGATTGAGTTGTGAACTTGTGAACCTCAGGAATGCAGACTGCGGCACCTTCTAATCAATTAGGAATATAAGATGAAGACAGTGCTGCTGATGGACTTGTGATTAGGTGATTAGAGTTTTGTTGTGGTAAAAGTTGCAAAACAAAGAAAGACACACAGGAATAAGGACAAAAAAAGGAAGTCATTTTCAGGCCTCGATTTCAGGGAAGTAGAGCCCGTCCTCAAACTCCATGAATTGAGACGGGAGTAGGTCAAGAACTTCCGTCACCTAAGTCGGTGTCCTCTTCTTCCTACGTACATTCACGTACTTTGTAATCTGGTGGTATGAAGTGCTGATTCATCTTGATCAGTGTTAACATCTCCATATTTTTGGCTGAGAGGCGGGTCCTTTTTGAAGTTACAATGGCACCAGCAGCACTGAAAACACATTCAGAAGACACGCTTGCGAGTGGGCAAGACAAATAATTTATAGCCAGGTTGGTGATCAGTGGCCATAGAGGCATTTTCCTGTACCAATACATCAATGGGTTCTTATTAACAAAGACCTCTGTTGAGTCATCCAGATAGGCCTGCACCTTCGGCTCAAGGTTCTCCACGGTTGCTGCACTTTGCGTACCATCTGTGGCCTTTGCAGCACTGGAACGAGCAAACCCTTGATGAGTTAGCCAATCTGCTTCGACAATATTATGGCTGGGCCTGGTGCAGATGAGGATGATGACACGAGTGTTCTGATTAATTCAGATACTCTGTCCATCACCACCCCCTTTTCTGAATCGTTTTGTCCACCATAAGCGTGGAAGGGCATACTCAGATGTGAGTCCCTTGCTCACTGCACCATCAGGATTCAAGCAAGCCAGGCCGAAGACGGCTGTAATGCCAGAAACCGGTCCCTGGTAGCTTGTTTCCTTTCCAGTAAAAGAATTGGCTTGGTAGTTTGGTCTGCCCTGTTCCCATGATGCACTGAGCCAGGGACAGACTAATTTGCATGTAACCAGGTTCTGAGCTGGGATGGTGCAGTGAGCTAAAAAACGGTGATGGATCAAGCCCTGATCTGTTGACTGGGTACGAGTGTTCTGTTTAATTCAGATACTCTGTCTATCACCACCCCCTTTTCTGAACGGTTGCTGCTGGTGTCGTTAACAGCTCTGAGGGAAAGTGACTTCCTTCGCCCACAGATTCAAAAGTGGAACTTGACGCCGGATGGCCTGCTGATTCAGTTGGACTTCTGCCGGATCCTCGAATTTTCTGCCGATCTTCTTCGAACCAAGTGGCTGACACAGCTAGCAAATGTTTGTACTTTGAAACATCTGCTTCATCAAAAGGAATAAATGCTTTGCTGGCAACTGCCTTTTTGTACTGTGGATCCAGAATAGTGGCACAAATGTAATGTTGTTCTGTATGTATGTTTTTAAGCCTTTAATTGTCAACTAAGCAGCTTAATAACCTCTCTGCCAACTGATATGCATCTTGCTTTTCAGCAGCATCTCTGAACGTTGAAGACACCGCCTTCAGTTGGTGCTTTAGCATGACCAACAATGGGATAGCTTTGCCCAAAGAACAGTCCTCCCTGCTGACTTCACACGTGAAGACCTCAAAAGGACGAAGCATGTCTGTCAGACTTTTAACTAGCTTCCATTCCTCCAACTCTATCCTCATGTCTTTCATAGTAGAACCCCGTCGAAAGACATACTCATTGATTACCATGCACTGCTCAGACAAACGCTCAAGCATGTAAAAGGTTGAGTTCCAACGTGTTGCCACCTCCTGGATGAGTCCTTTGACTGGCAGTCTACGTTCATGTTGAATGCTCCTCAGCTGCTTCCGGGCCTTAAAAGAATGGCTGAAATGTGTGCAGATTCTTCGGCAGGTGATCAGTAACTTGCTGACTGTGTTTTCTTTTTTCAGGAAATCTTGCACCACGATGTTAATACTGTGCGCCAAATTTGGCACTCTGAAATAGTCACCTTGCTGCATGGCCTTAACTATATTACTGCCATTATCCGTGGAAACATAACCAACTATGCGATTTCTTGGATGCAGTCATTCAGAGACCTTACTGTTAAACTCCTCCAAAATGTTTACTGCAGTATGAGATTTCTCCACGGCAAACATGGCTAATGTTGCATGTTTACGAGTAGCTTGAAAAAGTGTGTCCGGGTCAACACCTGCACTTGACTTGTCTCTGACCCCTGCAAAAGAGACCCAGTGTGCAGTGATGCACATGTAATCAAGGGCTTGGCAACTGGTCCACATGTCTGTTGTCAAGGGGTTAGTGTGAACAGCACTCTTCTGCAAAGCTGCCCCAATCACCTCCAGCACATCTTGATGTAGTGCTGGAACCGCAACTCTGGCAAAATAGGACCGGCTAGGAACCTTCCATTTAGGGCAGACTGTTGCCAATAATTCTAGAAACCCCACCCCTTCCACGAAAGAAAAAGGGAGAAGGTCCAGCGGTACCATTTTAGTCAGCTTTGCGTTATACAGACGTACCGTTGGGTGGTTGCGTTCAAATGGCGCCTCCCACCACAACATTCCGTGAATGGTGGGCTGAATCATTTTATGTGATGATGATGATGATGACTTCTTCAAAACAGTTAGGCCCAGTGATGTAGTTTTTCGCATTGGTGTCTCTCCCAGACTCTTAGTGTGCCTCATACATGTTGCAGGGGTAGAGGGTGTGGGCGATACCACTGCAGTGCTGCTGCCAGCGGTACTGGGTGTAGCAGAAAAAATGTCTGTCGGTTCTTCACTTCCCCCCTGCACGATCAGCCTCTCGTCATTATCAGATGCAATATCAAGGGATACATTTGGATTTGTTTTTCCTTTTGCCTTCCTCGATCTTCCTTATCTGTGCTTCCCAAATGATAGTGTGGTGTTTCTTGAGATGACCTCTCTGGCCTCCGTTACCATAGTTGGTACCAAGCTTACTCCGACTAACTAATGTTTTACAAATCGAACAAACAACCATGTTTTCCGCACTTTGGCTAACAGTAAAGAAGTCCCAAACTGGGGACTGGAAATGTCTGCTGGTGGTGGAGGTGCTACTTTGAGTTTCAATGCCGGATGAAGTGGAGGATGGGCATGGCTGAATTGGTTTCTGTTGTTCACTTATAGCACCACTACTTGAGGTAGAGCTGGATGTGAGGTTCCGTGACAATTGTAAGTGGTGTTTTCGACTCGCACGAATATGGTCGAGTCTGGTATCTATGAACCGCAAATGACGAGTTTAGTGGGTGTACGCAGTTTCGCTGTTCGTTTGCTACGTGGGTATTTCTATCTGTACCCACGGGTTCCATCTTAGATATGGCATCCATTTTGTCTCTTGCCCTCAAGTAGCCAGCGAACGGACGATGTCCGCTTCGCGACCCTGGGACTCCCAAGATATTTGCGGAAGACACATGTTCTTTGTAAGTGTCTTTATGATGAGGGGGATGATACTGTAAGGCAGATGGCCCCGCTCGAGGCTCATCTCGCCGTACCGGTTTATTGTCTTAGCCGTGCATCTCATTAGGCACGTCCAATTGATGCCTGTATCTCGTGTTTCTCGATACCTCCCCTTTTTACACCCTTTCCGATCTCCCCACTGTCTCCGTCTTCCTCTACACCTGTCCTTGTTCCTATTTTGATCTGTTTTATTGTCGGTTGGAATGCACTAATGTTGGGAAGATGGGTTTTTACAGTTGGGAACCGCCAAATGTTTCCGCACTTATGTTCCGGGCCTTGTGTGTATTAAGTGACCAAAGCGACCCTTCTGGGGGATAATTGTGGGAACCGGGTCATAAACTTTTGTGTTCAATGTAACTCTATGGGAAAATCATGTATAAAAGGAGCGATCCGCAGAACCAATTTGAAGCAGTCACTCTGAACTACACTGGTTGTACTTCCGTGGTTTCTGTGTTTCCCTGCAGCAAATAAACCTTGAATCTTTGACGCCGAAGGAAGTGTCCCGTGTCTCTGTGATTCGTACGCCGGAGCAGGTTACCCACGAAGGTTTCAGGTGTTGTGCCCTGGCACCGCTGGGTTCTAAATAACCCAGTCCTTCAGTTGGCGCCCCACGTGGGGCTGCATCAGTGGTACCGGTCCAAGCCCGACGATCGTGAGGAACTTCGTGTGAAATCTCCGAGGGAAGGTGCACTCCGCTTCATCGATCCTGTTGTCGAAATAAGTGGCCGAAGACTTTTCCCGCGAAGATTCCCGCCTCCGGACGGCTGCGACGGACTGCTGCCCTGACTGTAGACCTGTTTTGGCGCCTGGCGTAGACCTTGGTAGAGCGAGACGATTGACGGGCCTTCCTGGCGACGCCATCGATCTTTGAGTTAAGTATTTGTGGGTCGCTCCCAGAGTTCTTGGTTGTAGTTGCTTAGTGGTTGCATGGTTCCATTGCATTTGTAGTTCTTGGTCCTTTGTTGTATTGTTTGACGACTGCAGCCGCCAAAAACCGAGGGTTTTTGCTCTTTGCTGGGACTTGGTAAATCCCGTAACCCTTGAAGTTTGTGAAACTCGGCTAGTGTGCAAGATGCCTAGTCGCAGTACTTTGTTTAGTTGTTTCAGACCTTGTGGTATGGATTCCCGACTGGAGGACTCGTGTCCGATACCTCCGGTTGGAACTCCGACTTATGAATTATACAGTAAACATGGGCTAGGCCCGATTACTTTTAATGATTGCTGGATCCGCTCTACAAAGAAAGATGGTGTCCTTAGTTGGCCACCTCATGGTAGCTTTGAAACCCCGATTTTAGATAACCTAGAGGCTAAATTATTTGCGAAAAAGTCAAGGCCGGCCATGTTCGATGCCTTTCGGTTGTGGCGTAAAGAAGCCAAACAGAAAGAAATCAGACAGACTAAACGAAATCAGCGAGATAATGTTGCTACCATTGTAAAGAAAGCAGAGCAGTTTCAGCGTGATAAGGAGGTTAAGGAAAAGGAAGTGTTTGATAGGCTACAGCGTATGTCCATAGATAAATGCTATCCTGCTTTGCCTACGGAGTCGGATAAGAAGGAAGAACCAGTTGAGGATCCTTTAATGTCCTATCTTATGAAGTCGCCACCTCCGTATGTACAGGGTACCACAGTTCCCGTGCTTCCCCCTGTACCTGTTCCTGCACCTATTCTTCCTTTGCCTGTTCCTCAACCTGCACCCGTTCTTCCGACTGTTCCTGCTCCTTTGCCTGTCGCTATCCCTACTGCTCCTCCGCTTCCACATACTCCTGCTCCCGCTACTGCACCTGCTCTGTTAACTCCTGTTGTTGCTTCTGTTTCTACTCCTTCACTTGTTAGTCCTGTGTCCTATACTTCTCCCTCTACTCGTAGTCGTAATTCTCCTCTTGCGGCTAGCTTCTTTCATTCGCTCGGACCTGTTCTTGGGTCCGCTGGTTCGGATGGTCCTCAGAGACGTAGTCAACTTCCTGGTAACAGAGAACGCGCTTCGCTATATAATATGGCGATGGGTTGGATGATGCATCCTCTTCGAAATCCGCCACGTGTTGTACTCGACACATTCTGTCAATTCAATATACCAACCCAGAGATTTGTGTTCGAAGAAATGTGTAAGGTCCTTCGCGATCAGATATCGGCCGACGCACCTGACGAGGTGCTGACCGCTTTGTCTGATCTACAGCTTCAGTTCTCAACTGGACTGATAGTGGATACCAACGTTCGACGTGCTGTTGAGCGGTTGCTATCTTTTCGTCCCACTCCTATACCCCAAGCCTTGTTTGTTGAGGATGTTGAAAGACTGCCAGATGAATCTGGTCAATTTCCTATGCGCGAAGTTCCACCGGTATGGATGCCAGCTGATCCTAATGCTAACCCTGCGACATTGGCGCATTTCCAGAGAGTGTGGATACATCTCCCATGGAAACGCTCAGAAGTGTTACAGGTGAAGCAATCTCTGCCTGACCCTCGTAAAAATCCTGCAGGGTACTACAAGGAATTATCGCAGCTCGTAGACGCTACGATAATGAATCTTGCCGATATTGATATGTTGTTTGGCAATGTTGTACCGCAACCGGTGTGGGCTAAGATTCGTCAGGAAAACCATCCCAATGAATTAGGTGGTGATTGGGCGGCCATTATAGCGGCTGATGGGTTACAAACTGGTGGTGCTAAACCCGACCAGTTGATTGCTGCTCTCCCTCAAAGAATAATAACGTTAATGAAAACTATTATGCCGGCTATGAGGGTAAACTGGGACAAATTATCAGCTTGTAAACAGAAGAAGGACGAGAGTGTCTCCGACTTCTTTACGAGGTTTGAGGAGGCATTCATTGATCATAGTGGTCAGGATATGAGCACTGAGGGTGGTCAAAGGTTGTTCGTGGATAAATTTGTTTCAAACTTATTGCCCGATTTGAGCAATAAATTAAAGAATTCAGAGAGTGCATGGGCCGTTTCTACTTCAGCTCAGATATTGGCCACAGCACAATATTATGAGAATAGAGAGAAAGAAGAGAACGACCGCGCTGATAAAAAGACGAAAGAGCTTAAAACTAAAGTGTTGCTTCAGCAAGCGTTTCCTCCACGTTCGAATCAGAATGCGCCCCAACAGAATAGATCGCAGTCGCAATCGAACCGATCACAACCTCGTAATGACTCCTCTTTTCAAAGATCCTCGTTAGGGTACAATCAATGTGCCTATTGTAGACAGGAGGGTCATATCAAATTCAATTGTCCCGTTCTGAACGATCGTAATAGTGGTAATTCATCTAGAGGAGGTCGTGGTGGTTCACAGCAGGCACCACGTGGTAGGGGTCGCGGTGTTCAAAATGATCGTTCAGATAACTCATCAAACTCTAATAACTGTTTTGATCAACGTGGATCATCGCAAGGGCGATCTGCGCAGTACAATGTAGACGATTATTACGTCGATCAGGGAACTGACGACAGTAATTACTAGGACAGCCTAAGACAAGGAGAGGGAGTGGTATCAGTTCCGGTTGATCAGAGAGGGCCTTACGTCGCAGTTGCTACATCGGGCGTCGTTGAGCCTTTTCTGTTGGACACTGGTGCAGCGAAAAGTTCCATTAAGCATTCGACACTCCCTGGCGCACCTTTGTCTGGCTTAAAAAATGTTTCCGTTGGATTCTCTGGCGCCCCCGTTAGCAATCCAGTTTCGCGCCCTTTGCCCCTTACAATTGGGTCTCGTGAGCTAAAAGCTCCGTTGATTCTGACTACTGGTTGTGGTGAGAATCTTTTGGGCCTGGATTTGCTTAAACGTTTGTATGCAACTTTGTATTGTTCTCCTGCGGGTGTAAAGCTTACGTTAGGAGAGAGGGTTGTCTCTCCTATGTACTTATCTCTCGATAAGCTTCCACCGGAATTGAGTTCTCTTCCTGCGTCTTTGTGGGCAACAGGTCCCAATGATGTGGGCCTGCTTGACATCTCCCCTTATGTTGTTCAGTTGAAATCTAATGTGCGATTGCCACGTATTCCCCAGTATCGGATCTCTCTTGATGGTGATCGAGCATTGTTAGCGATCATTTATGATTTGATCGAGAAAGACGTTATCGAAGAGACTCGGGTAAACGTGTGCAACAGCCCTGTACTGCCCATTCTTAAACGTACTGATCCTTCGAAGCCACCTGTTTATCGTTTTGTTATCGATTTACGGGAGGTAAATAAAATTGTGATTCCTCAGTTCCCCGTTGTGCCTGACATCACGGCGCTACTGACTCTGATTCCAGCTTCAGCATCGTGGTTTTCGGTGATTGACTTGAAGAATGCGTTCTTCAGCATCCCGATTGCAGAGGAGAGCAGGGACCTTTTCGGTTTCTCTCTCGGTGGACGTAGCTTCCGGTTTAAACGCGCTCCTCAGGGCTACTGTGAAAGTCCATCGATTTACAGTCAAGCCTTGAAGGGACAACTGGATGCGTTTACGTTGCCGACTGGTGCGGCCTTAATCCAATACGTCGATGACCTATTGGTGGCTGCAGATACTCAGGACGTTTGCAAAATTGCTACGGTGTCATTGCTGCAACATCTCTGCGAGTTAAATCACAAGGTGTCACCTTCTAAACTCCAATATTGTTGTCAAGAAGTAACCTATTTAGGTCACTTATTGTCAAAGGAGGGAAGTCGGTTGACCCCAGAGAGAATTGCAGCAATTGCACGAATGGCTGTGCCGAAAACCCAAAGAGATGTGCGTGCCTTTTTAGGTATCACGTCGTACTGCAGGCAATGGATTCCTAATTTTTCATTGCTAGCGAAACCATTAGTGGCTCTTACGTGCAAGGATGTTTCAACTCCTTTACCATGGACGGAAGAATGTCAGAAAAGTTTTTCTGAATTGCGTGATTCATTGTGTTCGGCCCCTGTGTTAGGTACCCCTGATTACAGTAAGCCGTTCACATTATATATTCACGAAAGAGAAGGTTGTGCGTTGAGTGTCTTAACGCAACCTTTTGGTGGTAAGCAACGTCCATGTGCATATTTTTCCTCGACTTTGGACCCAGTAGCTAGAGCATTGCCGAGTTGCTTGAGAGCAACAGCGGCAGCTGCGGTCTCCATCCGACAATCAGCAGGATTGGTCATGGATAATATGCTTACGGTGATGGTTCCGCACGCAGTCGACACTCTTTTGAATCGTACGAAAACTCAGCACTTGACGAGTGCGAGGTTGTCTGGGTACGAGTTGACGCTGTTGGCAAGCCACATTCAAATAAAACGTTGTAATGTCCTGAACCCGGCAACTTTGTTACCAATTAGCTCAGAGTCAGATGAAATAACAGAACATGATTGTTATTTGAGGACAGAGGAGGAAACAAAAGGTCGAGTGGACCTTAAAAACACCCCATTGGAAGACCCAGATGGAACGCTGTATGTGGATGGTTCATGTTTCAAGTTGCCGAATGGCGATGTGACTTCTGCTTATGCTGTTGTAACGTTGAATACTGTTGTTGAGACTGCAAGATTGAATCAGAATTCTGCCCAAGCTGCAGAAGTGATCGCTCTTACCAGAGCGTGTGTGTTAGCGAAAGGGAAAACGTGTGAATGTGTTTACTGACAGCCAATATGCTTTTGGCGTCGCCCATAGTTTTGGACGGTTGTGGAGAGAGAGAGGTTTTCTAACATCGCATGGTACGAAGATTCAGCATGGCCAGCTTGTGAATGATCTTTTGGATGCACTTACGTTGCCTAAGCAGGTAGCGATTGTTAAATGTAGTGCGCATCGTAAGGTGACGGATGATGTTGGTCGTGGTAATGCGTTTGCGGATGAGATTGCTAAGGAGACTGCCCGGAACCTTAGCACTCGAATGTATGTGACGAGTTCGGTTAGGTGGCCTATAGAGTCGAGTATGTGCGAAGACACTATTGAGAGTGTGAAAGAAATTCAGAAAGAGGCCACCGAGACTGAAAAGACGAAGTGGAAAGAAAGTACGGGAAAGTTGGATGCGAATGGTTGTTGGATTGATTTGTCGGATCAGAAAAGATGGATGTTGCCTGATGCGTATGTGCTGGCCGTTGTGACAATGGCACATGGGTTAGCACATATTAGCGCGAAAGGTATTTGTAAACTGCTGTCCCCTGTGTGGAAGAATGATGGTATCACGAAATGTGCTGAACGCTTGGTTAAGAATTGTATGGTGTGCATGTTGTACAATCCTGGCAAGGGAACCCCAACTCCTCCTGGCAGTTTTGCTCCCCCTTCATGTCCCTTTGAGGTGATTCAATTGGACTTCATCCATATGGAGCGATGCAATAACCTGAAATACGTTTTAGTTGTGGTTTGTGCATTCTCCTGATGGATCGAGGCCTATCCTCTCAAAGACAATACTGCTTTGTCTACTGCGAAAATCCTACTGAAGGAATACTTTCCTCGGTACGGAATGCCTAGAGTCGTGTGGTCAGATAACGGAAGTGAGTTTGTGGGAAGGGTGATGAAGAGTGTGTGTAAGGGCCTTGGAATTAATCAGAAATTCCATAGTGCCAATCATCCCCAGTCAGCTGGTTTGGTTGAAGGGTATAACGGCACCCTTAAACTGAAACTAGCAAAGATTCAGGCTACGACTGGTCTTTCGTGGCCTGACGCTTTACCCTTAGCATTACTGTCAACTAGGGCGACTGTACACTCCTGAGTAGGGCTTAGTCCCTATGAAATAGTGTTCGGTCGTCCTGCGAATGTTTGGGGGGTTCCTAGGCCAGGTATGTTCTGTGATCTTGAATATCCAATGTTGATCGATTATCTTCATGACTTGACTGCTAAACTGAGATTAATTCACCAACAGGTTCACGACGCACTGCCGACGCAGACGGAGGGTCCAGGCCACCAGCTCCAGCCCGGAGATTGGGTGGTGACGCGCAACTTTTCGCGCAAGAACAATTTGGATCCGAGGTTCACTGGACCCTACCAGGTTCTCCTTGCCACGAGGACTGCTGTTCGTCTTGAGGGACGGAAAAACTGGGTGCACGCCACCCACACCAAAAAAGTCCCTATCCCTTTGCCGGCAGACCCGTGGGTGAGGAGAGGCATTGCATCAACTGAAACCGAAGGATTGCCGGCGTTTGTACCTTTTAGCGACGCACAACCTGTCGGGGAATCCTCAGTGCAGCAGAAAGACACTGTTGAATATTTGTCAGCAAAAGACTCAAGACCAGAATATTCAACTGATCAACAGGACGCTGTCTCTTCAAAGGATCCTTTGTTTGACGAACAGACACGTCCTGGGAAAATCCGATACTTTTTGCGATCTAGCACCAGAGACTAATAAAAGATTCTGTTCTGTCCCTTGACAATTGTATTATCCCGCTTTCCGTGATCAGTTTGAACATTCGTATTATTGTGATTATTTTTGTATATATTCATTGAGTTTCGTTCCTTACACCTTTTGCTTCCACAGCTGAGAAACATTGTTTTCGCATATATATATATATTTGTGAAATAAAGGCCGTAGGGCCGCGCGCGTACTTCCTTCTGCTTAGTAGGTCTTGACGCTAGGTTAAAGACCGTCGGTTCCTGGGAACTCCTAGGGATTGACTACTGCTACACAGAACGAAGTGCGTCAAGAAACGTTGCGGACGGTCATAGGGAATGGCATTTTCGAAGTTGATGGATTTGGAAGAAGCTCAAGCTCAAAGATTCAAGCTGCAGCAACTTAGTCGTACCAAATGTTTTATGTTTCAAATATTCGTATTGTTTTTGATTGTTTCTGCATTAATGGCGGGTGGGGTGTATTACACAATCTCTTACTTCTTACCTTCTGCTACACCTACTCCTACCCCTGACCCTAAACTTACCTCCACTGCTTCTCCTCATTCTTTTCATATCTTACCTGAACACGAGCAGGCTAGACGTGCCGAATTCCGCAATAATTCCTTTATTCAGCTCCTCCATCAGCATCAGTTAGTGGTTAACACTACTAATTGTTGGGTGTGTGGGTTGATGCCACATACTACGGATAAGGGAATCCCATATCTGGTGTTGCCATATAGTTCCCAAGGGTCTGCTCGAGCATTTCAAACAATGTTTCGAAGCGCACTAGGTTTCCAACCCATTCGAGAACCACGTTCCCCCTACTCTGGTCCTACCTCGTATCAAAAACCTTTGTCTATAGCAATAGAGGATTTAGATAGTGATATCTATGATCCCTCGCTTATTCCTGAAGAAGAGGTACAAGCCTACAGGGTCCTGAGTAGAGGCGAGTATAGTGTGTTCACTAGTGAAAAACAGCTCAAGAGCTCACCTCCGATATGGGTCGTACCCCACATTGGTAATTTTTGTCTCATAGGTCGTGGCGGAAGATCGAAAGCCCGACTTGGAGAGAGTGCTTGCACTGAAAATTACATTCTGCCGATGGTCTCGTCCCCTGTGTTTCTGGCTGCCAAGGGTACATACTTTATCTGCCATGATCGTGCGTATGCATGGTTGCCCTCTGACTTTATGGGCTCATGTTTTATCGCAAATTTGTTGCCTCCGACGTTTACTGTAGATGCAGATTATCACAAGACTAGAGTTGTGAGAGGCGTACTTAGCGAAGAGGACACTGCCGGTCAAGAGGCAGGAGACTTTTTCAAGGGTTTCCTCCCGTTTTGGGGACCTATGGTTAATAGTAGGAACCTGAGACAGTTGACTCGAGTGGTGGAATCGACAGCTAACATTACTGCCAGTTAAGCATGGGCGGAAAATCCGTTCCGCTCGCGGATTTTGCGGATTTTCGGGAAATTCGCAATCCGCGAGATTCGCGAATCTCTCGCAAAATCCGCAAATCCGCGAGCAGCGGATTTTGCTCGCACTGTTCGCGTGAGTTCGCGTGAGTTCGCGCCCCGCGAATAAGTGCAAAATTGCAGAAATACGATTTTAGCAAAACTGAAAGTAACTACTTACCAGGTTCAAAAGTTCAGGCTCATCATTAGTAGCCATTTCCTGTAGTGCTTCCTGAGGGGCCCCTCCAGAGTTCAGTTGCCAGTTGAAACTATTATGTGACCCTGCTCTGAACCTCAGAATAGTTACACATATGCCACAAAGGTCCTGAATTACAGCTAAGGGAGACAAGCAGGAGCCAGGCTGGAAGTTAAAATCCATTAATCAGCCCCTAATTCATTATTGTCAGTTGGGGCAGGGCAGGTGTTGTAACTAATTTTGCAACAATGAAAGCACTTAGCAAGTGCAAAAGATCACTAATCAGGGCGCACTAAGGAAGCAGGTGCCAGCTAAAAAAATATTCTGTGACACATTAATCAGCCCCAAATTAATTCAGGTCACTTGAGGCAGGGAAGGTGTGCTTTGCTTTGCCGAAAATAATGTACACTGGACAACCAGAGGGTGTGGTGATGAAACAGAGGGTGGCATGGGTGGGCCAGAGGGTGGCATGAGTAGTCAGAGAGTGGCAGTGGTGACAGAGAGTGGCAGTGATGAAGAAGAGTGTCCCAAACAGGCTGGACACGTAGAAACAACAAGTTCGCAAAACTTGCGACCCGACAGGTAAGTTCGCAAATTGCGAAATTGTAAAAACCCTCGCGAACTGGCAGAAACACGGGCGAACACAAAAAAAAAAAATCCGCAAATTCGCGGGAATTCGCGGATTTTGCGGATTGCGAATCCGCAAATCCGCAAAATTCGCGAACGCGAGATCCGCAAAATTCGCCCATGCTTACTGCCAGTGCCCTTGGTAATATCACCACAGAACTTCAGGCGGATAGACTTATGACGTTACAAAACCGTATGGTTTTAGATGTGATCTTAGCAGATCGTGGTGGGGTATGTAAGGTGATCCATTCGAGCTGCTGTATTTTCATTCCTGATAATGCTCCGACCGTTTATCAAGCCATCTCGAAGTTGCATAAGATCTCCGAATCCATACACGTGGATGTAGGGGATTGGACGTTACTTGGGTGGTTTTGGGGCCTGATGTCGACTTGGGGTTGGAAGATTCTGATGATCATCGGAGTCGTTGTGGCGTTCCTGTTCACGTGTTGCCTTTGTGTGCAGTGCGGTCCTGCCTTATGTGGCCTTTGTGCTACAACGTGTATGAGACAGCCGCCTGTTACCAAGGGGACTCGGTTGGACAGAGCTATGCTACAGCAACATCTAGATGGTCTGATGAATATCGAGTATGATTCCGACTAGTGCTTGCCTACATGAGGGCAAAAGGAGCGTCTGAGGTTCTGTGACAATTGTAAGTGGTGTTTTCGACTCGCACGAATATGGTCGAGTCTGGTATCTATGAACCGCAAATGACGAGTTTAGTGGGTGTACGCAGTTTCGCTGCGCTAACTTAAACCGTTTGTTTGTTACGTGGGTATTTCTATCTGTACCCACGGGTTCCATCTTAGATATGGCATCCATTTTGTCTCTTGCCCTCAAGTAGCCAGCGAATGGACGATGTCCGCTTCGCGACCCTGGGACTCCCAAGATATTTGCGGAAGACACATGTTCTTTGTAAGTGTCTTTATGATGAGGGGGATGATACTGTAAGGCAGATGGCCCCGCTCGAGGCTCATCTCGCCGTACCGGTTTATTGTCTTAGCCGTGCATCTCATTAGGCACGTCCCTTTGATGCCTGTATCTCGTGTTTCTCGATACCTCCCCTTTTTACACCCTTTCCGATCTCCCCACTGTCTCCGTCTTCCTCTACACCTGTCCTTGTTCCTATTTTGATCTGTTTTATTGTCGGTTGGAATGCACTAATGTTGGGAAGATGGGTTTTTACAGTTGGGAACCGCCAAATGTTTCCGCACTTATGTTCCGGGCCTTGTGTGTATTAAGTGACCAAAGCGACCCTTCTGGGGGATAATTGTGGGAACCGGGTCATAAACTTTTGTGTTCAATGTAACTCTATGGGAAAATCATGTATAAAAGGAGCGATCCGCAGAACCAATTTGAAGCAGTCACTCTGAACTACACTGGTTGTACTTCCGTGGTTTCTGTGTTTCCCTGCAGCAAATAAACCTTGAATCTTTGACGCCGAAGGAAGTGTCCCGTGTCTCTGTGATTCGTACGCCGGAGCAGGTTACCCACGAAGGTTTCAGGTGTTGTGCCCTGGCACCGCTGGGTTCTAAATAACCCAGTCCTTCAGATGAAGGTCACTGCCGGCCCTTCTGACTAAAAAATATAGAAGCTGTAGGTCGTGGTGGTGTTGTAGTTAACTGCGTTGGTAGTGGTCCCAGTGCCACGACGCCCACATCCCGCTCAGCAGCCATTCGGGATAGGGTGAAAATGTCTGTCTGCTGCATGCCCGCTGGGGCTGGAGTGGCGAAGGTGATGACTGGGTCATCGTCAGACTGTTCATCAGCAGCAGAATACACCACTTCTTGTTCGTCGTGATCACCCATAAGTCGAAGCCTTGCTGGAGCCTTCCTTTTAGGCTTAGCTAACTTTGTCGGCTCATGGCGTGCCTCATTCTCAGACTGCATTTGTGGGTTCCAATCAAGATCAAGGTCATCAGAATGAAGAGGGCTTGAAGAAGAACTTGTAGTAGTAGTAGCCCTCCTTGACCATTTTCTTGCTGGGCATCTGGAAGACAATGGATCATCATCAGGAGGAGTGGCTTCCTCGCTCGGAGGCCAGAGAGAGAGAGACATTTTTTCAGGGGCATTTACCTACCGGAGGGACTGCGAGGACTGGCAGCCTGCGCGGCAACGCTTCGTCTTCTTCTAGCCCCCACCGCACCTGGGAGATAAAGCCAGCGCCTCGCGGCCCCCGCTTCGCGGGAGCCGCTCGGAGGCCAGGGAAAGAGAGACTTTGTTTGAGGGGCATTTACCTACTGGTGGGACTGCGAGGACCGGCAGCCCAGCCCTCCTTGACCTTTTTCTTGCTGGGGATCTGGAAGACAATGGATCATCATCAGGAGGAGTGGCTTCCTCGCTCGGAGGCCAGGGAAAGAGAGACTTTGTTTGAGGGGCATTTACGTACCGGTGGGACTGCGAGGACCAGCAGCCCGTGCGGCAACGCTTCGTCCTCTTCCCGCCCCCACCTCACCTGGGAGATAAAGCCAGCGCCTCGCGGCCCCTGCTTTGCGGGAGCCGCTCAGAGGCCAGGGAGAGAGAGACTTTGTTTGAGGGGCATTTACCTACCGGCGGGACGGCCAGGACCGGCAGCCCGCGCGGCAACGCTTCGTCCTCTTCCCGCCTCCACAGCCATTCCCCTACATAACTGGGACAGCACTACGCGCCGCAGGACGCGCGCGGGTGCGCACGGGCGAAGCCCGGGCCAAGGGCGGGCCCGTTGAAGCCCGTTCGAGCCTGGTGGAGACCGGACCAGACCAGATACCTCCTCTTGAATATCAATTTCCTGATGTGCCCCTACTTCTGGAGGAACAAGCGTTGTAGGCAGTTGTGCCGCTCCATGAACCTCTAGTTGCACCTCTCCATGCACCTGTCCATGCGCCTCTCCTTGCCGCTCTACTTGCGCCTCTCCTTGTGCCTCTATTTGCGCTTCTCCTTGCGCCTCTCCTTGCCCATGTACTTGCACTTGTACTAGTTGTACCTGTGGTTGTCGTTGCGGCTGTGGTTGTTGAACACTTGTCAGCTGAGTTACACCCAGCGTTGATTTGATGGTACTTTCTTGTGATGAGCCAAGATCACTGGCAGATGGTGATTGAACAACCAAAGTGGCTGCCGCAGCAGCACTCATGATCTTCAACCTAATTTGGCGTGGTGGCACTGAGCCCAATTAAGCGGAGGTGCTGCTCCCAGCTTGGTCCCCGGCGGACACCGCTGCTGCTGCAGGCGTAGTTTTTGTTTTCCCAAAAAAGGTGTCGGTGGGCACACCAGTCTCCTTGGTAGGTGGTGCCACTTGCTTCTTCTGCTCCTTCTTACTGGCAGTGGCACTGGCAACTTTTTTCGCTGAGGCGCTACGGCCACCTTTCTTTGGGGCCATCTTCTTCAGATGTCAGAACAGCTGGCCGCAGTTGCACGAGTTGCAGAGTTGTCTTGTCTGTGGCCACACGTGACGTCACGTGATGTTGTGCCGCACACACCACTGCAGGACTTCTTCCTGGCACTGGTGGTTCTCTTGTGCACTTAAAAGCAATGGAAGCCAGAGGAACATCACCCCAAAAAGTAAAAAAACACACAAAAATCACCACAATCCAATGCCATCCATGCCCTCAAGGCAAACTGGGTGCAGGCCTGAGCACACTGCCTGGCTTCAAAATGGCCCCTTGACCCCCACCACATGGCCAGGCCCTGCCTGTACCAGGCCTCATAATGGCCCCCACCCACATGGCCAGGCCCCAACAACACCCCAAAAAGTCATAAAACACACAAAAATCCCCACAATCCAATGCCATCAATGCCCTCAATGATGTTTAAATTCAAGACACCCCGCAGAAAGACTAGTCCATGCACCACTCACTACACCTGGGCATAATGGTTGAAAGCAAGGCAAACTGGGTGCAGGCATGAGCACTCTGCCTGGCTTCAAAATGGACCCTTGACACCCAGCAGCATGGCCAGGCCCTGTCTGGACCAGGCCTCAAAATGGCCCCCACCCACATGGCCAGGCCCCAACAACACCCCAAAAAGTCGAAAAACACACAAAAATCACCACAATCCAATGCCATCCATGCCCTCAAGGCAAACTGGGTGCAGGCCTGAGCACACTGCCTGGCTTCAAAATGGCCCCTTGACCCCCACCACATGGCCAGGCCCTGCCTGTACCAGGCCTCATAATGGCCCCCACCCACATGGCCAGGCCCCAACAACACCCCAAAAAGTCATAAAACACACAAAAATCCCCACAATCCAATGCCATCAATGCCCTCAATGATGTTTAAATTCAAGACACCCCGCAGAAAGACTAGTCCATGCACCACTCACTACACCTGGGCATAATGGTTGAAAGCAAGGCAAACTGGGTGCAGGCATGAGCACTCTGCCTGGCTTCAAAATGGACCCTTGACACCCAGCAGCATGGCCAGGCCCTGTCTGGACCAGGCCTCAAAATGGCCCCCACCCACATGGCCAGGCCCCAACAACACCCCAAAAAGTCGAAAAATACACAAAAATCACCACAATCCAATGCCATCCATGCCCTCAAGGATGTTTAAATTCAAGACACCCCACAGAAAGACTAGGCCCATGCACCACTCACTACACCTGGGCATAATGGTTGAAAGCAAGGCAAACTGGGTGCAGGCCTGAGCACACTGCCTGGCTTCACAATGGCCCCTTGACCCCCACCACATGGCCAGGCCCTGCCTATACCAGGCCTCAAAATGGCCCCCATCCACATGGCCAGGCCCCAACAACTCCCCAAAAAGTCGAAAACACACAGAAAATCACCACAATCCAATGCCATCCATGCCCTCAATGATGTTTACATTCAAGACACCCCACAGAAAGACTAGGCCCATGCACCACTCACTACATCTGGTCATAATGGTTGAAAGCAAGGCAAACTGGGTGCAGGCCTGAGCACACTGCCTGGCTTCAAAATGGCCCCTTGACCCCCACCACATGGCCAGGCCCTGCCTGTACCAGGCCTCATAATGGCCCCCACCCACATGGCCAGGCCCCAACAACACCCCAAAAAGTCGTAAAACACACAAAAATCCCCACAATCCAATGCCCTCAATGATGTTTAAATTCAAGACACCCCACAGAAAGACTAGTCCATGCACCACTCACTACACCTGGGCATAATGGTTGAAAGCAAGGCAAACTGGGTGCAGGCATGAGCACTCTGCCTGGCTTCAAAATGGACCCTTGACACCCAGCAGCATGGCCAGGCCCTGCCTGGACCAGGTCTCAAAATGGCCCCCACCCACATGGCCAGGCCCCAACAACACCCCAAAAAGTCGAAAAATACACTAAAATCGCCACAATCCAATGCCATCCATGCCCTCAATGATGTTTAAATTCAAGACACCCCACAGAAAGACTAGGCCCATGCACCACTCACTACACCTGGGCATAATGATTGAAAGCAAGGCAAACTGGGTGCAGGCCTGAGCACACTGCCTGGCTTCAAAATGGCCCCTTGACCACCACCACATGGCCAGGCCCTGCCTGTACCAGGCCTCAAAATGGCCCACACCCACATGGCCAGGCCCAGACAACACCCCAAAAAGTCGAAAAACGCACAAAAATCACCACAATCCAATGCCATTCATGCCCTCAAGGATGTTTAAATTCAAGACACCCCATAGAAAGACTAGGTCAATGCACCACTGAGTACCCCTGGGTATAATGGTTGAAAGCAAGGCAAACTGGGTGCCGGCCTGAGCACACTGCCTGGCTTCAAAATGGACCCTTGACCCTCACCACATGGCCAGGCTCTGCCTGTACCAGGCCTCAAAATGGCCCCCACCCACATGGCGAGGCCCCAACAACACCCCAAAAAGTCGAAAAACACACAAAAATCCCCACAATCCAATGCCATCCATGCCCTCAATGATGTTTAAATTCAAGACACCCCACAGAAAGACTATGTCCATGCACCACTCACTACACCTGGGCATAATGGTTCAAAGCAAGGTAAACTAGGAGCAGGCCTAAGCACTCAGCCTGGCTTCAAAATGGACCCTTGACCCCCAGCAGCATGGCCAGGCCCTGCCTGGACCAGGCCTCAAAATGGCCCACACCCACATGGCCAGGCCCCCAACAACACCCCAAAAAGTCGAAAAACACACACAAATCACCACAATCCAATGCCATCCATGCCCACAGAATAGATCCATGCACCACTCACTACACCCGAGCCTACTGGCTAGTGAGGCTTTACAGGCACCCCAAAATGTAAAAAAACATCAACATATAACAGTGAGCTAAAATTCCATGACATAAATGAGAATTAAGAAAAAAAATCACAGAAACAGTTGTATCATGCACCCATGACTAACCCTGGGCCTACTGGATACTGTGGCTACCCACAATATATATTTTTTTTAAGTTGTGAAAAAAGTTTTAAAACTGTAGTTGCCTCAACTGCAATGCCCTAAACAAACAACACCAACTTACTTGTAAAATCTCAAGTCCAAAAGTGATCCAAACTCCAAAGTCCAAAAAGTCCTCAAATACAAATATCCAGCAGCAGCCACAAAAAGTAATCCTTCCAGCTCCAGATCCAAATCAAAAGTGACCAGGACATGGACAAAGCACTGGGAGGAGCCTGCTGGACAGGAACAGGAAGTTGGAGACTCTGGGGCACTTCCTTCCTCCCACCCCACCCCAAAAATGGACTCCTTGCACCAAAAAGTGCAACCAAATGTCAATCTGAGGAGTTATTCTGATCAAAATCAACATTTTCACAAGGTTTATGCTACCTGCGGTGGATTTTTTGTGCAGAATTGCAATTTTTGCAATTTCGGGAACGCGAGCTGTTCAAATCTCCCGCCGGAAGACAGCTGCGTGCTGCATCTACGTGTTCATCATTGTTTACTTCCGCAATGCGTGATCGCGGGCCTCTATGACGTACTTGCGTTGTCAAACTCTCGCTGTGCAAGATGACGTAATTGCGTTCGAAAAACTCTCGCGCGATAACCCAGTAAGATCAAAAATGGCGCAGCACATGCAAACTGGGAGAAAAACAACTCGGCGGACTCAGAATCACGGTAAGTCAACGCCGCGCGTGCGATATTGTAATTTTCAAGCACGAACAAGCAAAATAATTCGCACCTTGCGAATTTGCGGATTTTTGGGCAAATTTGCGCGATTCGCGGATCGTGAAATTGCCAAAAATCTGCAAATTCGCCCGCGAAACGGATTTTACGCCCATGCTTAATTAGGACTGCAACAACAGTGCTCCAATTTAGGAAAGAGTAGACACTTCACCTCTTTAAAGAACATTACAGCACAACGCTGTAACAGTAAACCACTGCTCTCAGCCCAATGTCGGTTACCTTTTAGCTCTCGCTGACTCTATTCTCTGATGCTGTACAGTGATCTGCTGAGTTTTGGCCAGAATCACATATACAAGTACCATACAATACATACATACAATGAGTCAGAGTTACCATGCTTTTTGGACGCTATACAACACTTTAATAATAAATGACAGGAATTTGAACGGTATTTGCACTGCCTGTGTACATTTAGGTATACAGAGGCGCCGATAAAGTTCATTGCCCAATATCCCACTGTGTGGATAGCAATTACTATACTGTATAGTAACTAACTTCATCTTCCCTGCTCACTGGTCCACGCATGCTATTTTGGACCTGAAAGTGTTTGGCATATATGTAATAGGTTGCTAACTACCTACAATGCATTTCATATCAACAGTTCTTAAGACACATGAAATGACAGTGCCTTCGAATCGGCACATTCGTGTAATGAGATTGGTGAACCGTCGACCCTTCAAAAGCAGGAGGTGCTCCCACCGGACGTGCACTAGCTACACGTGGGTTTCCGATTTTGAGGGAAAATGAAAAAGTTTAATTATTGCGCCTATTATGCTGCCACCATAAACAAGCATGAAAAAGCATGTGAAGTGGTTATTGAAATGGAAGAAAAACAACTGAAGTGTATTTCCGGCCACGATTCACTGTATATTATAGCATAAATATTTATGACTTGTTTAGATGTCATCATGTTCTTTGTTATCCAGAACATAAAGTGCATTATAAAAACAAGTAACAGATTGATAAAAATAATTGGTAGGGTTATTTGTGCTTGTATGAACATGTTGTTATGACAACTGTGTATTTCTTTCCACAAAATCATCCAGTGATGTAATAGATTTTGCATCAAAAATAATTAAAGATAATGGGAGCGAAGTCCCCACAGAAAGCCGTGCATCTGTTGTGGAAAATCCGCAGCAGAAGCCTTAGCAATCCGTTCTATAGATGGCAAATCTCGGGTGAGATGCTGAGCACAGAGCGCATGGATGCAGCGACCTGTTGGGAACCGAGTAAAAACAGCCTGCAGTATCCAGGGATGCAAGCAGAGAGGAGGGCAACGTGTCTCTTTCCTGCTGCATGAAGTGCTTGAGAGAAAGAGACAGAAGTGCACACAAATGCGGATGTTTTGACAGGGAATTCTAAAGATTTCGGGCAAGCTGGTGCCTCTGTAGGGCCTGTGGGCCTGGAGACGAGTCAGTCGCACACCGGGAACTGAGGTATTTGGTGAACTTATTCAATGGCATAACTGGCCGAATGCCCCCAGGCTGCATCTGTAGTGGGTGGGAGAAAAAAGTGAATGACACAAGAACAGGCCAATGGATGAAGAGTGCTGGCAGCCTCTATAACAAAGTGCATGATACATCAAAGATTAGTATGATTAAAAGACCTTGGGGAACTCCTAGATTTAATGATTAGTAGTGGTTGGCCATTTACATTGACTCAGGAGCAAGCTCCCACATATAGACATGGCAGTTTATTTAATTTCAAATCAGTTACAGGACTGTGTTCGAAAGTTCTAGAAATTCAGAAGCTGGACCAAATGTGTCAGAGCAAAAACAGCCCTATCCTGTGTCAGAAACACAGATGTCAGCAGGAGAATAGCAGGCTGGACTGTGAGACTACTGAATTAAAAACTTGCCCGGAAGTCTGGTTTGTGCGATGGCCAGACTGGAGGATTCCCTCGCACAGCGTTTCATATAAAGAAAGTGTCGAATTAGAATAAGACGTCCAACAACACGTGCAAAATATAGCAGCTCTTTCAAAAGACAACACCCATTTGACTGGGCCATCTCTGTATACCCGGTAGGTAAGAGGGGATGAATGGGACAGTTAGGTGGGAAGACCAGTGACCAACTTTACTGCAGGCTGAATCACGACTGAAAATACTAAGCTACAGTGTGGTCTACGAGATGGCAGGAGAATCCGACATTTGCCATTGAAAGATTTAAAGACTTTGCAAGTAATATTCAAGTGTCCATTTGATTTCCATAAACCAAATCAAGTAAGGCCCCAGAAATGATTTTCGCAGTGGCAACTCGCCTTTCTCCTTACATATCTCGTCGTAGGCAGAGCCTTGGCCGAATATGGTCACTGTGAAGTCATCCATATTTGAAGCACCCCACCCCTTACACGTAGGGTGGCTTCAATAGCTAAAGGCCTGTTTTTGGAAATTTGCCTTTCCTGCAGGGTCACCTCTTATTTTTGCCTTTTGTTGCTGAACCCATTTTTTGCTTGCTCAAGGACTCTCGGAACTGTATGCCTGATAATCAGTGATAAAGTGCATGTACCCTCAATTTCAAACATGTTAAAATTAGTATACACCTAATTGGCACATTTAATTTACTTATAGATCCCTTCTATATAATACTACCTGTACCCTGGGCTGTTAACTTAACTGCTACTGAACTTGTCTCCAGGCCTGCCCCTGCAGCCTTCGTGTGCAGTTTCAAACTGTATTTTTAACATGGCAAAATAACCCTTTTGCCATGCCTAAACCTTAATTCTTAATACTTATAAATCACCACTAAGGTAGGTCCTAAATGACCAGATGGCAGGGTGCATGTTTTTTTTTTAAACGAGGACATTGTTTTACATGACCTAGCCGTGAAACAACAACTCCTAAGTAATTTTTAGGTTTCGCCTAGTGACGCAGCACTATGCGCTGCTCGCTTAGGCAAGATCTATTGTTGCCAACTTGCTTAGCGATGAGGGACAGGATAGGTGCACGTCCGTGAAAGACATTAGCTGTGCACGCGTACGGCGCGGCTCTCGGCGTTATCACAACGCCTGCTCGTACCATACCTGTGCACATCTCACGGCTCCCGGACATGCCATGTGCACGCTCACACCTCTATTCTCTACGCTGTCGCTAAGGGTGCCAGGAAATGTGCACTTTTTACCAAGACAGCCCAGGTGCATGCTCACGCCATCTGTGTCTGTTCTAATGATGCGCACTCCCACAGCGCTCGCCTGGACAGCCCAATGCTATCTTTGTTGACTGGCAGCCAGACAGCTTATGTGCACTCAGGGCTCCCACCGCGCTCGCCTGGTCATCCCGATGCCACATGGACAAGCGCGCACCACTCTCGCCAGTGCTCATGACTCATTGGGGATTGAGGACATCCTGAGCTGAGCACACGTGTTAGTCAAAACAGGTCCGTCCCGGTACCAACCAGCCACCCACTATTACTGCGCTCAGCCGCTCTTCCTATCTGCCCGGTACGCGCACACAGAATCACTAACCTGCTGGTCTCACCCAACAGCTCCAGCTGTATCTGGTTGAAATTTCTCGCAAGCTGGTCACTGCCTGGATGAAAGCATTTATCTTTGAGTTATCATGCGTGCGTCCTGATAGAAGTTGAGCTGAGAGACGTCACTTACGTAAGTAAATTCTACAGAAAACTGTGCGGGCACATTGAGAAAGTGAAACTGCATGAAGTCTTTACTCTGCATGTCTGACGCATAGCAGTTTACATTTGGTTGGCAGTACTTTTGTAGTAGCTTCAGGCGAGAGCTCAAGGGGCACCAGCGGTAATATTTGTTGTCCTGGGTTTTGCACGTAATCTGCTTGTTTGAATGTTTCGTCGAGTGTTTCTCTTTTCTATGCCTTTCACCGTCAGAACTGAGCTTTTCCCTCTAGTCGAGCACAATGTACAACAACAGCACCCGCAGCCCCTCCTCGCCTGCCATAGTGACGTTTTTCAGGAAGACTTTGTGAGTTAAGCATGGCTTTTTTCCACCTGGGATAACCGTAGACATGTCTAGGGCTGTGTCCCATTCCTCTCCTACAGCCTACACGTTCATCTCGCTGACCCGTTTATGGCTGCATCGCTGATTGGGAACATCAATACTAAAATCAACAGTGCCCAATCCGTACATTAGTGATAGATATTCACCTTTCCCTTGACTTGTTACTTCATTACTAAACTCACAGTATCGAACTGAGACAGAGATAGCAGCTATCTTTATTTTTCCTGTGATTGGCGACTTCCATACAAAACTCGCAGTGTCCAATCATGGCTTAGCCATAAGCGATGGGTGGATACCAGCGTCCAATCAAAACAAATGCAGTCTGCCCACCTTCAGCGATGGCCAGTGCAACCGCTCATATGCAGTGCACCATAACTATAATATTTGTGAGGCAGTTCAATACGTATGATCCATCGTACTTCCAAACAGACAGAATAAAAACATAAAATAGCGTATTTCTCCAGCTTTCATAACCCAGTGGTATCGAACAGGTTAAGTAGTGGTATTGAGGATGCGGGTGCTTGTGGGTAGGTCATTATAGATCATGTTGGGCAGAATGAGGCTGCAGACCTGCCTTCCCCCAGTGGTCGGTGAAGTTTCTCAGTTACCACCAGTAGTGCAGATTCAGTAAGGTGTGCAGGCCTAAAGCCAATTCCAATTCCAAAAATTCTTTATTTCGGCCACATAGGCCATAAAAGATACAATAAAATACAGTACATATATTACACAGTGTTTACATATAAAAAGATCTACTGGATCTGCATGGGGTAAGGAATACATGGTACCAGTTCAGGGGGACATTTTCTTCCTTGTTATCCATGCTGCCATTAGGAATTTTGAAACAGCAAAGACAATATGGCCCAGGGTGTTAGTTTTCATGACCCTGTATGCCTGTAAGTACTCCCTAAAACCCAGGTTTCGGCACAACGGTGCTATCCAACGCTTCCTGGGGCTCTGGTAGGCGTGGCAAACAAACATTATGTGTAAATCATCTTCATCCTGAGTTTTGCAACAAGGGCAAAGTTTGTCACCCCCTGTGGACCATTTATGGGTGAATACTTTGGTGGGGAGTGTACCAAACCTCCATTGCAGGAACAGTTTCCTCGCCAAAAGAGGAAAAATAAAATCCATAAAAGGTTCGAAAAGATAAGAATTTTTGGATTCCATAAAACGTCCCCTCAAGGTGCCGCTGTTATGAGCATTATCCATGTCAGCCAGATTTTTGTTTTTGTAGAGCTGGGTGAGAGTTTTGCGCGTGATCCTTTGGCAGCCCTGAGCTGGATCATCCCATAGGTCTGGCAAGTTCAAACTGTGCAATTCCGTCTTGATAAAAGCCAGCCAGGGAATTTTGTTACTACCATTCAGCCTCAATACATGAACAAGGTCCTGTCTGTAATGGTACAGTTCCTCGGTAGTCCATATCCGGTGCCAGAACTTCACGGGTTTCGACAGGAGATCTTCAGCAATGGAGTGTAAACCCAAGTCTAGTCTTAGGGGGAGGAGTGGCGTACCTTGCGGGAGAGCAAGTAGGCGTCTCAAAAAACTATTTTCCACCGCTGCCAGTGCCTTCCCTGCTTTGTGACCCCACAACTCGCTGCCATACATGGCTGCTGCCTTCGCTTGGGATCTATATGTTTCCAGGGCCGGGCTTACAGGCTTAAAGGTGGACTTGTTTGCCACCTTCAGGAGTGCGCCCGATAGCTGGGATAGTTTCAGCCTTGATCTCGCTATCTGGCAGTCCCAAGCTAAGTTTTCTTGTAGTGTTACCCCCAGATATATAAAGGTCGAGACCCTCTCAAGACTAACTTTCCCGAGTTTTGGATTGGGTCTGGTTTTGGTAGGGGGATTAAAGATCATGAACTTAGTTTTTTCTGTGTTCACCTCCAGCCCATGTTGACGACAGAAGAGGCCAAAACCATTCACTATCCTCTGGATTCCCATGGGGGATTTGGAAAGCAGGAGGGTATCGTCAGCAAACATAATTGCCGGGACCCTCCTGCCTGCCAAAAGCGGGGCATCATTGTCCTTAACAGTGTCAAGATGTTGAATGACACTGTTAATGAAAAGACAGAACAGGGTCGGCGCCAAGACACAGCCCTGTCTGACTCCTCGGCGGACCGGGAATTTGCCCGAGAGCTTGCCATCCCTCCCACACCTCACTTGTGCATAGTTGTTCTCATGCAACCTGATGATAATACTAAGGAGGTGGGGGGGTACTCCTAGCTTCCGCAGAACCTCCCATAATTTCCCTCTAGGGACTAGGTCAAAGGCTGACCTCAGATCCACGAAGACCATGTACAGTCTTCCTCCCTCTAGTGTTACAGTCTTCCAATATAGAAGGAGAAGGCAGAAGATCTGGTCCATGGTCGACGTGTTCTTTCTGAAGCCAGCCTGAAGGGGGCTCATGATGTCATTGTCCTCCACCCAGTCCAGAAGGTGATTAAGGATAAGGCGTGCAAAAAGCTTTTGGGGTACATCTATTAGGCTAATGGGCCTATAGTTCGCGGGGAGCAGAGTAGATCCCTTCTTGTGGATCGGAACAATCTCTGCCCCCAGCCACGACCCGGGGATTGACATACCTCCTAGAATGGCATTGAAAAAAATGAGAAGGTATGGACCCCAGATGTCCGAGTGATGCCTAAACAGATCCCCAGGTAGCCTATCCAGACCTGGCGCCTTCCCCAATGATAAATGCTTCAGGGCTGCCTCCACTTCCCCCAGGGATAGTTCCATGTCATGGTCCTGTGCGCCACAGGGCACTAACAGGGCTATATCAGGGCAGGAGTTAGTGTCTTGGTAAAGCACCCCAAAATGAGCCTCCCAAACCTCGGGGGCAATGTTGGGTTCCACTGCTTTTTTAAGTTCCCCTATCCCATTATTAACAAGGGCCCAGAATTTACGGGAGTCCCTGACTTTTAGGGCATCGTGAAGATCTTGCCAGTGATTCCAGTCCCACTCGGACCTAGCAGTCGCCATCACTGCTTTATAGTGTTTCCTAAGGTCACGTACCTTGGCCTTATTAGACCCTTCTTTTATTGCAGCAATAAGCTCAGACTTTGCTGCCCTACAGGAGGAGGTATACCAGGTGGGAACATGGGTCTTTTTCTTTCGATTTGGCACCACCGGGTGAAATACCTCAGCCAAATCCCTCACAAGATCCTGGTGGATGCCACCCAGTTTTTCATTATATTCTGGGGTTCTTGGTGCATTTAGAAGTGCGTCCACCTCCATAAACTTCGGGAGTGCCAACTCGTATAGCTTACTGATGGCCTCTTCTGAACTCACAAGCTTTCCCCACTTAACCCGGCGCCTGTTAGTTGTAAGGACCAATTCCCCCGTGTCTCCCCCTGGATTTTCTACCAATATGCCCGCTAAATGCAGGGGCCACTGGATGTTTAAACAAAGGGAATTGTGGTCACTATCTGACCTGTTTATTACCCTAAAGTCGAGGACTTTGGGCCAGAGTGTAATATCTAACATGATATAATCTAGCCTCGACTCATGGCCCCTCCTATTGAAAGTACACACTGAGGGGGTATCGGAAGGGGTACGCCCATTACAAGCCCTCAGTGCGTAGTTCAGGGTAAGGGACATAAGTTGTATTGCAAGGGGGGACCAGGCTTTAGGATGAGGGGAAGATGAGGGTGGGACCCCCCAGTAGTCATCCTCGGCCGTGAGGGCACCCTCCAATAAGCCCTCGAGAGGTTCAAAGTGGCAGTTGAAGTCTCCTCCAAGCACCACCTTGAGATCTCCCGGGAGTTGCCCCAGGAAGGAGGACAAGTCGTTTAGGGTTGGTGATTCATTTGGCGCGGCAACTGGTCGCGAGTAGACATTAACAATAGCCCATGATGGTTTACCAGGCCATGAGAGCCGAACGCACTGGATGTCCTGCGAGAAAGTGTGCACCTGTTCCGCCTGGCACCCAGTGTGACTCGCGATCCAGATTGCCAAGCCACCTGACGGCCTCCCCCTCCCACTCCATTTGGCAGGGATTTCAAATACTTCAAACCCTCTCCTAGTTTGGGTGTCCCTCGCCCATGTTTCCTGAAGAAGGAGGATGTCACTACTACCCACTAAATGGTCCCACTCCGGTGTGCCTTCCTTATTTGCAATGCCTGCCACATTCCATGAGACAATTCTCAAGCCCTGATCTGTTAGTAGAGGGCCTTGACCTACAATAGGAGGTTGCGCAAAGACTGTGGGTGGATGAATTCCTGGCAAAGCAGTGCTGCAATCCGCGATGGCGGATGGACCAGCCAACTCCGCCACCCCGGATTGCAGGGTATGGTCAGTCCCGGTGTTGGGTGGAGGCCCCTGTTGACCCAGACTGTCACCCGTGCTAAGTGATCGATCTTTAGCGTTATCCTGCGGGCCATGTTCAATTACAGGGGCTGCACTCACTCCCACCCGACTTTGCACCTTATCTTTAGCATTATCCTGCGGACCATGCTCAGTTACAGGGGCTGTACTCTCTCCCACCCGACTTTGCACCTCATCCGCCATCTTCCCTGGGCTGAAAAAAGTCACCCCGATTTGTGGTCAGTCGACCTGATCTAGGCAGGAAAATCTATTATGATGTATGAAATTAGCCTGGGCAGGTGGTAAGTAATGCCTTGGTCTGTAACGTGAGCCATCTACCGCAAAGCCTACTCTAGTCCACTCCTTCTCCCCCCCTGCCTCTGTATTGCTAACATTTGGGTAGAAGTGTGATGAGAGGGGGACTAATTCGATATTGGACTTGTCAGGCCTTACAAGCCAGTTGCAGATGTAGTTAGCAACGTGGGGGCTTTTGAAACTTATAATAATACAATCCCCTGCCCTATTCTTTGGAGTAAGACCAATCCAAGGGATCCTCCTAACCATCAGGACCTCGCCTTTCAGGTTAGGAGGCAGCGGCCTATTAATACTAAGCCAGCTTATCACCTTATTGCGTAAAGAATCTTGAGGCTCCCTCATATCACCAGTTAACTCAGGTACTCCCACCATGATTGCCGTGTATGGGACTGCTTCTGGGGGCAGGTTAACCACCCTGCGCCTATCAAAAGGGGGAGTGGTACCATCAATAGGACCATTGGTAGAGTTCACCACTCCCCCTGTTTGTGGTGCAGGAAGTTGCTTAGATCTCCTTGGAGCCGGGACAGGGGGCCTAGGTGCTGAAGGTGGCAAAGGGTGCGTCTGGGGAACAGGCGCCCTGTCCGTGCTCAGCAGTGCCGTATTGGAGCCCTGGGACGGTGCAGAGAACAACGGTCTATTCCCCGATGGTGCCCGGGGGGCTGGAGGGGCATTTATCGCATTTATGGCTGACCCAGGACTTTTCCTTAAGTGACTGTTTTCCAAGGCCTTCAGTCTAGTCTCTATGGCGTCCAATTTAGCTGAGATGGGGATTAGCAAATTCTTCATGATATCTGTGAGTGAATTAATTATTGTGTCAGTGCTATTAGAAGTTGCCCCACCAAAAATAAAAGGGCCCGAGTGCAAGGGTAGGGCGGCGGGAGTTGGAGAGCCCATGTGGTTCGACCTGGACCCTGACAAATTAAGATCAGGGGAGGCGGAAATGTCTGTACTGTCAACCTGATTTAGCTCTGTTGTGTCGACTTTAGCCCTCTTTGTCTTCTTTGCTTTCCTGGACCTTTTCCTTTTTGGAGGCTGTTCCGCACCACTGCCTGCCACGTCTGGAAGCAGGTCGACCTGGCCTGCATCTTGCAAGTCTATTCCCCTAATTTCCGGATTGGCAGGATGGTCAGAGATCCCAGATAACCGGGAGGAGTTCCTATCCCTGTGCGTCAAGGGAGTTCTCAACTGCTGAAGGACCGACTCAATCGTCTGATCAATACTGTCCATTAGTGACATATGGGTGGCATCCAGTGGAATCGGTGTGCTAGCATCTGTAGAAAAAGTATCCCCCTGTTCCAAGAACACACTTTCCGGACCCATCTCGAGGTGCGCCTCTGTGATTGACGAGCATTTGCTAGCTTGATTACTCGCCTTTGGGAAGAATTTTTCCAGAGTACTTAGACCTTGTTGGGCGGACTTACTTCGTGAAGTTCTGGTCGCCATTATGGAGTGTGTAGGGAGGCGCTACCGGGCAAGGAGCGTCAGAGGGGTGGCCCGGTCTGGTCTCTGCCGGCCTCTAACGGCCTAGAACGGCCCGCTCTTTGCCCGGTCTTCGCCCCTGGCTTCGGCCCGCGCGCGTCCCGCGTGCGCGTGAATGGGCGGGGCTAAATAGGGAGGAAGGGGGGAGGGCAGGAAGAGTCGCAGGTGCGCTGATGACCTGAGCGCTACTCCTGCTGGGACTCGCAGTCCCACCCTCACAGTCCACGGAGCCCCTTACAGTCCAGGGGGTCCAGAAACGCCACACAACGCTGTCTCCCAGCTTCCAGGAAACTCCTCGCAGCACGATGCAGTCACCAGCTACAAGCGGCACCCGCAGAGCGGGGGCCGCGAGCAGGCTTTAAACAGCAGGAGGAGGGAGGAGGGGGGAGGGCGGGAAGAGTCGCAGGTGCGCTGATGACCTGAGCGCTACTCCTGCTGGGACTCGCAGTCCCGCCCTCACAGTCCACGGAGCCCCTTACAGTCCAGGGGGTCCAGAAACGCCACACAACGCTGTCTCCCAGCTTCCAGGAAACTCCTCGCAGCACGATGCAGTCACCAGCTACAAGCGGCACCCGCAGAGCGGGGGCCGCGAGCAGGCTTTAAACAGCAGGAGGAGGGAGGAGGGGGGAGGGCGGGAAGAGTCGCAGGTGCGCTGATGACCTGAGCGCTACTCCTGCTGGGACTCGCAGTCCCGCCCTCACAGTCCACGGAGCCCCTTACAGTCCAGGGGGTCCAGAAACGCCACACAACGCTGTCTCCCAGCTTCCAGGAAACTCCTCGCAGCACGATGCAGTCACCAGCTACAAGCGGCACCCCCAAGGCCTAAAGCCGTTTCGAGATGCATCCAGGATGTGATTTTCTTCCAGGAACTTGGTCAGGATGCTGTGAACGTCTTTCTCTGTTACCTTGGCCAAGAAAGGTAAAAGGGAGATGGGGCAAACATTTACAGGCTTCGAAGCATCCAGAGATGCTTTTTCCAGCAGGGCAATGACTGTAGCATGCTTTAATGGACCGGGCATGGAGACAGGGGACAGGGCAAGATTGATAGTTTCTAAACAGGAAGGGAGAGGAAAGTCCTGCAGCTTAATGAAGAGTCTGGTATGATGGGGTCACTGGGAGAGCCTAATTTCACACTCGGCTACAAAAGGCTTGTAATAAGCATTTACAATGCAATAGGTCGCATTTACGGGAGTTTGAGCTATTACCATTGCAAATACCAATGCTTTTATTCAGCGACGGCTCGTGGAGGGAGTTACGGTGGGGCAGGAGGGTGGGGAGGGGGAGGGGCAGGGCGGAGGTTGCTAAAAACCGGCATATGGATAATTGCAGGTAAGTAAACAATTTAATTAATGAAACGAATTTCGTAGCTCGCACTGCATTGCATTTTGCGATGTAAGGCGCACTACGAAATTCGTTTTATTAATTAAATTGTTTACTTACCTGCAATTATCCATATGCCGGTTTTTAGCAACCTCCGCCCTGCCCCTCCCCCTCCCCACCCTCCTGCCCCACCGTAACTCCCTCCACGAGCCGTCGCTGCTTTTATTTTTGTTTTAAAAACATAAATAAAGGGCGTTGTCATTTACAATACCAATAGCTTAAACTCAAGTAACTGCGAGACCTATTGCATTGCAAATGCTTGTCACTATGGTAACGCTGGCTCTCTCACAGGCCAACACTGATTTACACAAGTATTTTTAATATGTACTAAACTCAGTTTGGTAGTAGCTAGAAAAAATTGTTCAATGATTCATTTTAATACTCAATTCAATTCAATTCAAAAACCTTATTCGATCATTAGTTAATAATCATAAAAGTACATACATACATAAATAGTTCAAAACATATGGGTACAGCAGATTTTAGAACATTCATATATCAAGAAACATATTTTAATACTCTTTAAACTCCAACTTTTGAAAAGTACACTTTTAGGAGGTTATTATTTTTCTGCCTATAACCAAAAAGCTTTCCTGCTAGGGTTCAGCTGTCACCTGCCCTCTGATGGCTCCCCTGTGGAGGTGTCTATTACTCCAAATGTCCCTGGGAGTGGGAAAGCGACTCCTCCCTTGCCTTCACAGGCTGGCCTTGGAGCTGTGTCCAGCCACCTTCTTGAGCTTCAAAGGATGCCTATCTTGCAGATGAAACTCACACCTAGGCCTGCCTCCCATTTGTTTCTCTAGCCAGGCTGGCCCCAAAGCCAGTGGGGTAGAGGAACTAACATGACTTGTTTAGGGGGACGACCAAGGCCTACCCTCCACCCACAGGCTGGCAGTTGGCATAAAAGTCAACCCCACAGACCTCTCCTCCGAATGCTTCTGGACCTGTGATGAATCAGAAGTACTGCCCTGCTGCCTAAAGAACCTAAAGGAAGACTGGATGAGCTTGTCTTGAACTGAGGTCCCGAAGGGTGACCCCTAAGGTCTGTAGGCTGACTTCCGGTTTAAGCTAGAGGGTCACACAAGAAGCATCTAGAGGCCGATCCACAGCAACTGCCCTGCTGACCAGTACCAACTGGACCTGCCTGGACCCTGTTGCTGGTCTTTGCTGGAATAAATCCTAACCTCCAAATTGTGCCACCCACATCCTAGACCCTTGGCTGGTGTTAAAGTGTACCTTAACCCAAAATACAAGATCAGGGATTGAGAAACTTTTTTTCAATTTTCTGCCTGGAAAATCGACAGAGGTCGGTATCACCATTAGAGAAGTAGCAATTGTAGATGAATCAGCAGTCGACCTCAGCTTGCTGATTTGACTTCCTGAAGTAGATCTGACTTCCAGTAAAGTTCGTAAGCTCAAACATCGAGACATTCCTGGGCACAGACATCTAACTTCGCTCACTCTGAGCTTGTCCGCTGTCATTAACGACTTTACCTGGGCCTTGCTCTTCAGCAACCCACCATCGTCTAGTCCCATTATAGATTCAGCTTGCAGCTTGACCCGCTGACAACTCTTCGATTTCCACTTTTCTCCATTAATGTTCTAAAACAGAAGGTAAACTTTCTTCAAGGATGAACCTAGTCCATATAGCCCTAAGTCCACCCGTGCTTCATTGTGGTCGGTCTTAAGTTTTGACTACAACCATGTCTAGCACAACTAGATAACAACTGTTGGTGCTTTTGGTGCAATTTTAAATTTAAGCTTTAACCCCCTGGCGGTAATTCCACCGTGGCGCTGGGAAGGGAGGGGGGGGCGGGCGTCACCATGCTCGTGACGGAACCACTCCATCACGAGCCACGGGCGCCCTGGGCTTGTGACGGAGTGGTTCCGTCACTGCCCCGCCGCTCATTAGAACGGCCGCGCAGGCGCAGAATTCCTGCAGCGTGGGCGGGAACCACTCCGTCACCAGCACAGCGCGTCCGTGGCTCGTGACGGAGTGGTTCCGTCACAAGCACAGAAGGGGTTAAAAATTAAAATAACCAGCTCTACTTATTTGATTTTTGTCATTTTCTTGTTGTTTAAGTTATTATAATCGTGTCTCTTTTTCTAAATAGGTTTGGGATTTTTCTTTTGTTGTGCTCTTACTTTATTACTGTTTAAGTCCTGCATGAATATTTTACATTAGCAACTTTAGTGGCTTATCCTGACAAAGACTGCCATTATTATTTAAGGTGATTTCTCAAGCTCTCAATTATGAATTTCATCCCTGCAAAAAAGTAACTATGGTGTCGGCCCTTAGCCCCGATTTTCCTGATTTTAAAGAAACCTCTACTTTTGTCACTTGAGGAACCAAACCAACCGAACATTTTAGCATAATTTCAAATAGGTGGTCCACGCTGCCAGCATGTGTGCAGTACCCCGAGCTACGGCTGAACCTAGCGTTGTTTCGTTTCCATCCCCCACTCTTTTCCGCACTCATCAGAATCTTTCACCGGGTGGAAATAGCAGAGGGAAATCATATTTCATAACAGTCAAGGTATAACACACACTTCGTATTCCATTCTATGTAGCCAGCATTGGCCAGAAGCCATGTTTGCAGCAGCAGTGGTACAGAAATATGTTATGAGCTGATACACTTATTAAGGATACGGCAAGGCTGCCAAGTAATGGAAATGGAAAGGAATTGGCCCACTGGGAGACGCGGGAGTTAGGTACAGACGTCTAATTGGCAAGCATTTTTTCTCGTGGGTGACCAATAGGAAGCCAGCTTTAGCAGCCATGCTTTTCACCTGCCGGCGCTCAGCTGAGAAAACAAACAACGGGGACACGCGCAGAGCCGGGATGACAGCGCAGCGAACGGCGCTTTCTCCAGACCTCTTCTTCTTCTGTTGTGATAGCCATACTCTTGTATTGCTTAGTGAGATTAGAAAATTCAAAGATTTATTTATTCCAGCTGTATGAACCCCAGACTCCCTGGTAGCAGTGAGAGGACGATAACAAGGAAACGGAGAAATCATGCAGGTACATGCAAACAACCGCATTTTAGGAGCCCGAGGTGTGTGTTCTTCGGAGGCACTATCACAGCCGCAAGATGAATTGCAGGGGGACTAGACAGTGTGTGCGCGTGTGCTTTCTTTCAAGTTTCAAGTTTCAGTTTAGCATTTGTATAGCGCACTACTCACCCAGAGGGTCTCAAGGCGCACGCGCAGAATGCAGGACATTAGCGATGCGAGGTAAAGTTCTCCGCTGGTAGTTAGGCGTCATATACTCTTTTTCATCTATAAGGGGCTCGTTTAATTACTCGTGTTTGTGCTAGGAAAAGGCAGCGGCTGCTTGACTGCAAAGACAGTATCAATGCAGGTAGATTGTATGCAGCCGCGGCTAAACACGCATTTTAGAGCATGTAGTGATGGAATTGGAAAACATTTACTCCAGGAACCCATAAGTTCGGGGTCAAGGTGCGGCAGAGGAAAGAGGGTGGAATCACGAGGGGCAGACTCAGAAAAACCGGAGAATGACAGTGATCTTATAATTGTTTTTTTTTTAAATCTGTAACAAAGGCATTGGCAACAAGTATAAATATGAAACAAATTCTGTTCTAGCTGACTTAATTGTTCACAAAAAGGCTTTATTTAAAATATCCTACATAGTTAAGTCACCTGTTGCACAGTGCTTGAGATGGAAATATAGAAGCGCAGGTACTCCTTGTCCCAGAGGACCTGTTTTCGGCTGAGAAGTGCTGTTACTTTCCATTATAAGCATTGCAGCAGTGCTAAGAAATGCCATCACTATATATTCAAAATGAAAGAAGTGCAGAGGCTGAGTACCAGATTGCACCTGCCCATTTAAAGCCTTGCTGCTGCGGAGATCTTTATATGCCCAGCAGTTTTCAGAGGATTATAATAATGGTATGGTAAATCTGATGTTGAATGCAGTTCCTGGAGAGATGTGTGTTTTGTTCAGTCACAGGTTTCATTCATAAAGTAGCATACAGGGTTAATGTGCCTCCAGCAAAGCACATTGTGTAACATGCATTACAAGTGTGTGTTTTATGTAGGTAGGTGAGTAGGTATTATAAGTGGCATTGTATATAATGCACTTGTTAACCATTTCGCTGCGGCCGCGATTTTACCGCTGTGCGGTAAACAAAAGAACAGGGCGGGGCCGTGACGAACCCCAGCCGTCATCAGCACAGGCCCACCGCGGGGCGTGACAGCTGGGGTTCGTTACCAGGATGAGAGGGGTTAATACAGCGGACGGGACATCTGTTACAATTGTGTTGGAGTAACCCGTCCGGCAAACTCTGAAACAGGCACACAGTCTTGTTAGTACAGACAATCCCGCATTGTATGTCTGTCGACCATGCACTCTTAACATGTAACGCTTACAAGTATGGACGATGTGCAACCCCTACACCTTATAACCCTCATTGTCTTTTGTAATATGTCATGCATGTTGGTTTACACAATTGTATGATTTACTGTCTCTTTGTGTGGGATCTACAGCACTCTGACACCATTCTGTGAGATAAGTAGGAATATAAAAGAATTAAATAAACATAATTTAGTATGTGCCATTTACATTATTTGTGAAAGAACTCATACACACGGATACAACTGGCATTACTACAGTGCATTTGCATCTCTTAAATAAGGGATTTGAACAAAATCAAAAACCTGCCTCTAAATTAATATTTCTTTAAAGTGTTTGTTAAGTGATAAGTTGTGTGCATTTGTTTCCTTCCACTGCATTAGTGTCCAGGTGTTAATGTCCAATTGGCACCCAGAGAGGATGATACTTAAACAAAAGGAGGGCTGATGGCTCTTTAAATCAAACCTTTGTTTTAGCTGGAAGTAAAAAATAGGAAAGCTGACTGCACATTGCTGCTCTGAACAGAAAGCATACAATGCGTGGGCACTGCTGAATTATTTCTTGATGTCGTAAAATTGCACAAGGACAAATTCTGCAAATTTCACTGGGTAGGCCGGTTCACAGACCCTAAATTGACCTCCAACTCATGTTCACGGCGAAACACCTCAAAACGAGACAGTGCCAGTTGTAAGTCCTGTCTCGTTTTGGAGATAAGTAACGTGTCGTCCTCGAACATGAGGAGGGGGACTTTCATGCTGGCTAGTATCGGCGCGTCTGTCGGAAAATTTACAAAGTACTGGACCACCCTGTTAATAAATAAAGAGAACAGGGTGGGAGCAGGCACACATCCTTGTCTGACGCCTTTACACACTTCGAGCCTATCTGTGACCTCCCCCGGTTTACCCCAGCGAACCTGTCCGTAAGTATGTTCGTGGAGTTTAACCAGGATAGCAACCAGTTCCTTAGGCATCCCCTGCTCCAAGAGTACTTTCCACAACTTTGACCTTGGCACTAGATCGAAAGCAGATCTAAGATCCACAAAGGCCGCAAAAAGCTTGCCCCCACCTAAAAACACCTCCTTCCAGTACAGGAACACAAATCTAAAGGCCTGATCCAAGGCCCCTATATGTGAATGGAAGCCTGCCTGTAGGGGGGTTAGGATGTCCGCTTCGGTCATCCAGACCTGCATTCTACCTAATACTAATCTTGCTATTATTTTCTGCACAGCATCGATTAGAATGATTAGTCTATAATTAGCCGGAGCAGAGCGATCACCTTTCTTGTAAATCGGTAAAATCTCTGCTCCGGACCAGGATTCGGGAACTGGTGCACCACTAGCTAGTGCATTTGCTAGTACAGTTATATATGGAATCCATAAGTCCTGGTCGTGCTTGAATAAATCTGCCGGAATGCAGTCAAGCCCCGGAGCTCTGCCACTCGGAATCACTTTAAGCACAGACTCCACCTCTTTATGTGAAAACACCAATGGTTCAACATGACTAAGGGACGGGACAACCTCAGTATTGCTATCAGGAATCTTAAATTGATTTCCAAAATAGGTTACCCAGTGCTGTGGCTCAACATGATTACTCGGAGTCAGTAATTGCAGGCAGTTCCCCCACTTTAATAAATGCCAAACATGGGTCATATTACGACCATTGCAGGCCTGTAACAGCTCCTTCCAGTGGTCATCATCCCATGATTTTTTGTCTAGTGTCTGTACTGCTTTATAGGTGACCCTGCATTGCTTAATGTGGTCCTGCGATCTAGATTTAATAGCTTCCACCAAGGCTTTTTGGGCCTGTCTGCAGCTATTATTATACCACGTACTAGATCTCGGCAATTTATCCTTTTTACAGGGATTATTTTTGATAAAGTACTTTTTAAGACCCACAAAGAGATCACTGTGGATGCTCAATAAGTTAACATTGAGCACCTCTTGTGACTCGCAACCGTTGAGTTTTGACAGAGAGCTTGAGGCCGTGACCCTAATATCAGCACGGGTCCTCTCATTAGTAACTACCCTAGGCCACGGTACCCTTCGTTGGTCATTAGAAATAGTTGCCAACTCCTGGTCCATTACACATTCCCCCATAGTGGAACTACTAAAACTACTATCATAGAATGTCAGGATCAGGGTGTTGTGGTCACTTTCTGGCCTATTCTCAACCACCATGTCTAAAATATTAGGCCGCATCTCCACATTAACTAAGATATAATCAATATGGGAGCCAGATCTACCGTTATCAAACATCTTCGCTCCCTGCCTATCTGACTGAGTCCTGCCGTTGACCGCCCTCAGATCCTTGGCCAAGCACAAACCCTTCAATTGGAGTGCAGCCTCGGACCATTTCCTTACAGGATGTAGGTCCACATCTTCGGTGAGATTGCCATCATCCAGGTCTAGGGGCTCAAAACATGTGTTAAAATCACCGGCAATAATCCAGTTTCTAAGGTTAACCTCAATGTTCAGATGACTTTCCAGGATAGAAACGACTTGAGAACTCCTACCACCCGGAAAGCCCCTCGAATAAACATTGTATATGGTCACGTTGAGGCCCTTTAATGATTGAACCCGAATGACCATTATATCGGGGCTATTAATCGAAACCTCATCCACCTTAATCCCTTCACATTGCCGTACCCAAAGGGACAGGCCATCAACTGGTCTGCCCCTCGGTCCCTTGACTGCCGGTTTAAAAAAATTTAAATAACCCAAATGATAGGCTCCTTCCACCGACCAAGTCTCTTGGAAGGCCCATACATCCGTGGTCTTAATGAAGCTCGACCAATCTAGTGAGAGTAATTTGGATTCCAACCCTGCAATGTTCCACGAGGACAGAGTTGCGAAAGGTCTCGGTGAACTGGGGCTCACTGATGGTCCCTGTTCAGGGCCAATAAAGGGCTCCAGCTGAGTGAGGACCTGACAAAAATTACCTGCTCTGCCTGCAGGGTTTGCCCGAGAGGAATCATTCCCCCCACACAACTCCTTGTGGGTGCCAACTGTATTCCTTCCATCCATCATCTTGACTCCAAGACCTTCAACCCGCAGTGTGGTGACGCGTCCACCCAGTCAATCAATGTCTTCTAATCTGGATAGTAACTCAAAACGATTGCTGATCTGGGTCGGATAGTCAACCAAGTTGTAATCCCTATGGGGAACCCAGGCTTCCTTATATCTTGGGATCCTACGAAGGTTATTAAAAAGCCCCTAGAGGTAGGATTCTGATGTCATCAGCTGCGGGGGTGGTGGGGGGGTAGAGGGCAACCGTCTCAAGGATATGTCGTACAAGGGAAGGAGACCTGAAACTCAATACCACACAGTCACCCACCAAGGATTTGTGAGAATGGACAACCCAATTAATGCACCGCAGCATTTTAAATTTATCAAATAATGCGTTACTAATCCCAGACTTTTCCTCAAAAAGTAAAGAGCTTTATTTTTAAGGGTTGACCAGTGTTCGCGAGTACCCAAGGGGAGAAGGGGAACGTTAGCTAAGATAATAGTATAATAGTATAAGGAGTGCCTTCGGGGGGAGATGGAGACTGGGAAGCATAGGGAGACCCCCTTCCAGCCCATCATCATCCCTCCTCTCGTTACCTACTGCCTCGTTCCGCTGCACTGGTGGAGCCATGGAGTCAGTATTTGGATTCGGCTGAGCTAAATACAAAGCACTTGACACCTGGGGGACCCGCTCAGGGCGTACTTGGGCGTTTGAAATATCACCAGCTTGCACAATGGTTAATATCCCTGGGGGTTTACTTGGCGCCCCCCCCAGTAGCCTGAGGAATAGATTGGTTTGGAATCCTTTGTTTACTACTGGAGAGACATTGTTCAATTTTATTGAGCCTCTCATCTACTGAGTCAAGTCTTTTAAGGATGGGGGCAATGAGGGCAGCTAACTGTTCCTTTAATATACTAGACAGATTATCTTGATTAAATTGAACATTGGTGCCAACAGTAGAACTCACTACGGGAGCATTAACCCCTGTATTCCCAAAAACATATATCCCACTATTTCCATTGGTGGCCACTGGTACAGATTGATTAGCTCGGCAACGACCTTTCCTTTTTCTTTATTGGCGGTTCGTCTCCTACCCCCCCTAATGCTTTCCTCCCCCTAGTCTTAAGCATGGCCGGACTCTGGATACTACATTGGGGTAGCGTAGTTCCAGGAACGGGGGGCATTGAGACCTCACATAACGAGCTATGTTGGGTAGCCTCACCATAGAGATCCACTTCAATACTCGATTGAGAGCGGGGTAGCTGGGCACAAGGCAAGGAGCCACCCCTAGATAAGACTGGCTCCAGGGATATCCTGCGTTCAGTTGCCTGGATCTCATGAATTAAAACCGATTCCGCTCTATTTAGAAAGGCATTAAGTGTACCCACCACCCTGTCCCCAACCTTTCTTTTACTCATGACTGCTAGACACAGGTTACAAGATCCCCCAAAAGGATTCAACCAGGTTCCTTACACAATACAACAAGCAAATAGTGGTAGTCCCAAGGGATTGGTACAATCCTACAGTTCACGGCAGCAGATGTTAATAAAATTGCCCGGCCCAGCCTCTTCAGGGCTCTGACGGGCATGGACGGGCCCGCCCTTGGCCCGGGCTTTGCCCAGGCAGCACCCGGGCATGCCCGCGAGTGTTCCGCACCGCAGGAGGCGCCGCGTTGTTTTGAGCGCCTCCGGGCGCTTGGCTATGGCGTCTTTCCGGTGAGCGGCCCCTGTGCACTCTGGGAAGTGAAGTTCCAATTTCCCCGAGCAGCGAGGATGGCAGCAGTTCGAAGTAGCGCAGCCAATCCTACGGCAACGCTGCAATGGCGCCAACAACAGCAGAACCAACAGGTGTGGGCTAGGGTCTGGAAAGAAGAGTGTCCCACGCCGTGGGAGGCGTTGCGCTGTTTTGAGCACCTGCGGGCGCTTGGCTATGGCGTCTTTCCGGTGCACGGCCCCTGTGCACCTGGGAAGTGAAGTTCTAAATTCCCCGAGCAGCGAGGATGGCGGCAGTTCGAAGTAGCACGGCCGATCCTACGGCAACGCTGCAATGGCCCCAACAACAGCAGAACCTACAGGTGTGGGCTAGGGTCTAGAAAGAAGAGTGTCGAAAATCTCTGCTGTACACCTGAAGAGTACCATAATCATGCACTGTATTTCCAAATTCACTTTTTCATGTGGTTTATCTTTACTTTATAAATATATAATTCTTTCAATGGCCAGAAGTATTGATTCTCAGTCACTTCAGTAATATTACAAATTCATTTTATGAATTAATCTAATAAATGTAGATACATTTCACATCCCAATGCTTTGCAAGAGTTGACACAACTGCATGTATGCTGTGCTTCTGTACTGGGCACTATTTCATGGCATAAACTAAAAGATTGATCATAGGTGTGAGACATCGAGTTATTGGTTGACTGGGGTGTGAGCCCTGGTCAAGAAACAACCACAATGTTTGTGATAGTGAGACACAAGATAGCCCTAAATTAATCTGTGCACAAACCCCTGGTAGCTTGGCACAGAACAGACAGGCTTAACTTAGAGCAGTGTGTAATGTGTTTGTGCAAAACATCAAACAGTAATAAAGTCAAAACACCACACAAATAGATTCCACACCAAGTTAGAAAAATTGAACTTCCTTAATAAATAAAACAATGCCAAATAGGCAAAAATCCAATCAGCAGGACCAGAGATATTACATTTTAAAGGTTTTTGTGAAAATATCGGCAAAAAGCACAAAGGACCAACTGTGGATATCTGGTTGCAGTGGACCAAGACAAAGGCACAAGTTCAGGCTGACCACGATGGAACACCGGGCAGCAACAGGGACCCAGTTAGACCCGCTGAACATAGAACCTTAAATCTATTTGCAGAGCGTTGCGAGGATTCAAGTCAGAGAGGAGTCACGCAGCCATAGAGATGCATTGGTTCCGAGATGCCATGAGGCTGCAATGCGGGGGTCTGCGCCGAGGATCCTGTCGACGGGGCTTGCATTGCAAAGTCCAATGTTGAGGATGCGATGCGCAGTCTGGCAATGCAGCATGTCTGAAGAGCTGTGAGGCTGTAATGGGGAGTCCAGAGTCATTGCTGAGGCCACCGCCAACAAAGGATGCAAGGGCCGGAACTGAGGTTCCGTTTTGCAGTGGCAGTTCTGATGGGGCTGCAAATGCAATGCGTGTCTGTGCAATGGGTCCAATCCACGCAGCAGCGGCGTAGCAGAGGTTCTGCTAGAGTTGGCCTTGTGCAGTAGAGGAGATGTGTCAGTTCCGCTTGATCCACAGACTGGCAGAGCACCTTAAGCCCACTTCCAAAGGCCCAGGACTGGGTTGGGACCACGTGGCAGGGTAGACTCACAGATTGCAGAGTCCAGGTGCAAGGTTGTTCAAAGCCTGTCGTGCCAAGGAGGCCTCAGATCAGGAGGCCAGCCAAATAGCCCTGTGAGCCACTCTGGGTTCTGGGTTCAAGAGATGCAGGTCCAGTCCTTCTCACTCAGGCAAGATGGCAGCAGGCAGCAGGTAAGCAGTGCTTCAGAGCAGCAGTCCAGCAGAGTGGCAGTCCTTTCAGCTGCACAGCAGTCATTCTGGCAGAGTATCCACCGGTCCAGAAATTTACTGAAGAGTTGGTGTCTGAGGTCCAATATTTATACCAGGGGCCTTCTTTGAAGTCGGAGAAGCTTCTAGAGATTCCCTTTGATGTGCACAGGTTTCCTGTCTTGCCTGGCTCCAGACTAACTATGGTTAGTCCATAGACAACGATTTTCCATGTGAGTACCCATGCTCCATTTGAGCCCTCTGGTACTTCAAAAACATTGTCACTATTATATTTATGCCAGAATAGGGGCAGAGGACAGTAGCAAGGGTGCACCAAAGACTGTCTGGGTTCGGAATATCAGGGAACCTGGCAAGACCTGGTTTTAGGGTACCAAAGTAAACAGCATATTGGGTACAGAGCTGCCCAAGATCGCACAGGGTATCAATGGAGAAAGGAGATATGATAGGAAATCTCTGCACAAGGTAACAGGTAGTCATATCTCAGAAAGAATTAGCACTCAACAGGTAACTCTGTTTTCAGAATAGCAAACACCAAGGATGTGCAAGACATGCATATAACATCATTAACAATAAAGGGAATGTGGGGTAAAGCACTTGGAAGCTCCACAAGGTAAGACAGAAGGTCAATTAGTTCCTCACTCAGAATTGCTACTACATATACTGACTGCACGTTCTCACATATAAGATATATATGCAAATGCAGGTCCTGTGGAGATGATACTTTTAGTGATATTATATAAGTAACATAAAGACATTACTCACAGTGGATGAAAAATAACATCTAGGTTGTCACCTGTGACCACGTATCCTGGCGATCTTTAAGGAATAAATAATGCTGCAACCGCAAGGGCGGAGAACTTAAATAACAGCTTCCATCCTTGGCCTTCAATAGTAGCGACGAAGTAGTGAGCAGGGAATTCTAGGCATTGGAGTGCTTACCAAGAAAAAAAAAGACTGGCTTCGACAACACCTGACATGGATCTGGAATTAATAGGAATTTCAGACCAGAGTCCAAAAGGCTGAAAGTCAGTATATGGATATAGCAGAAGGTCCAGAAACGTATTTGAAAACATGAAAGTCCAACCGGTAGGCCCCTTTGTCAGGGGCGGATCCTCCATGTGGGAGGAGGAGCGTCACCCCACTGCTTTCTCGCAGTGTGAGAAGCAGAAACATAAAATGGTATTATAAATACCATTTTATGTAACAACACAGGCTCCAGCGAGCTGTGAAAACCTCTATCGGGCATATTTGGCACACGCTTGGAGACTTAGGGCAATTTATGGAGGGTACATCTGGGGAGCTGCTGCAAGCTCTGCAGCCACCCACAACTCTCTTGGAAAATGTTGGTGGTCCCCTGTCTATTATGAGGCATCACACCAGAAAGAGACATGCAAAATGAGACTTTACAAGGGCTTATGAGGCGCTTCTTGCCCCGGGGCTTGAAAATCAAGTTAGCGGCATTGACACTTCTGAAGAGTTTTATGAAGCCTCGAGCTGGAATTATTATTTTTTTTTATTTCTGGATGCCCCCTCATTCCCACCTGAGGAACCCACCGAGTTATTTTTATTGGGAACTACGGAGGGAGCCCTAAAGCCCCTGAAAATTGAGTATTCTTTCTTGAGGATCGAATGTAGGCATGACTGGGCAGGAAATTTTTGCATAATTATAAATGTGCCACATTTGCCACATAATCCGTCACTTGCTGCATAAACTGCAGATTTTACCCCAAAAAATTGTTTCTAGCTCCAACGGTTCAAAAGTTACTAAAAGCACAGTGGTACATATTGCCACAAAGTGGAAGGCCTTCTGCAAAGGTTGACTGGTCACACGTTTCTGCTGCTTATTGCTTTATTTGGATATTAAACTGCTACTAATGAGGTGCACCTAATGCCTAGACAAGTGTAACAAAGTAGAAAATAAGGAAGTAATACTATTAGAAAAATGTGCCAAATTATGCTGAATAATTTGTCATTTCTTGATGCCTTAATTACTCAACCCTGACGCATAATTTAGCTCTCTACTGCTGCATAATTCCAGTGGCCCTCAGCATGACCCTGTAAGAGCCTGCAGTCCCTGCAGCGATATTGGCAACATCACAGGGCCGATACTGACTGCCAATGCTCTGAACTTTTCCATATTGCAAAGCTGGATGTTTCTTCCAGTCGACCTTTTGTCTTCACACGCTGATTTTTTACTAATGCAGTTGGTCTAACCAATATTGTAAAATCTGCTGAAAGGGTAAAGAGACATTGCAGCAATATCCTGAAATTAGGTAATTATCCTTCCCCAGTCTAGACATAATGCACTTAGATACGCGAAATAGCAGGGCCCAATTTCGTTATGGAAGGCATAATTTGCGGAACTGTCACAAAATGTTTGCCGCACTGACAAACTGTAAGTCACTGTCGGCACTGAAAGTGAACCCTCTTTCAAGAGTAAAAAATAGATTTGCATACGTGCGCCAATGTGAAAAGTGCCAGTAATCAAATGTGTCTTTCAGTCATCCTTCTCAATGAGGCCATATATTCAACCATTATATATTGCTTGCTCACTTTTCTAAATGGATGTGTCCGAATGACCTTTTACTCAACACACATAAAACTGAAACATCATTCATCTGAACCGGTCAATTTCCTTCTCTTTGTATTATTTCCTTTATCCGTACTATTCCAATCTCCAGACCGTCTGAGCCTTTCTCATTATTTCCACCAAAATTCTCAATTTACCACCTTCTTTATGCTTTTATTTATCCCATTCATTTTCGAGCATTAGGTCAATGAAACCATCTGTTTGCACACAGCATGGTCTTGTCCCACAGTCAATAGCTGCAGTGTTTAACTCCTTTGCAACAAGATGTATCCATTGTGTACTTACAAATCTGCACGTAACAGGGTGTCCAAACCAAACGAACAAGCGTTGGAAATGACAATAGATCGGGCGTAGGCCACCAGCCTTTTGACTTTGTCAATACTTCTTTTGTGATGCTTTTTGTAAAACTTTATTGTTGACTTAGCAACAAGGCACTTAACAATCTAAAAAAACAGTTGACTTACAGCAAAAATATATTTTGGTTTCAAAAGCCCACTTTTGGCACAGTAATACCTGACACATAGGCATGGGGAAAGTGGGCTGTGGCCCAGGGCCTCAGCCCTTCAGGGGGACACCTAACAGAGCGAGCTTGGTCATGCAAAGCCTTCCCTGATGACCTTGCAGACGTCTTAAAGAGAATGTTTTAAATACAGTTTTCCTTCAATTTATTTTTCATTCGAGTGATGCATGAGATTCTATTACAGACATTTTGGAGGCTACATTCCAACAGTAGCACCCTGAAAATGGGTTCAGCATTGGAAATGCCAAAAACAAGTTCCTGCACAGTTTGGACTTATCAGTCTATGCCAAGCAGGAACTGGGGTGCATGCACACAGGGGGGCCCATGTAGTGCCCTCCTCCATGCACCCTAGGGTGCAGAGGCAGAAGGAGGCCCTGTAGGGCTCCCTCTGTTTCCTCTCTGCTAGGGTTTTCTTGAAGGTGGGTCTGCCATTAAAACATGGAGGAGAGGATACTACTAATATGCTTGGCGGGACTGCTGCGGTCCCGCCAAGCATATTGATGCATTCTGACCACCTCAACGCCACCAGGGAATGACGGTTCCCTGGTGACAGAGGCAGGGCAATGGTGGTCCGAACGCCATAATCATAATAGGGCGATCGGAAGATTGCTGCCACTGCGCCCCCGAGTCTGACAGTCCGTGGGCTACCAAACTCGTAAATAAGCTCTTAGTCAGCGGTTTAATTCCGATTCAAAATCCAAAGTTTGCAGTGAAATGTTTTTTAGTATTCAAACGATGTGAGTTCCAACTGAACCATATTTAGTATTGAGCAGAACAGAAAAATTCACAGTGATGTCAAAATGTCAAATATCCACAACACAATCTGAAACATATTTACTATTTAAGGCCTGCCAAAAGCATGCACATGGAAATAACATGTAGCACGAGAGACATAAATCTGACCCCTCTGCATTTATTGACACAAATATCACAGATATGCAAATTTAGAATGCAGTGTTTAGCACTCTGTGAGTTACCCTCTATTTAGATTTGTGGGTTAAAATGGGTTTGATCTTCTAAATGAAGTATTGAATGAAATATTTAATGAAGCTTGAGGTATTTAATGGATGTATGACATCACAATGCATGCTTTTACCACACATGCTTTTACATCGCAAGTTTTACAACGCATGCCTTTACAACACATAGTGTTGAGGGGTGCTGGATAGTGAATAGTTTAATTTACTATTCCAACTCCAGTCCCCGTGGATAGTAGGGAAGGTGTTGGATAGTAAATTAAATCTATTCCCTATCCTAGAGCGCCCCCCAGCTCAATGCGTTGTAATGGTTTGCGCTGTAAAAGTTGCGATGTAAAGGCACTGCGTGGTAAAAGTTGCGTTGTAAAGGATGTTTCCCGTATTTAATGCATCCAATAATTAACTGATGTGCTAAATACCTTTTACTATGTAAATATGATCCATGCCTAAAAATGGCTTTATGCACAGGTCGAAATTAACCAACCCACTAGTAATCAGGCCCTTAGTAGTAAACTTACATGTCTGACGATCTCCTCATAGACACTGTAGGATGGGCAAAGGTGGAGATTTACACTCAGATTTGTGGCTCGCATTTTGTAGTACTTTTGTACTATGATTGTATACTGTTACATGTATTACAAAGTGCAGTTTGTAAATAGGACCATACTCATTTAAGTACATCCAGTATTCCATTGATACATTATTTATTTTATTTTATTTCATTTACATGAAGCCATTCAAGCTGAATTGCAAAACTATATCAATGTTTCAGATGCCATTTTTGAGCCCGCAGCTGAAAAGATGGCCTCTACAGTTATTTTAAACCACCACTCACCCAGACACACATTATTGGTATGGTAACTGGAATTCATATATTAACTGGATATCAAATGTACAACATTTCCAAAAATATATTTAGACAAATCGCCATATACTACTCATAGGCAATCGTGAAATGCTTTCACCATTGCTTGAAAACACGTTTCCAGAGAATCATGCTCTCAGCACCTGCTAACACCCTGGTGATAAATAGTAAATGGCAGACTTAAAACTGCCTTTCACTTCAAACCTCTATACGGTTATGAAGCACAAGCACTGCCATTTAATGCGCTCTTGGTGCTGACAGGTGTCTTGTGTTAATTAGCAGAGTTTTACCTGCTATGTGTGGGAGCATTATGGTGGGATCCTCCTGTGGAAATGGGGTGAGGAGTTACGACCTTATACAACACTTTTGTGTTTAAAGACATGTATGTTGTTAACCCTTCTGTGAACGCCGCTTGGTGGGTGGGTTCTTGGAAACTTTCCAACAACTGCATAATTGTGGAAGAGGCTAAGGTGGGAAGACAGAATTGTGGAAGAGACTAAGGCGAGCAGAGCTAGAACACTTTATTAAATGTATCTAACTTGTAACAGGTGCTACAATGATTCACACTGTTTGCACACGTTCAGTAAGAACATAGGTAATATCCAATAATATCAGAATTCTGTGATTCCAGCAATTCCTGCATTTTTAAATATTGCGACACTTGTTTTTGTTTGCTCATTTCAGCCAAATAACAGAAATTATAGCTCAGACAGGGCTACGGTAACAAAAAAAGTTGCATATGAAATGCAGTTCAAACAGTTTGCAAGAGGTACTAGTAAAATGTACAGGTTTTTGCTTATGCTCCGTTAGACCTGGCATCCTTGGCGTGGTTTTCCCTGACTTTTTGCCTTCTGACCTCCTGTTTTGTAGACTATATTTTTTCTGATTATAGGGTTCTGGACACTTTACTACTGCTAACCAGTGCTAATGTGCGTGGGCTTTGTACTCTAAACATGGTAACACTGACATATTTAAATTACTTATAAATCCCTAGTAAAGTGCACTATATGTGCCAAGGGCCTGTCAATTAAATTCTACTATGACGGCCTTCAGCACTGAATGTGCCACCCACTTCAGTAGCCCTTTAAACATGTCTCATGCCACTGCAGAGCCTGTGTGTGCAGTTTTAAACTTCCAATTCGACCTGGCAGGTGGTTCCCCTCACCGCCACACAGCTCCACAGCTCCACCTGTGTGACCTGAGCCCGCTGCTGCCATTCACTAGCTGGTTCGTGCCCCGCTCATTTCACCGAGTTACTGTCAGTGAGATTGGTTTTGAATTTCGCTGTCTGCACTGTTGGATTGGTGTCACTACAACGCAGGCTATTACAAGGCCTACTGTTACAACGCGATTTTTACATCGCATACCACTACAACGCATAGTGCTTTTAGGCGCTGGATAGTGAATTATTTAATTTACTATTCCAACTCCAGTCCCCGTGGATAGTAGGGAAGGTGTTGGATAGTAAATTTAATATATTCCCTATCCTAGAGCGCCCCCCAGCGCAATGCGTTGTAATGGTTGCAATGTAATGGTAGTGCGTTGTAATAAATGCGTTGTAAGTGATGTTCCCCGCACTGTTGTCTTAAGATTGTTTTTGAATTTCACTGCCTGCACTGTTGTCCTGCCCATTTTTAAAATCACTGTCTGCTCTGTTGTCTTGCCCGTTTTTAAAGTCACTGTCTGCTCTGTTGTCTTGCCCGTTTTTATTTATATTGTTGCACTGTTGTTCTGTCCTTTTTACTCCTTGTGCCCTCCTTTGCCTTCTGTAAACCCTGTCCTGATCCCGCCTCCCAGCTTTTCCTCCCTCCTACATCCCCTCATATGGAGGCCGCGCAGCAGTAAAGAGAGCGACCCTTAACCCTGACACCAGGCAGGTCGCTCCCCTCGTCACCACACAGCTCCACCTGTGTGCCCTGAGTCCGCTGCAGCCATTCACTAGCTGGTTCGTGCCCCGCTCATTCCACCGCGTTACTGTCAGTGAGATTGGTTTTGAATTTCACTGTGTGCACTGTTGTCTTGAGATTGTTTTTTGAATTTCACTGCCTGCACTGTTGTCCTGCCAGTTTTTAAAATCACTGTCTGCTCTGTTGTCTTGCCCGTTTTCAAATATATTTTTGCACTGTTGTTCTGTCCTTTTTACTCCTTGAGCCCTCCTTTGCCTTCTGTAAACCCCGTCCTGCTCCTGCCTCCCAGCTTTTCCTCCCTCCTACATCCCCTCATATGGAGGCCGTGCAGCAGTAAAGAGAGCGGCCCTTGACCCTGACACCAGGCAGGTCGCTCCCCTCGCCACCACACAGCTCCACCTGTGTGCCCTGAGCCCGCTGCAGCCATTCACTAGCTGGTTCGCTGGATTGTTTTTTGAATTTCACTGCCTGCACTGTTGTCCTGCCCGTTTTTAAAATCACTGTCTGCTCTGTTGTCTTGCCCGTTTTCAAATATATTTTTGCACTGTTGTTCTGTCCTTTTTACCCCTTGTGCCATTCTTTGCCTTCTATAAACCCCTGCCCCACTTTTCCCGCCGCTGCGTCCCCTGCAGCCCCGGCCCTGCAATCCCATTCGCTGCCCCGCTCCCGCCTCCCAGCGGCTCCTCCCTCCCACATCCCCTCATATGGAGGTCGCACAGCATCCGCGCAGCAGCCTCGCAGCGACGGCGCGACGGCCGCGCTGCTGGCGCGCCGAAGGCAAGCCCATCTGCGCCCGTCTAACACTGGGTTACCTAATTACACTTGATAAGTGCTAATTTCAGACTGACTAGATGGTGATACGCTGCTTACACTCAAATGAATTGCAATTTAAAATCATCTTTAGTGGTAAAGTTGCTATTCTAAAAATGCCACTTTTAGAAAGTTGATTTTTTTTACAGAAATCAACTGTGCCTTTTCTGCCAGCGTCTTGGGTCACATGACTGTCATGTGGTGTGTTGTTTGTTGCTTCCAGACATTGTGAACAAAGAAGGCCTAGGTGTAAGGAGAGTGGGCTTCCTAACAAGAAGGCTCAGGAGCTGTCCCCTGCCTTGATTACATTTAAAAAGGCCTTGCCTGCAGCACACACAAAGGAAGCTAACACTAGGCTTGCCCTTGTCTTTGTCATCCTAGACAGTTTGGAGCCAAACCCAGGGGAAGATTGACCAGAACCAATTTTGAGTGTAGGTAAGGGAATTTCCCTATGCAAAGGCTGGCATCAGGTTTCAAAGTGAGATCTTCAAAACCTCTCTTTAGCACTCTCCCGGTCCAGTGAAATATTCAGAAGGACTGCCCTGCTTTTTGAAGAATGAAGATAAGACCTTTTTGCCTTTAACTCAGGCTCTCCAGAGTGACTGCAAGGGTCAGTCGGCAGACCTCCTTTTTGAGCTATAGGGCCACAACAACCTTCCATAGATCTTTCAGCAATCTCCCTGCTGACCATCACCAACTTGACCTTTCTGATTAAAGCTGCCGGACTCTGCTGGAATGATTCCTGATCCCCAAGAGGTGACGCCCTAGCTTCTGGACCCTTGGCTTCCATCGGTGTGAACTCCTCTTAAAGAAGATGTGAAGATACAGGTGTTTTGGGCTCCTCGCATCAACAACATTTTCCTCTCAATGCTGTGAATCTACTGCTCACCACAACTGCCAATGTGAGGCTCCAGCAGGATCTGCTGTTTGCGCCAACAGCGACCGTTTGAGACGAGGGGCAATGGAAGAATAGCACTTCAGACGAACGGATGCAGCTCGCACTAATCACCAACCTGAAGATCAAGTAAAGACTGGCCAGTCATGCTACAGTAACATCTGTCTGTGACACTCAACCTGCTATTTGCTTTGACAGCCTCCTCCTTGAGGCCCCTGCCAGCTCGAATGACACGCATTGCGCCAGGCCTGAGAAGGCAACTCTTCAGTGGGACTACTTTGGTCCCTGTATCCGACCAGTGACTTATATCTCCGGTTCTACTGATTGGATTTTGGCATTTTATTTATTAAAATGTCCACTATTTTTCTACATTGGTTTGGGGCTTGGAGCTTATCTGGTAGTGCGTTTCTAGGAATAGAACGACACACATACTGGCTTTCTAGTAACAGGACTTCCAAACCCTCACTCCAGGGAACAAGCCATGTTTCAATCATTACACTGTTACTCCCCTAAGGAAATCATAGTTTTTCCTGGAGTACACCTGGAGTGGTTGGGTTTGTGAATTAGTTACAACTTAGAAACCTGCATTATTTATACACTTGTGGGGCATCCGGAATTTAAGAATGGGACCCATAGCGGCCATGCATCACATTCAGTGCAGGACTGGAGAAAGAAAAAAAGTAGTAAGAACAATAGCAGGGAAGGGGAGAGGCACGTCTTAGTCTACTTACAGAGAAATGTCAACGATAACAGCAGAATAAGGCCTTGCGAGCTCCTCTTTGCTCTATCCTCACAATACCTGACTATTCTGAACCTAAACCATCACAAATGGCAGCTGGTAATAAAACATGTGCTTGGAAGCTAGAATTGTAAACCAGACAAGTAGCAGTCGCATGTGCACCTGCAGATGATGGGTCTTTGACATGCATTGTTCAGGTAATAAGATCCCAACACAATTATTTGAACATGCGCTCTATTTATTATTGGCATGATTTAGGCTTGTAAGGGTACAGTACTTTAAGCTTCAAAGTTTTGAGGAAAGATGCAAACTTTGGAGGTTGCATCTTCAGGTCCAAAGGCTCGCACCTCTGCATTGCACTAGATCTGAGATTGATTCCTCAATACAGTTGCTTCGGAAGCAGACAAAATACAGCTTTGCTTAAGAAATGCTGCCAACCATTTGTGGCATCTGCTTCGCTACAATGAGGCTTTAAAAAAAGACCTTCTTTGGATTCCTGTCACTTCTATGAGGACTTTAGTCCAGACTCTTATCATCAGTCGCCTGGACTATGGGAATGCCTTACTGACCTCAGTAAATTACACTTTGCTGTCCAAACTGAAGGTGGTTCAGAACACTGCTCCTCAACTAATTTGTAAGGTTTCTTCTCATTCGCCTTCCTCCCTGATCCTTAGAAAGCTTCATTGGCTGACTATTAGGAACCATGTCATCTTTAAACTCTCTTGTTTGACACATAAAGGACTTCACAAGTCTCCGCCAGCTTATTTGTCTTCTCGACTACATCCCTACCTTCCTTCATGACGTCTGAGATCCTCAGTCAAGGCACTTTTGGTGATCCCTCGTATCTGTACTTCACAATATGGGCGTAGATCTTACTTTTGCACAGCTCCTTATCACTGGAATAAACTCCCTCACAGCCTTCGCTCTTGCCCAGATGTCCCCTCCTTCAAGAAGGGTCTTAAGACCTGGTTGTTTTAGATTCCTCCTATTTCTCTTCTTGGGCCCGTGGTGCCGAGCTACTTCTCTCGGAGTGAGTCGTGCACAATATGAAATGACCATATAATAAACAATATTAAAAATAACTGCTGCACAAAATCACCTGTAGTACTATTTTATATTAACCTTCCTTACCATTCTCCATCCTCTTCATTAAACTCCCTATCTTCCTTCATCTTTCTTACTCTGGATGTGACATCTTTCTGCCTCAAGTGTAATCCAATATTAAAGAGTAGTTGTAATTTGAATGAATCATCCCCAGTAGAGGCACTTGGTCTGGAATTTGGATTAATTGGTGCTTATAATAAAGCTTTAGGTGCAATAATCTGATGGGAGTTTTGTATACATTTTACTTATAACAACAAATGATGGGGTTATTTAAGAATGAATCTGCAACGCTAATGATGCTTTGGTATACATCTATGCCCCTACAAAGTCAAGAAATTGTTACTGTCTTCTAAACTGTCTTAAAAAAAATGTAAGGTGTGTTAAAGGTTGTAATAATGTTTCTTTTAAATCTTATCCATGACATTACATTAACATTAATAATATGTTTCTTCTCCTCATTTTGAGGTTTTGAATCAAACAATAAAGATTAAGAATAATACATTTTATTATAAACAGTCTATAGATCGACACAGAATCTATTAATCCATTTTTCAATATTGCAATAAACACATAAGACGCATTCACTTTTTTGTTTATTGTTTGCTTTTCTTTCAGACCCCAACATAGTCAATGGGCATTGGGGCTGCTTTGCATTTTGCTATTGAAAGGCGGACATCTTTGTTCCGTCCCTGTGTCCAGGTGCTGAACAGGAACCTGATGTGAAACGTACGCACCACGGGCGGTAGGGTACGCCCGTCCAGCCAATCAATCTACGTAGAGCTGCACAGCAGAGAGGCCTCATTATTAGAAGTCTCAAATGTTAGCGCAGGAGAACAAGAACAATACAAAGAACCAGGACTTGAGTAGCTGCAGCTTTTGTTCTTTTTCTGTGCGAAACGCGTCCTTGTGTCTAAAATGCAGCACTAAACGTTGGTTTTACATTTCTTGTACTTTTATCAGAATTTTGCAGAATTATGTAAAAGGAACATTTTGCAACTCCCAAATATTCATCTCATAATCCAAGCAACCAACCCGACTGTGGTCATTGGTTTGAGAAGTTATTCGATGGTTAGAAAAAGCATTACCTGATTAAGAAATCTGATTGCAGTATGATTCATATAAACATCTAAAAAATAGGTGATATCGAAACCAATCTAAAGGTCCATTATTTGAACAGTACAGCATTTTACAAAGCACAGATGGTTACCCAAAATGCCACAGGAAGGAAAAATACAATATAACTGTAATATATTATGGCTTGAGACGCAGGTGAATCTCCACATGATGCAATGAAATGGGAAATAAATTAGGCGCGCTGTGCATCAAATGTAATTGGAAAGAAATGCATAACTCTTCTCACGTTTAATTGAAACCCTTCACTGATTGATGGCTGGCAATTTGAACAACAGATGGACAGTTTGAAGACGAGGATAATTTATTCTCAGCGCCTCTAATTGCAAGAAAGGTTTCCTAATGGAATGACTTGTAAGATACTTTCCCATCTCCTGCGTTTGTATCTTTCAGACGAGGTTAATTTCAAAAAGTATGGACGTACAGGCGCTGAAAGAAAGTACGTTTCCGGAGCTGGAAAAGGTAAATATGTTTTATATCATTAACCCATTTTAAATAGATTAGAAGGCTGCTAACGTAAAGGGTACAAAGTAAAACCGTCCTTCGAGGAAAAACACTAAAGGGCATATTGCCAAGGGCATTATCGCCGCTTTAGCGGGGATTTTTCCCGCTAAAGCGGCGATAATTGTATCGCCCTATTACCTAGCTGTCGCTAACATCAGTTAGCGGCAGCTAGTAGGAGATAGCGGGCATTTAGGTGCCCACTTTGCATGTCAGAGATAATTATCGCTAATGGCATGCAAAGTGGGCGTGCCAAGATTTTAGCGACTGGAAACAGTCGCTAACATCGCTATCTCCTATTACCAACTTTTGGAAATAATCGCGCTAAGCGCGATTATTTCCAAAAGCTAACGCCTGCCCAGAGCAGTTCTTAGCCATGTTATCCAATGGTAGGTGGATAACATGGCTAAGAGCATTTGCACGGTAATGCATGAATATCGCTGACTTTACAGCGATATTCATGCATTTCAGACGATTTTCATCGCGTAGGAGATAAACCTTGATAATAGCAAGGCTCCTAAGCGATAAAAATCGGCGGAGCTCGGCGATATTAATTTTGCCGCTAAACCAACATAGCGATAATCATCGCTAGTTGTTGGTAATGCCCATAAGGGCCTCATTTAGTGGCACTTTTGTGCCGCCAAAGCGGCACTATTTGACGTTCCGGTGGCGCAATGTGCTGTAGAATGTTTACAAGGTCAAGCAAAGCCACTTTACATGGCTTTTCATGGCCTTGTAAATATGTGTCTCTTTCACACAGAACACTGCGTGGAAGGGGCGTTCCATGGGTGTTGCTGTGCGTGTTCCCACACAACATCCATGGAATCTGAAGCATTCCCAGATTTACCAGGAATCGTAAACCTGGGAATGGGTCAGATTCCTATGCCGAGGCATAAGAGTGGTGCAATCAGGAGAAATACTTTTATTTCTCTGCTTCTTTTTCCTCTTTCTATGCGGGCTGCATTCCGCAGCACGCATAGAACGAGGTAAATGTCATTAAAGATTGTTTTTTGTGTAGGAATGTGTCCCTTCCTGAACAAAAACAATCATTCCCGCAACGCAGGCACCCCTGCAACATGACGCAAGGGTGCATGAGCTGGGGCGTGGCAGCCAATTATGCCCCGGAGCAGGGGAGGACAGGAATGTGCCATAGCTTGTAGATACAGTGCATTTCTGCCCTTTTCTTTTGATGCACATCAGTGCAGCAAGAAGGCCTGCTGCGCTGCCGTGCATCAAAACTTTGGATATGAGGCCTTCAGAGACTAATGGGGTCCTGGAGTAGCAGTTTTGTTCTTTATGCCGATGTTGTCAAATTTGAGGTGAGAGGCCATGAGCAGGGCTGGCTTTAACACTGGTGGCGCCCTGTGCCATGTGTTTGTTGGCGCCCCCCCCCCCACCAATGACCACCTCTGCCATGGATTTTCTCACTAGCACCGTTTAGCAGTGCCCCTCAAGTCGCCATAACCACTGTCTCTTAGATACATTTAGTTTTATAGTACCACTCATTCTAGAGTAATGTGTCAGAGCCCTTTATATCACTCACACAATGCACAGAGACAATCATATGTGTGTAAATCAATGCATAGGAAATGTTACATCAGACAGGACTACAAGGTGTAGTGTTGGAGTGACATGTCATCGATACTGGTAGGCAATATATTTGTAAAGTCCCTATTCTGGAAAAGCACAAATTCAGAATTTAAAACATATCATTATTAGGGGTTCTCTTCAATAATAAGAATTGCTATCTACCCAAATGATCCCTTTTGGCAAGGTAAGGATAATGGTTAGGATAATGGCAAACAAACCTATACCTTGCAGTTTGCATGGAGCTCCTTGATGACAGTTAATAGCTCAATGTTCTATATTAGGATTTTGACTTATAAAGGACAAGTAACACAGAACTATTTACATTATGTGCACTTTGTTATCTGCATGTTACAAGTTCTTAGCAGCAGGCATTTTAACCCATGCCTACCTTAAAATGAGACAAAACTTCCACTAGGCAAAACTCCATCTCTTTCCAGGAAGACGATTAATCACTAGAGTTATCTTGACATTTTAATTGATGTCTGAACATTGCTGGAGGCCAGGAACGCAGCAGCAGGTGCTTTTAAAGTTATAATATACTTGCAAAAATGACACCCCCGCCCCAAGTCAGCGCCCGGTGGGGTGGCACCGATCGCACCTCCCTAGAGCTGGCCATGAGGGGGCGAGGGCTAGAGGTAGAAGAAAGGGAGGGAAAAGGAAGGAGATTATGGAAAGGGGTGAAACAGCAAGTAATTAACGTGGCCAGTCTTGTATGGTGATGAAGGATATTTTACGAACAATGTAATATGATTTACAGAAAAATATTTTCGGGATTCCCATGTGGATTACTTTTTTGTGAACTTGGCTCGTATGTGAGCTTTTAGAGCCAAGCCATACCTCTGGCTCTGTCTCAGCTCTTCCCATGAATGACCTGGCTCCCCAACCTCTACATGAAACATCCTTATATATTCACAGTATGCTCAGAAAGGTGATAAAGCTCTTCTTAATGAGCATACTCTTTTGAGCGCCTCCCTTGTAAGTTCTGGCATTTGAAGCTGTATAAACGGACTTGATTCATGAAAGTTCATGAAGGCCTTTGAAGCAGGAATAAAGAGGAATATCATGGTGTAGCTTCTTGGCTTTAGAAGCTGCTCAGGTCTATTTTGGATTGAAATCAATGACAGAGAAGAGTAAGGATGTCATAAAAGCTGGCAGACAGGTATCTTGTAGATTTTAGAATTTGGATATACCTGCATATGGATATACATAGCAACTTAAAAGGAAACTGTTGACACCAACATGAAGTACCACATCAGTTTGAAAGCCTTCTGATGGTCTCCATGTGACTGCTGTGGTAAATCTGAAATAGCGTGCAAATGGCATTTGCATCCAACCGGAGATTACAAGTTGACTCCAAATGGTCCTTGATACTATGATATACTTTTGACCATGTAGATTTTTCCAGGAACCATGAACAGCCAAAACAGTGCAAAATGTTGAAAACTACAAGAAAAAAACAGTAACAAAATCTCTTACTGCACATTATTACCCATTGCCACCTCTAATGGCCTACTGCACTAAATTTGAAATCGGATGAAAATGGCATTTATGCATATTTGCTTGTTATGAGCTGAGCACAAATTGCTCTCTGTTATACATGTCAGCCTTAGGGGGGTCTTCAGCCAACATTTTTGCCTTCCTCCTCTGTTTTTTGCTGATTTAGTTTTTGCTGGGCTTAGGACTCTGAACACTTTACTACTCTAGTGCTAAAGTGCATGTGCTCATTTATTTAAACATGGTAACATTGGCTTATCCCCAATTGGCATAATTAATTTACTTATAGGTCCCTAGTATAGTGGCACTCAGCGACGGCTCGTGGAGGGAGTTACGGTGGGGCAGGAGGGCGGGAAGGGGGAGGGGCAGGGTGGAGGTTGCTAAAAACCGGCATATGGATAATTGCAGGTAAGTAAACAATTTAATTAATAAAACGAATTTCGTAGTGCGCCTTGCATCGCAAAATGCAATGCAGTGCGAGCTACGAAATTCGTTTTATTAATTAAATTGTTTACTTACCTGCAATTATCCATATGCCGGTTTTTAGCAACCTCCGCCCTGCCCCTCCCCCTCCCCGCCCTCCTGCCCCACCGTAACTCCCCCCACGAGCCGTCGCTGGTGGCACTGCATGTGCCCCAGGTATGTAAATTAATGCTATGAGTGGACCTGCAACTCTGATTGTGCCACCCTCTTAAATACCCCTTTTAAACATGTATCATGCCTTCCATTGCTGCCTGTGTGTGCACACTTTAAATTGCTATTTTGACCTAGAAAACTAACACTTTCACCAGGCCCAAATCTTCTTTTTTAATGCAAGTAAGTCACCCCTAGTGTAGGCCCTGATCAGCCCAGAGGGCAGGGAGCAGTGTATTTGAAAAGTAGGACATGTCATTTTAAGCTTTACATGTCCTGATAGTGACCAACATTTACATTTGTTTTTCAATATTGCAAGGCCTGCCTTATTATATCTAATAAGTTGTAATTGCCAAATGTGAACAAGTAATCGGTTCATGTTCAGTGTCTTTGGAATTGTACTGAAAAATCCTCTGTCCTTGTGAAGTAGGACTTTAAATAACAATCTTTAAAATGACACTTTTATAAAGTTGGCTTTTTCCGGCCTTAACCATTTAGTGCCTGTAGCCTGTCTCTAGTTCATATGACTGGGTGTAACTTACAGCTGGCTTTGTTTATTCATCCTGGACAGCTACACACAATAGAGAGCTTAGGTGTGCCTGAACGAGCTATCACTGGCAGGATGGGAGGGTTGAGATGGACAAAGCCCTACTTCCACCCGAATCGGCTGTGTACTGCCTCCACACAAAGGACTGCACACTCCCTGTAGTTAATGTGAAGCCAGGACAGGAAAGGCAGGATGCATGGGGACTTCAAAGGGAAACTTCTAGAAGGTTCTCCCACCTTCAGAGTAAGGACATCAGGTATAAATATTGTACACCACCTCTTCTGTACACTTCTGGACCTGTGGATACTCTGCCAGAAAGAAGAACGGTTGTGCTGCTGAAAGGACTGCCACTCTTCTGTACTGCTGTGCATCCAGATCAACCTCTTCAACCTGCTCCTCTGTGTTAGTGATTGTTGAACTTCTCACAAGGCCTTCAGAGCGTTCTGCAGTTCTAACTTCTTGATACTGGTCTTGGTGGGGAGTCCCCTGTCTTTGCAGAATTTCTTGTGCTCAGCCACAGTGTAGTTTTCCAAATTGGCCAGCACAAATCTCATCACTGCAGGTGTGATCACAGACAGCAAGACAGCAAAGAGATTAGATTTAGAAAAACAAAAGTAGCCAGTGAAGGAGAATTAAAAAAACTTGAATTGGTCTTCACTTATTTATGTGAGGTGGTACTGTAACATCACATTTCTGTACTGCACAAACTCAAGTCAAAATGTTCACTGCAGAGAACCATTGTACAAAACTAGGTTACTGGTTGAGGGGGGTGAAACCCTATTCAAGCAGTAACAACAAGCTTTGTCAGGATAATGTCACAAGCAAACCCTAAATTAACCTGTGCTCAGCTCTTAGGTAGATTGGCATAGAGAAGTCAGGCTTAACTCAGAGGAAATGTGTAAAGTATTTGTGTGGTCAAACAACAGAGAGAGATCGCTACCTACTCAACTAAAGATTAAAATATTAGGTTTTTATAATCCTTGTGACAAGGGTGCCTTGGAACCTGCAGGGTGGAAGACACCGGAACACCGGGCTCACGGTTCAATCACGACAGCAGCTCAGCTCAGCACCATATGACTCTGGGCAATAGCTCACTTAATCTCCCCGACAACCACAGCGCCATGACCCCCTTACCGGTGTGTACTTCGCGCTTTACAAATACCAAATTTAGGATTTAGATTTGAGGTTACGAGTGCCAAGGATATGTCATGTAACAATGGATCCAATGAGGCGATGGGCTGCAATGATGATCTTTGCGATGGTGCTCAATCACACAGCAGTGGCGGTGCATTGATTATGGTCGGAGTTGCGCCGTGCAGCTGAAGAGATGCATCAGTTCCTCTGGGCGCTCACAGGCTGGCATAGCACCTTAGGCTCACTTTCAAGGGTACAGCACTGGAATGGCACCACTTGGCAGGGACAATTCACAGATGGCATGGACCAGGTGCTGGGGTCAACCAGAGTCTCTAGTTGGCAGTGGTTTGTACCCTGTCCATTTAGGGACCCTTATTCTAGTCAGGGTAAGGGAGTTCTCTCTTGTGGTACTCTATCGTCCCCCACACTCTATGCCATCCTTTCCCTCATCTTTTATCGATCAGCTGACCAACATCGCTACTTCCTCCCCCCGTATCGTCATCATTGGTGACTTTAATTACTGGTTCCAGCACGAGGACGCTGGCCTGCATGCCTCCGAACTGTTCGAGGGTCTCTCGAGCCTGAATTTCATCCAACTAGTCAGGTCCGCCACCCATAAGGGTGGCCATATCCTCGATCATATTTGGACCCATGGGGTCAAGTCCTCTTGCCCACTAATAACACCTTGTGTGTGGTCGGATCACTCCCTGATCGACACCACATTCTTGGCGGTTGGCCAGATCAGGGTCCCCCCGCGGGAGGGTGGCACTGCCCGTAAGTGGAAGGCTGTCGATTCCCCAAACTGCTGGCTCATCTGTCCCAAACCTGTCCCACGCTATCCAACGACAGTGGTACCGATGAGCTTTATGGGCTTGTGACTGACTGGCTCACAACAGCCAGTGACATTTTTGCTCCCCTAACTAAGTTCCCCCAATCTCGGCACAGCAATTCCCATAAATGGTTTACCCCCCATCTTAAAACCCTCCACTTGGAACTTCGCCAACTTGAGCGTAAGTGGAGGAGAGACTTCTGCCCTCTAAGTAGAGATGCCTATGTGGCCGCCCGCAATAGGTACAAACTCGCCATCCTCGCAGCAAAAAAAGCTTACGCTCCAGGAAAAATCTTATCTGCCCCGTCAGTCCAAAGAAATTTTTAAAATCCTCAATGAATTCACCTCCGACCCTAGGACGCTCCCAACTCAGGCCCCCACACAGGAAGCATGCAATATTCTCAGCACCTTTTTCATTGAAAAAATTGTATTGATTAAGGACACCATTCCAGCTACTTCTCCTGGCGCTGGATTTGTTCCCCCCCCCCTACAACACCTTTTCACTCACACAATTCCCTCTTCTAGACTCTACCTCTCTAGCCACTCTCGCCACCCGCATTAAGTTGGGATCCCCAGACGACTGCTGCCCCCCCTCTATACTCCGGGACATCTGCCACTCTCTACCCGACTGCATTCTCCCTTTGCTAAACTCTTCCCTCTCGTCCGGTACGGTGCCTGGCTCCTTCAAGGAGGCTGTGTTGGTGCCCCTTTTGAAGAAGCCAGGGGCTGACCCCGCCGTCCCGGCGAACTACCGCCCTATCTCCCTTCTACCTTTCTTTTCTAAAATCCTGGAAGCCCACGTCACCACCTGCCTCTCACAGTTTATCGAGAGCTCCAACTTTCTCGAGGCTAACCAGGCCGGCTTTAGACCCGGCCACTCTACGGAGACAGTGATCTTGGCCGTGCTGGACGCCTTGAGAGACGGTGTCGACAAGGGTACCCCCCAGGCCTTGGTATTATTAGATCTGTCAGCCGCCTTCGACACGGTGGATTATAACATCCTTCTCCACCGTGTCGAGCAGGCTGGCATCCAAGGCCTGGCGCTGGCCTGGGTCAAATCCTTCCTGTCCGGCAGGTCTCAGACCCTCAGCCTGGGCACCTTCAGGGCTCCGAGGGAGCACTCGCCCTGCGGGGTCCCCCAGGGTTCTTCCCTATCCCCTCTCCTTTTCAATCTTTATCTTCGCCCCCTTCTTCTTTCTTTGAGGCAGTGGGACGTCATCGTGTTTAACTACGCGGACGACCTGCAACTCATCTTTCCTCTTAATTCCCCCTCTGCTATCCCCAACTTTCAGGCAGTCATGTCCCACATCCTCCAGTGGATGGGCCACAACCAGCTAAAATTGAACCCCGGTAAGACGGAGCTCCTCCTTCCCGGTAGGAGCGCCACCTTCTGGGGGCCACAATTCTGGCCGTCGGAACTTGGTCCCTCTCCAACTCCTGTGGTCTCGGTGAAGAGTCTGGGGGTCACAATTGACTCCGCTCTATCCCTTGGGCCGCAGTTGGGGACGGTGGTCTCGTCCTATATCTACCAGCTGTGCAGGATTAGGAAAGTGGCATACCTCCTTACACCTGATGCCCTCCTGCAGGTCATCATGGCCCTCGTCCTCTCCCGCTTAGATTTTTCAAACGCGATCTATCACGGCCTGCCTAAAACATCGGTGGCTAGACTGCAAGCGGTTCAAAATCAAGCTGCGAGATTGGCCCTAGGGATCCCGAAGTGGCAATCCGCCAGGCCCCTCCTTGCCAAACTCCACTGGCTCCCTGTCACCTCAAGGGCAGCCTTTAAGATCGGCTGCCTTATCTTCAAGTCGTTAGTTGGGCCTTGTCCCGCCTTCGTGAAATCCCTCATCAGACCCTACTGCCCACCCCGGAATCTGAGATCCTCTCATCTTCACTTCTTGACTGTCCCCTCTTACAAGCTCTGCAGATCTGGAGGCCGGAGATTTGCATACCTGGCCCCCAAGCTCTGGAACTCTTTTCCTCTTCCTCTTAAAACCTCTAACTCTTTGACTCTCTTTCGTAAGTCCTTAAAAACCTGGCTTTTTCCCCAGTCTGGTTAGTCCCTCTGTCCCCTCTACTTCCAACCAGCGCCAGGAAACCCATGGTGTCAGTGCGCTCTACAAGCACCCCTTACAATACAATACAATACAATACACACCCAAGATAACACCTGCTCGCCCCCTTGGTAGCTTGGCATGAGCAGTCAGCCTTATCGCAGAGGCAATGTGTAAAGCATTTGAACATAAACACAAAGTAACACAGTGAAAACACTGCAAAAGGACACCACCCCTGTTTAGAAAAATAACGAATCTTTATCTGAATAAAAGAAGAACAAACGCCAAAAATCCAACATAAGCAAGTAAAGATATCACTTTTAAAAGTTTAAAAATAATTTGGTCTATAGGAAACTATGGATGCGTCACTTTTATCACAAAGTACCTGGCATGCGTCAAAATCAAAGATGAAAACAGATGCAGTGGAGGTGAGGCACAGGTAAAGCAAAGTGATGCATTGGTTCCTTACTCCCATGGGAAGTGGTGCATCTGTTCCTTATTGCCAGGGCAGGTGATGTGTCGGCTCCTTACTGCAGCACAAGGGAGGTGATGCATTGGTTCCTTACTGTCAGGGGAGGTGATGTGTTGGTTTCTTAGTGTGAGGGGAGTTGATGTGTCGCTCTCCGGACACTCGGCCTCAGTTTCCTACTGCTGGGCAACATCGATGAAGAACTTGGCACACAGGTGCGATGTGTTGAAAATCTGGATGCACTGGGTCGAGGAGGCGGTGGCAAAACAGGCACTGCGTAGATTTTCCAGCTGAGGAACAGGTGATACATTGATTTCTCCAGCAGCACAATAGTCGGAGTCAGAGCGGGTGCCATGGACTTCGGTGACACAGTGCTCAGGACTCGGGCTGCGGTGATCTTTATGCTCGTCAGGCGCTGCATCAATTCTTTGGCCTCACCATGGCGCTGTGTTGGTTTTTCAACCACACAGTGGTGCTGGATCAGGAAAAACAGGCACCAGATGTTGGTTTGGATTTTCTTGATTCCTTTGCAGCAAACCCATCTCCAAGTGCCCAGAACTGGAATTGGCACCACTTGGCAGGCGAGAACTCCCAGCAGAGGAGTTCAGGGGGTGCAGCTGAACTCTTCGATGACCCTGAGACTTCTTAAAAGGAGGCAGGGACATACAAGCTCTTGGAGAAGCTCGGCAAGCAGGGTATAGAAAGCAAAGTCCAGTCATTTCACTGCCCAAGACATAAGCAGCAAGATGTAGGCCAGCCCAATACAGCAACAAGCAGAGTGGCAGCTCCCCTTCTCCATTTCTTCTAGACAGAATCTCCTTTTAGACCAGAAGTGTTCTGAAGTTATGGTGTCACAGCTTCCGTACTGATACCAGTTTTTGCCTTTGAAGTAGGCAAACTTCAAAGGACAGTCTTTATAGTGCACAAGACTGCCTTTCCTTGACCTGGCTCCATACACACTACAAGGGATGGAGATTGCTTTGTGTGAGGGCAGGCCCAATCCTTTTCAGGTGTCAGTGACAACTCCTTTCACCACTCTACATCAGGAAGACCCATCAGCCTGATGAGGGGCCATCAGGATGTGCAGGGCACACCTCAGCTCCCTTTGTGTGACTGTTTAGAAAGAATGCACAAGCAGCCCAACTATCACCCTCCCTCAGACGTGGATTCCACAGGCAGGCAGAGGCACAGAATTGTAAAACAAGAAAATGCCCACTTTCTAAAAGGAAAATTTTCAAACAGGCAATTTAAAAACCAACTTCACTAAACAATTTATTTTTAAATTGTGAGTTCAGGCACCCCAAACTCCAAGGGCCCGATGTAGGTGGCAAATTCCGGTCGGAAACGGCCGAAATCGGCCGTTTCCGACCGGTATTTGGCACTTTGAGATGTAGGGGGCCAGTATTTACCTATTCGGTATATTTACCGAATCGGTAAATTTACAGAATCTGTAAAATACCGAATCGGTATTTTTTCCGATTCGGTATCTTCCAGATGTAGGTGGGACTCTTCTGAGTCCCACAGGCCTTTCAGATTCGGTATTTTAACACCCAATCCAATTGGGTGTTAAAATACTGAATCCAGGTGTGCATGCACATGTGTGCATGCACACCTATGCCATGTGACAGACAGACATGCCCTTAGGGCATGTCTGTGTGCCACATGGCACACAAGCCAGTATTGGGGGTGCTAGAGGGTGTCAAAGTGACACCCCCTGCACCCTTGCTGGAATCGGTATTTACCGATTTGGTAAATACCGAATCGGTAATGCCCATTGATTCCTATGGGCTTCAAGGCCCATAGGAATCAATGGGGGATACCGAATCGGTATTTACAGAATAGGTAAATGCCGAATCTTACAGATTCGGTATTTACCGAATCTGAAATACCTACATCTCCCCCCCTCTAATTTACCACTTCATAAATACCGAATCGGTATGATTCGGTATTTATGAAGTGGTAAATATAGATTTACCTACATCGGGCCCCAAATCTCTATCCCTTCCCAATTGGAAGTTACACCTTTGAGAGGTTACACAGCAGCTTCAATTAAAACCTATGGGAGAGATAGTCCTTGCAGGGTGTAGCCGGTTAGGGTGGTCAACCTCAAATCCGGGGAACCGGGTTTGAGTCTCGGCAACGACGCTCAACGTCCGGTGATTCTGGGCAAATCACTTAATTTCCCCATGCCTTACAATAATTAATGTGTCCTCATGTAATGCAACTGGTGCTCATGTGAAGCTCTCTGATACCTGATTTCGGGTCAATTTTGCCCTGTATAAAATGAAATTCGCAGTAATTTACTATCAAGACATGCAAAACACGCCACAAGACATTTTAAATAAAAGTGTATTTAAACTGTCTTACATTTTAAATACAATGCACCCTGCCCATGGGGCTACCTTGGGCCTACCTAATGGGTGCTTTACATGAACTAAAAGGGAAGGTTTGGGCCTGGCAAGTGGGTGCCCTTAACAGGTTGACATGGCAGTGGCAAGTCTGAGACATGGTTGCAGGGCTATTCATGTGGGTGGCACAATCGGTGCTACATGCCCTTTAGCAGAATTTGCATTACTGACCCTGGGCCAACACATTCCACTTTACTAGGGTCTTACCAATAAATCGAATATGCCAATCAGGGATAACCAATCACAATCACAATTTATACAGTGATCATATGCACTTTGGCACTAATCAGCAGTGGTAAAGAGTCCCAAAACCAACAAAAACAGTTCAGAAAAAATACAGGTGGAAGGCAACAAGTTTGGGGGATAACCATGCAAAAAGGGACAGGTCCAATGAAAACCCCCTTCCAGCCTGAAGCCAGGGTAGGATAGTTTCTAAACAGACTCTATTTCGCCAGGCAGTTCTTTGGCCGCAAACTAGATAGAGGATAGATTGAAGGGCAAAAATGCATAACTTGTGATTGAACATACCAAGTCTTTGATATAGATCCGTGGGAGATGTCTGTGAGTCTTTGGCTATAGGGTGTTTTCTTTCAACCGTTCAATCTAAAAGTTCACAGTGCTGTTTTTTAGGTTTTATTCACACGCTTTGAATCCCCATTGGCGTGATGACCTGACAGTTAAACAGTGGTGCCCTTGGTGATTCGTTTGCAGACCTGTTGGATAAGACCTTGGTTCATTTGTTATTTCAAAAAACATTGCATGTGTACTGTTTTTAATAAATGTTTCTTTGGGGTTCCTGTATTTTCCTCAGGGATGTGTTCTCTGCATTCTATTTCCTACATTTAATTTTGTTGTGGGACACCCGAAGATGATGGTATCTTTTTGATGGATAAAAGCTAAAAGGTGGTTGGGTAATCAGGTGAATTAATCTATTTTATGAGTCTTTGTACTTAACTGGGTGCTTGGATTAGTGGTTTATGGAGTGTTCTTTTGATTATAGGGAAGGATCTATCAGTTTTTTTCTAGGGTTTTATGGGTGTTGCCAGTTTCCAGAGACCTTGTCTCTCCTGATGTGTGCCTGGGGGGTCGGGTAACTTTCAACCTACAACCTACATGTGCCTAGGACTGTACAAGGACGGGGTGCATCACTGTTAAGTGTGGTTGGTGGTTGCACTATGCCCCGAGATGACATGTGTCTCAGCATTCAGCGTGCACCATAACCCTCCCTTATAGCATCAGATATCTAGGTTCCACCTTTTCTCTAGAAGCTTCTATTTTTTGGCTAACTTTGGGCTACTTTTGTTGGGTTTTGGGTGCTTCCCTAGATCTTGCGTGATCTGCTATTTCAGTTACAATGAGGCGGAAGAGGTCGTAAAATTGTTCTGTGACTCACATGTACCCCTGATCAGTGTTTTGTGGTGTGCAAGTTCAGGGTTACTGCTTTCTCTGGATGGTGTATGTGATGTCTGGTGCTTTGGTCAATTGCTAAGCCTGATACGGGGTGCGCGTATTCTGTATTCTACTCTCACCTGATCTGTGATGGATTTTGCGGCCTCCCCTCTCGACGGCCCCAACCTTACCCTTGGAACACATCTTCCCAGTCTTCTTTGGATCTGTGGTTCCCAGCTTGTGGCTAGGGATTTCCAACTAGTGGGCGTGCTCCTGATGATTATTTTTGAAGGGTATGGAATGGTGACAAATCTTCAGATATTTAAAAAACAAACAAAAGAAAGAGCAAAAAAGATCACCAAGATCATCAGAAAGTGAAGAGACCAGGGCCAAGACCAGGTACCCTCGCCAAACTTTGCCTAAGGGTGATGACTGGACTGGTACTGCTACGCAACTCCGGGACGTTGGGGTAGCTAGATGAAACTCTAGACTGACTCAACGCTATATGGGCGCCTCGTTACCTATTGACTCTTGGGTGTGTGCTGCAGAGGTTGGGGGATCTTCACTGTCCCAGACGAATGGGAATCCTAGATCCTGTCACTTGAGGACAGCTTCATATCAAAACTGAAAGGGGGCCTCCATCTGGCTGGAGGCTTCTAGTTTTTGGGGGTGCTGTTGCAACTATACGCCATAAAGAAAACATTGGTCTTGGGCAGAATGCACCAGAATGTGGATTTTTCAACTTAGTAATTGTAAACCTCCCCATTTTACTTTGGATGTGGGGACCTGGGTACCCCAGCTTTTTAAGTTCTTGGTCTGGGAGCCACCCCAACCCCTTGCCAGACTGCCCTCCCCCCGGGGAGTGGCCAGTCAACCCCACCCTGTGGGTTCAGCAGCAGAGTGGGGCATTAGCTCCCACAGGCACCCTTAAGGACAGACTATAGTGAGGATACCCAATTGGCAAGACACATATAGCAGCCCTGAATCCCCAAATGATTGTATTCCCATACTTGTCTCATTGGTCCTTCTTTTGGTTTTGGTACAGTTAATTCTTGGGATGTGGTTGAATGGGTGGTATTTTACTTTGGGGTTTTACCTTACTGCACATTTGGACTCTTGTTTGTTTGAACCCCTTACTTCCCCAGTTACGCCTTACTACTGCGGGGAATGAGATTTTGATACCCTTTCTGATTACTTTGATATCTATCTCATTCGTCTATTTGGATCGATTGTTTTCTGTCATTGAGTAAAAGACAATCCCCGCATAGGTTAGATAAACCCCATAAACTGACGCAACTCTGAAGAACCACTTACAACTGATAAAGTTTAAAAGGTTTAATATAAAATCAAGAAAAGTTGCAAATACAATCCTCTCAGGATAAGATTCAATAAGTATACACAGGAACTAGAAGGAACATAAATTCCCTAAAGAACCTCAGTCTACAAAAGAATACAATTAAAATCAATTCGAGAATCAACAAATTAAAAAAGCATAGATACTAAGTGGTTCCGTTGCGTCATCTATAAAAGAAAAAAATAAACAAGTTAAATCTGTCCCTACTCTATGCTAGGTGACATCCCTACTTCGCAAGTTCCTTACCTAAAAAGGTGTCAGCAGTTTGACTTCCAAAGAAGTTCAAACTCTCTTAGTCTCTAATGGTAACTTATGTCGAGAACAGTACCCTCTCTGCCTACCCATCCGCTCTCTAAGGGTCCTCGGCCTACTGCTCTCTTGCGCTCTGATCTCTCTCAGCGCTTGCTCCTAACTTGCTTGCCATCTGCCTTTGCCTCAGGCCATCTGCGCTCTGAGCTCTTGTGCTACCCTGCTCCCCTGGGTGCTGTCCCTAAAATACACAATCACCGTATGGATGGAACGCCCCTTCGACGCCCACCGCATACACATACATATGATGTCATTTTCTAGGTCTTTCCATAGCTTCGTCTCTTTGCGTCGTCCGTTAAGTTGACCTTTCTCCTTAGACGCCATCTTCGTCTTCTTGCTGGTGACTTCATTGACATTCTAGTTGACACTTTCAGAGCAAAGTCTATCACCTCATCAGAACTTCATTCTTTACGACTGTATTCTTAACCTCATTTGGTCCTGTGAACGGTCATTTCTAAACAAGACCCAAATTCCAAGCGTCTCTTATCTCACTTAGGCCATAAACTTCGTCTAGCATTGTCACCTGAAATTTAACAAGACCTTTGACTCTTGGCTCGCACATTCAGATCAAAGCTATTCACGACTCCTGTGAGCCCACTAAATTACATACAGCGGACTACACTCCTGCAAACCCTTGGTCAGTCAGGTTAAAATCACACATGACCAAACTCTTCTAACATTCCTACAAACTCTTCTACACAGTATAACCTTTAACACACATTTATATATAATCGCATTTAGCAAATCCTTTGATTATAAGCGAATATATTTTACATAGAATACAAATCTTATACATAGAATATAAAGTTATATTCTCCTGTTACATCGTTTATATATGCTCTGCACATTTCTTCGCTTTACATTTCTCGCCGCTTCTCCATTTAGAATTATACACGTACATGAATTCTACTTTGCACGTTCTTCTGTTCATAAGCATTTCTATACATTTCTACATTAGCCCACTACGTATACGGCTTCTAAATTATAGTGAATACAAATACATCTCCTATTATTCATGTTACATCGGCTAATTCACACTATAAGTGCTATCTCACGTTACAACTTCTACGTTTATGCGATATGCTTATGACTATGGTCCGGATATACTTTTTATTCAAATTGCGCTCTCTCAGTTCCCCCCTTTGATGACCTCTAGGGGTCATCACTAAAATGCAATTTGAATGTTGCATTACACAGAACTAGTCACAAGATTCCCTCTTTTTATCGTTTCGAGAGCTCTTAAACTTTTATACTGTTGGTCTTGTAAGGCAGCTAATCTCCTCTCCTGCTCTCTCATGGACCTTTGTAACCTGTTCGTCCTATACCATTTATACAATTTCACTAACCCTAACAATGTGATTATACAAATTAATACTATTAATACAGGTTTCAATATATACCATATAATGCTTTTACCAAGGTTGGCAAACCAATCTCCAACCTTTCCCATTCCATGACCTACTTTTTCCCAAACATTTACTTTTGTTAAATCTTCGATTTCTTGGTGTATCTGTGTAATGTTATGTATGACTTTCTCAAGTGGTTTTGAATTATCAGGAATATAAGTACAACATTCCTGGACCTTCAGAGCCTTGCAGACTCCGCCCTCTTTTGCTAGCAGAACATCTAAAGCAAGGCGGTTCTGAAGAACCATTGCTCTAATCGATTGCATCTCGCCTTCTACTAGCATCAATGACCTTGCAGTACTTGCAGATAATCTATCTACAACTGTAGCTAGTCTCCTGATCTTAACATCGTTAAGTATTAAACCTAACATAGGAAACATTGCTCCAAATATGTCTCCAACTACTTCTGCATCTCCTACTTCTCTTTTCGTTCTTATCGAAGCCTTTCCTTCTATGATCTCTAAATCCTTCGCATGATATATTTTGGGGAAGACAATTGCCAAGTAACACGAACCATACCAATTGTCAGGCAGTTTTACATAGGCATTTCTTCCACATACAAAATATACATTAGGAATAGCTTGCATCTCTTTCATAAAATCTTTCGTATAGTACTCTAACCTAAAAGCATGTTCGCAATTTACTTCACCTACAAATACACTCTCATAATATGTCTTGCTTCGAGTTAAACATAACTTTCCTTTCTGCGTTCTATCCAAAGCTATTGGACCATTGCTACCTTTCTTTTTGTGTGCTTTTTCTTCTTCGGTCCAATCCGTTTTCCACTGTCCTGACATTTTTAGAATCTTCTGCCTCCTGTATCTGTCATCTACTTGTCCTATGAATTTCTTCTCTATCTCTGACACTTTGCAAGTCAGATTATTTCTGCGTGCATATGAAGTATCTAGTGTATCCCAAGGAAGAAAGAATTTGGCTAGTCTATCCTCCTTTTTATAATAGTCCCACTTATTCATTTGTTTATAATTCGGGACTTCAGGCAGTACCGAATCATAATTTGAAAAGTAGTACTCGAACCCTTCTCTACCATAAAATATACTGAGCAATAAACTACATGTTATCCCATAAGTCAGTGGGAGATGATGATATCTAATGCCTTCATCTACAGAAGCCGGCAATTGCATACATACATAGCAATCCTTGGCCTCCATGGCATCGATATACTCGTACAATAATTTGGCATATGCATTTGACCTAAAATTTCCCTGCGACTCGTCTACATGTAACCTACGAGCTTCATCTGCCAGTAACGCCTTTTCACGAATTACATTGCTCTCCTCCTTCTTCCCAACAAGAGCAGGTTTCAAAGTCGTTACAGGCTTTACATCTGTTATTTCTTTTACGCTTGTATGTCCTACTATGTATGATATGGTAACTACTGTAATAATGAGAAAAATTACTACTGCTATTAGTGTACCTATTATGCATTTGGCTTTTCGGTTTGGGTTGCCGTTCTCCATGTTATCAAACAGCGTAGCTCTTTCTTTTTCGAAGAAAAGTTCTCTTTACAAGTCTTTATTTGCTTTATTTGCTTTCTCAGTCTGTGAAGTACTCTTCATTACAAAAGTCTCTTTTTCACAACAATGTTTTTTTATCTTTAGCAACAGACAACCCTAACCCTTCTCCGTCCTCTAAGTGTAATCCCTAATTTTATTCTTCTTTCCACTCGGCGCTAGGTTATCTTCTTCTTTATAGCTTTAACACAAAAGTCTTTATGCATCTATAATTATTCTCGTACCTGCAGCTTTAATAACATTTTCCAATAATTCAAAACGAATGACTTTTTCTTCTTCTTCTGGTATTTGATGACCAAAAGTTGGAAACTGTAATCGATTTAGCACTAGATCTTTGATCCGACTCAGGTAAGGGGGTATGGGAAGTGTGAAAGTCAGTAACCCCTCAGTCTCGAGTCCAGGCGTCAACATCCATATCTCCACTGCCACAAATGGATTGAGATCGATTACTTTCACTTCTCTCACTCTCCCAGATTTCTGTCCCCAAGACATCTGCTAGATAAGTCCACTCTGGGGTGGCGTACCTTCGGCAGGGCACACGTACCCTTCTTGATCTTCTCGGACTTTCTGTGCCTGAGTCTGTAGTTTCTTCTTCTTGATCCGACTCTTCAGAGATTGGGACAAGGGTTCTTTCTTGTTGTGCTTTTAAGCTTGGCCTTCTCCTCCGTTCTGGCCAACTGGCTTCGTCACTCCTTGTCCTCCTGCTCCTTGTTCTTGGACTTGTCTCTTGGTCACTTACAGCTTGTTCGATCCCTGATTCGAACTCCCAGGTACTCTCTTCTCCTGAGGCGACTTCGGTCCCACTGGTATCCTGACCGTCGTCGACCTGTTCCAACACAGGCTCAGCCTCTTCGATCACCTCTACAGCTTGGCTTTCCCCCTCTGTGGCTTCTCCACTTTCCGCTGGATTCTCATCCGAGAGAGGAGCTGTTTCTTCCAGAGGTGCTGGAACTCTTCGGGTGTGTGAGGCGTGTATCCAGTTGGGCAAGCCTCCACACTTTACTGCAGTGTTCGTAACTAGTATGACTTGGAATGGTCCTCGCCAGCGCACGTCTAGACAGTTCTTCCTTACGTGCTTCTTCACCAGGACCCAGTCTCCTGGACACAGGTCATGGCACAAGTCTTGTGCTGATGGAACCTCTGCAGCCTGGACCTGAAGGGACACAGAATTAATGGCATCAGATAGTCCCTTGCAGTAGTCCAAGATCAAATCGTCTGTGATGTTCAACAACGCTGCAGTCGGAACCGATGGCAATCTCATAGCTCTCCCCATTAGCACCTCATGTGGAGAGAGACCTGTTTTTCTATCTGGTGTGCTACGTATGCTCATAAGAACCAATGGAAGTGCATCTGACCAACTCAAGGATGTCGATGAACAAACTTTAGCGAGTCTGGACTTGATTGTACTGTTGATTTGTTCTACAATCCCTGAAGCTTCTGGTCGATAACTGCAATGGAGCTTCTGATCGATACTGAAAGCTGAACATAGCATCTTCACTATTTCGCTGTTGAAATGAGTTCCTCTGTCCGATTCCAAAGAGGATGGCACCCCAAACCTCGGTATTAACTCTCTAAGCAACAATTTCGCTACTGTAAGTGTATCGCACCTACGTGTAGGATAAGCTTCAACCCATCTGGAAAATATACAGACAATCACTAAAACGTATCTAAGTCTATTGCATTTGGGCATTTCGATGAAGTCAAGCTGCATTCTATTGAAAGGCCCCCCAGACCTTCCTATGTGACTCAATGTGACTGGTGTTCTCTTTCCTACGTTTAGTTGCTGACAGATCGCACAACGCTGACATACTGCTTCTGCCGCTACTCTAAATTTCGGATTAAACCACGTTTGTCTGAATACTCTCACCATGGCATCTCTACCTATGTGTGCTGATCCATGCAATTTCCTTGCCATTGGACTAACAAGTTCGTTTGGTAAAACTGCTCTCCCATCTGCAGAAATCCAGAAGTTAATTTCACTTTTAGTACACCCTGCTGTTTCCCAGCCCTTTTTCTCATCATCTGGTGCATTTTCCTGAACACATTTCAGTTCATCCCACGTATCCACAGTGTCTAATAACATAGTCAAATCAGTTCTTTCCTGTATTCCCCCCAATTTTACATTGGTGTGAGAATATCCCTGTTCAGCACAGTAACGTGCTACTTCATCTGCGTAACGGTTGCCCTGCGACACAAAGTCTACGTTCTTTATGTGCGCAGCACATTTGACAACTGCAATAGCTGTTGGACCTTGCAATGCTTCTAACAGTAGTCTCACGAATTCTCCATTCCTAATTGGAGAACCCGAGGAGGTCATGTAACCTCTTTGAGACCATAACTGCCCGTAATCGTGAACTACCCCGAAACCATACTGGCTATCGGTGTATATGGTGACTCGAATTTTGTTACCTGCTAAACAGGCACGCGTCAAAGCAATGATTTCAGCTACCTGAGCGGAATGTACTCCTTCCAGGCAGGCGGCTTCCACTACTCCGGTAATTGTACAAACTGCATATGCTGCTCTCAGCTGACCAATATCGTCCCTTACGCATGAACCATCAACAAAGAAAATTTCATCGGGGTCAGTCAATGGCTCATCTACGATATCTGGTCTCGGTTTGGTGCATAGTTCAGTCACATCAAGGCAGTCATGATCTGTACAAATTTCATCATCAATCTCACTTGGAAGTGGCATCAAAGTAGCAGAATTCAAGACAGAGCATCTCTTCAGGGTCACATTCTCAGCAGCCAATATGACTTGCTCGTAGCGTGTGAGCCTGCTATTTGTCAGATGCTGAGTCTTGGTCCTGGTCATTAACAATTCCACAGAATGCGGTATGTACACCACTAACTGATGTCCCATTACCACATTTTCACATCTTTCAATGCTGACACCCGTTGCAGCAACGGATTTGAGACATCCGGGCAACGCTGCGGCTACTGGATCTAATGTAGCCGAAAAGTAAGCAACTGGCCTACGCGCATTGCCATGTATCTGGGCCAAAACTGCTAAAGCGCAACCTTCTCTCTCACAGCAGTAAAGCAAGAATGGCTTCTCATAGTCAGGCATTCCCAAAGCCGGGGCACGACACAAGTCCTCCCTCAGCTGCAAAAATGCCATCAAACAATCTTTGTCCCATGGTACCGGATCACTCACTCCTTTGTGCGTCAGTTGTAATAATGATTTTGCCTTCAGTGAAAAGTTGGCTATCCACTGCCGACAATAACCGACCATGCCTAGAAACATCCTGACTTCCCTTTGTGTCTTAGGCGCGTTCATTTTCATGATCGCCTCTATTCTGTCTGGAGACACCTTCCGTTTTCCCTTTTCAATCCTATGGCCCAAGTATTGCACTTCGGTCAGACAATACTGCAATTTACTTGGAGACACCTTGTGTCCATTCTCGGCCAAGTGATTTAGTAAGGTAATGGTGTCTACCTTGCAAGCTTCCTCAGTTTCTGACGCAACTAGGAGGTCGTCTATGTACTGGACCAGAACCGAGTTCTTGGGCAGTACTAGACTTTCAAGATTTTTCTTCAGCAGCTGGTTAAATATCGATGGGCTTTCTGTATACCCCTGGGGAATACGACACCATGTTAAAACGCGATTTTCCAGCTTAAAAGCGAAAAGATATTGGCTATCTTCATCTAAGGGGATTGAAAAGAAAGCCTGGCATAAGTCTATCACTGTGAACCATTCAGCTTGGAACGGTATCTGAAACAATATCACTGATGGATTCGGTACCACTGGACAACATGAAACAACGATATTATTAATCTTTCGAAGGTCCTGCACTATTCTGTATTTTCCACTAGGCTTCTGCAAACCCATAATCGGGGAGTTACATGGACTTCCCACAATCTCCTTCAGTATTCCCTGTTTAATCATGGATTCGATCACAGGCTTTATTCCTGCAATCGTCTCCGGTGTCAACTTATATTGTGGCGTTCTTGGATATTCGGCATTGGGTCTTACCATGATCTTTACTGGTTCTACCCCTTTGATCAGTCCTATTTCTTCTCCAGTAAAATCCCACACCTCAGCTGACACTTTCTCCCTCAAGTCCTGTGGAAGCTCCTCCACTGTTAAGGTAGTATATAGTTCCACGCATTCCTGCGAGTTTACAACCTTGAAATCGGCATCTTCATCGTTGGTCTGCACTTCTACTCCTTCAGGTGTGCAATGTATTGTGCAATTCAGTTTACACAACAGATCTCTTCCTAGCAAACACACCGGGCTAGAATCACAGATCACAAACTGATGTTCGCCACTGTAATTCCCTATCTTCACTGACACTGGTTCTGTCAGAGGATTCGTCATTCTCCTATTTGCAACTCCTACCACCTGAATCGTCTCTCCCGACATTGGCAGACCTGGGACTACCGCCGATCTCAAAGTGGATCGAGTGGCCCCTGTATTCACCAAAAAGGTCGTAGGACATCCAGCCACTTCAGCCTCTACGTATGGTCCTCTCTGATCTACTTCCAGGGCTGCTCCTAGAGTACAGTCTTCTTCCCTATTCACTCGTTGCCCTGTAAGAGGATCAACGTAGTAGCATTCTTCTCCTCCTACGAACAATGGCATTTGTCTATAGGTTTTCCCTCCGTTTGTGATACGAGGCGGTTGAGGAAACGGGGCTCGAGGAGTCTGAGTCCCCCCTTTGACAAACTTTCCCTTCGGGACTGCTGCTCCCTTTACCACGTTGCTCTGTACCTCTTCCTCCTCCTGTTCTAATTCCCCTGTCTCAACATTATAAGGACACTCGCGTCTCCAATGTCCCACCTCGTTACACTGATGGCACCTCGTTGTCTTTTTCAGTGTCGCGATATCTATCCTCGGTCTCGGTCTTTCTTCCTCATCTCTACTTTGATTATTTTGTTTCTTTCCTGGCGTTCCTGTTCCCTGTTGCCGCTGTCCACCCTTTCCGGCTGATTGCATCTGTACCAACATCAGCTTTTCCTTAAGTTTCTTTGCCTTCGAATCTATTTCGTCGCTGCAGTACCTGGCATACCTCAGAATCTCATCTAAAGGTTTGTTCTGCCAACAGATCAAATGCTGTTGAATCATCAGGCTTATGTCTGGTCTCAATCCTAAAACGAACTTAGACACAAACTGTCCTATGTCTTTAGGATCCATTACGTCTAACCCACTGTACTGTTTGAATGCTTTCAGTAACCTCTCATAGAACTCGTGAACGGTCTCTTTGGGTTCCTGAGTTGTTCGATCTATCTTAACCCAGTCTATGTCCTTTACCGGCACTTTCTCTTTTAGCCATGCAATTACTCTCTCGTATTTTTCCATGACTCTATCTGATGGACCGTTTGTCCGGGCATCCCTCGGAGGCTCACAAGCGGGCCATTCGATACTAAGTTTGCATGCCGTCCACAAATCTCCGGGTACTACGATATCAAACAGAGTGTTTAAATCGATCCACAGTACCTTAGAGATCTTCACGAACCTCTCTACCTGCTTATACCACTCCACGGGGTTCTCTCTTAACTTGGGGAAAGAATTAGTAAATGCCGCTAAATCCCCCCTACTCCAGGGCACATGGACGTAGTTTCCGTTCGCGATTTCTCGCAAAGGGAAAGCTTCCATTCGCATTAGCTCTCCATCCGGGGACCTCGTAAATGTACTCCTTCTGACGGATCCCCTCTTAGACCATCTTTCCTCCCATTTATCCAGATCCCTCCATATTCTGATACACAGGATCAGTTCCTTTATGTGTACTCTTAGCCCAATCGTCCTACGCTCATCTAGATCCTGATCCGTGCAATTTAGTCTATGGTTGGCCTGTAAAGCTTTAGTTCGTGACATGTCTATCATATACCTATCTGCCAATTCAGATAATTTTTCATGAGCTGACCTTGCTTTCCGAGTAACATCCTTAGATAAAAACAGTATTTCATCTGGTTCATACAGCTCTAACCTTTCCATTGCCACTGTGCCATCTATGATTTCATCCAAGTCCGATTTCAAGCTCATTACATCAAGCCGTCTTGCTTTTATTTCAGCCTTTAGTACGTCAGTCCTAGGTTGTTCGCTTACATCTCTCTCCCCCACTACGCGCCCTACGTCTAAGTACAGGTGAGTTGTGAGGAGTTCTTCTTGTATCTCTTTGTTCCCACCTCTCTAGATCCAAAGCTTTTCCATCCTCCCTTGGGGTATGGTGGAACAATGCTCCATTCCTCATCACTACATTTTGTCTTTTCGGCTCGGTCTCTCTAGATACAATGTAGGATCCTCCGTTCTGTTCTGTATCACTGCACCTCCCTTGCTGTCTGGTGTCGCTCAATAAACGGTAAGGTCCTTCACGGTCCTCCATGTTCCCGCGATCTCGTTCGTGATCGCCGGATGCATGGCGAGACGTTTCGCGACTCCCTATATTCTCATGATTTCGTCCGTGGTCACCGGATGCATGGCGAGACCCTTCGCGACTCTCCATGTTCCCGTGATTCCAATGTCGCACATTTTCGTCCGGGGCATGGTGAGTGCACCTGAAACTATCTCGATACTCCTGCGTTCTTCGTTCTCCCTCACTAAGGATGACGCGAGGCACTCCCCCACACCCTGCATTCCTGTCGTCGCACATTTGCCTATTGCCACTGGTAGTGTGGCAAGTATCTCCTCTGCTTCCTTGACTCCCTCTCTCCCACTCCGGGCTGCTTTCGCCAGCTCCACAATGAGAGAGGATCCTATTATCCTGGTCACTCCATTCTGCTCCTGTTTCAAACCTTTTATTCTGAGTCTCTTCGGCAGCATCCCATTCTCTCAAATATTCCCTTAATTCCTTATAGGATTTCGGTTTCGGTCCCCTCAAATCCATCTGTCCTCTTTGGCCCCCCTGTTCTATCCAGGGACCCGTTGCGGAATCTAATGGGGTACTCCGACATTTTGGTGCTAGCAACTGCCTTTGGGAATTGATCGTATTATTCCTATTCTCCATCTCTGCCCTTTCCCTGTCCCATCGTCCCTGTTCCTCCTGCTGGGCTCCCTCTGGGTTGTAGATTGACACTATAGGACCTATGGTAACAGGTACTTGTAGAGCATCCGGCAATTGGTACGACCTTGCATGCTCCGTTTCTGGCACCTTCTGGACCACGAATCTTCCCACTACTCTCTGTTCGGGACTAGATTGAGGTACTTCCTCACCTTTCCTGGTATCCCATTCTGATACTGGGAGCGGTTTATATTCCCCCCATCTAGCTCCGTCCCCTTGCTGTAGTACGGGACTTTCGGCTTCTCTGTTGTACGGAGGTGGTCTATCTGTTAATAGTCTCTCTATTAGATCCTCATCTGGCTCGCTATCCTCATCTTCTTCTGGAGGTTTCTTTTCTCCCGTAGTCTCTAGCATTGTGAACAGTTTATCTGCTTCTATCTTTTGTACTCTCCACTTTTTAGCTTCGTCATCCCATTTGGCATCCTGCACTGCTTTTACCGATCGTCTCACTCTTTCTTGGCGTCTACTCACGCTCTTTTCGTGTGCTGCTCTAAACCATGCACTAAGGGCTTCGAACTGTGTTGGCCTCGGTAGAGGTCTCGTTGCGAGCATTACCGCTTTCAGTTGGTTCAATACTTCTAGCTTAAACGTCCCGTATCTCGGAAACGTCAGTTCCTTATTCCCTTCTGTTAGCTTATTCCACTCGGAGATCCATAGTATCGAGTGCAAGCCTACATTCACTGCCATATGATAAGCTGGTGTGCCTTCTGGTGGAGCTTCTTCTCCTGCATACAAGTTTCTTCTATCTCTCCTAAAGATTGCCCTTAAACGTTTAAAACACTTCATTTTTGATAATCTACGGTTTTCCTTATTAATTCTCTTCCTTGTTTACGTCCCGATGACAAACCACCAATCCCTGTGCGACTCTCGCTAATCAGCCTATCCCAGCGCGGTTCTACACCAACCGGCCAATCTCAGCGCGGCTCTACGCTGACGTCACTCGTCCCCTCTGCAGCAGTTCCCCTCCTTTCTCAGCTTGCCTCGCGGTCTTGCATACGTCTCATTCATACGCCGAAAAATGACTACTTCCGTCCAAGCGATCACTTTTCTCTGACTGTACGGCCACAGTCTAACTGTAATTGTCACCTCAACTGGCGAGACGTCTTCCTCTTACGGTCAGACGCTCGCCTTAACTGATAGGTTACTTACACACAGTAAACGTACGACCAGCGTGCGTTACTCATACACTCGCTCAAACACTCCCCCTATCATCGGTCTGCAGGCGATCAATGGTACCTCATGACCCCCTTTAAAATGGTAGACAAATTACTCTGGGTGTTCGATACACCCGAACCACTTAAGCCCTCTCTGGACATAAGATTTTATCCGGTTGCGCGCGCTCACAACCTTCCCTCAATCACACTACAGGCATTCAACTCCGCTTGACATTACAACACAGGTACAACATAAAACACCGCAATCTGGCAACGCATGACCCTTATACTCACTCTCGACCGACTCTGCTGCTTTTCTCTCACACCGTCAGCACCTTCTTCGGCAGGGATTCTTCTTCTGGTCGTCGATGACTAGGGACCTTGGGGTAATCTAGACCTGACCTAGGTTGTCTTCCTCAAGAAGAAAACCATCTTTCTCTGCTACCAACTGCGGGGAATGAGATTTTGATACCCTTTCTGATTACTTTGATATCTATCTCATTCGTCTATTTGGATCGATTGTTTTCTGTCATTGAGTAAAAGACAATCCCCGCATAGGTTAGATAAACCCCATAAACTGACGCAACTCTGAAGAACCACTTACAACTGATAAAGTTTAAAAGGTTTAATATAAAATCAAGAAAAGTTGCAAATACAATCCTCTCAGGATAAGATTCAATAAGTATACACAGGAACTAGAAGGAACATAAATTCCCTAAAGAACCTCAGTCTACAAAAGAATACAATTAAAATCAATTCGAGAATCAACAAATTAAAAAAGCATAGATACTAAGTGGTTCCGTTGCGTCATCTATAAAAGAAAAAAATAAACAAGTTAAATCTGTCCCTACTCTATGCTAGGTGACATCCCTACTTCGCAAGTTCCTTACCTAAAAAGGTGTCAGCAGTTTGACTTCCAAAGAAGTTCAAACTCTCTTAGTCTCTAATGGTAACTTATGACGAGAACAGTACCCTCTCTGCCTACCCATCCGCTCTCTAAGGGTCCTCGGCCTACTGCTCTCTTGCGCTCTGATCTCTCTCAGCGCTTGCTCCTAACTTGCTTGCCATCTGCCTTTGCCTCAGGCCATCTGCGCTCTGAGCTCTTGTGCTACCCTTCTCCCCTGGGTGCTGTCCCTAAAATACACAATCACCGTATGGATGGAACGCCCCTTCGACGCCCACCGCATACACATACATATGATGTCATTTTCTAGGTCTTTCCATAGCTTCGTCTCTTTGCGTCGTCCGTTAAGTTGACCTTTCTCCTTAGACGCCATCTTCGTCTTCTTGCTGGTGACTTCATTGACATTCTAGTTGACACTTTCAGAGCAAAGTCTATCACCTCATCAGAACTTCATTCTTTACGACTGTATTCTTAACCTCATTTGGTCCTGTGAACGGTCATTTCTAAACAAGACCCAAATTCCAAGCGTCTCTTATCTCACTTAGGTCATAAACTTCGTCTAGCATTGTCACTTGAAATTTAACAAGACCTTTGACTCTTGGCTCGCACATTCAGATCAAAGCTATTCACGACTCCTGTGAGCCCACTAAATTACATACAGCGGACTACACTCCTGCAAACCCTTGGTCAGTCAGGTTAAAATCACACATGACCAAACTCTTCTAACATTCCTACAAACTCTTCTACACAGTATAACCTTTAACACACATTTATATATAATCGCATTTAGCAAATCCTTTGATTATAAGCGAATATATTTTACATAGAATACAAATCTTATACATAGAATATAAAGTTATATTCTCCTGTTACATCGTTTATATATGCTCTGCACATTTCTTCGCTTTACATTTCTCGCCGCTTCTCCATTTAGAATTATACACGTACATGAATTCTACTTTGCACGTTCTTCTGTTCATAAGCATTTCTATACATTTCTACATTAGCCCACTACGTATACGGCTTCTAAATTATAGTGAATACAAATACATCTCCTATTATTCATGTTACATCGGCTAATTCACACTATAAGTGCTATCTCACGTTACAACTTCTACGTTTATGCGATATGCTTATGACTATGGTCCGGATATACTTTTTATTCAAATTGCGCTCTCTCACTGCCAAGGCTGTGCCCTGGTCCCTTTTGGACTGAGTTTCTGGCTGCAGTTGCTGTTGCCACGTGTTTGCCCAATTACCTGATCCCTGTTGTGGGGGTGCGGTGACTGACTGGCTTCCCTGAGACTGAATGTAAGGTGTATTCAGATTTGCCTGGGCTTGGTTTTGCTGATTATGATTTTGTGGTGGCTTACCCAGGGCCATTTAGCTCTGTTCATGGTATGCTTCTAACTGGCATTGGTCTGCCAGGTGGCCAGTCCTGTGGCAATAGCAACATTTCCTAAGCTCTGCTTGCTGCCAACCTCCCTGGCCTCTGCTGCTATAGCTAGGTTGAAACCCTCTGGGGTCTTTTGCGGTGGAGACCCATTTAAGACTGGTGCCAGTTGCACATTAGCGGTCCTCTGAAGGGCAGTCTCTTTCAATTTGTGTTGGACAAATTTAGCAGTGTTTCTCTGGGCTTGCTCCTTTTCTTGTTTCTTTTTGTGGCAATGCAATAAATAGGCTTATCTCTCCCGCCAGAGCTTGGTGTCTAACCCAATCACGCTGTCCAATACGCTTTGTACCTTGGTACGCAGAGCCTTTTTAAGTATATTTTAAAAGAATGCCTGTCCCCATTGTTACTACATGATATCCAGAAAATCATTTATTGTCTTTCCTGGCTTCATAGTCACTGCTGTTAGGCCTCCTACACCAAGGCGGTCATTGAACATCTCCCTCAGGGCCAACGTTATTTGGTGCCTGTATGAATTGAATGCAGCCCCGTCATGCTCAGTGTTTGTCAACATAATTGCTGGGATGTGAGCTCTGTCGAACACTGTGTTGGTCTGCTCACTGATGAAACTACTTAGCTGACGTTTGATATCGGCTATCGCAAGGTTTATTCCCACTGTGTTCTCAATGCATGAGATCCATTTCCTTGCTCCATCCAGCAATGTCATTAAGTTTGTCTGTAGCCCTTCCTTGTTCATTTGAGCCCGCTGCACATAGATGGTCCCTGATGTGCCTTTCTATAGCAGCGGGTATGTCTTTGGGTAACTCTACTAGTTTTTCCTCAACATGATGCTCCCATCTTTGTAGGTATTTCTGCATGTAGGGTAAGTTCCATTTGGGATCGCCTTCTCCATGACAGATGCATTCTTTTACTATGGCAATGTCCTCAGGTTCATGGATCCCTCTTTTGGCCAGGGTCTTTTATACTGGTCTTTTCCCTTGATTTAGCAGGCTAGCAGGTGACAGAATGGCTAGGCAAAGACCTGTCTTTCCTCTCTGGCCACTATCTCCCTTGGGGCCAGTCTATTTATGTTGTGCATTAGGGAGGAGCAGCATACGTCTGACACCTGTTTTTCCTATGTCTTGGTTGGGTCAGCACCAGGCTACCTTTAGTGCTGGGGACACCCAGTGCGACAATCATTTTTGGTGCCCCCACCCCCATGACTTCCTCCTCGATTTTCTCACTACCACAGGGCAAAAGTGCCCCTCATCCCTCCAATCATAAGTTATTGCTAAACACAGCGCCCCTCCTCAGGTCAGGGCCCCCCTCCACACATCAGTGCCCAGTGCAGTCGCACCTGTCGCACTGCCCTAAAGCCGACCCTGTACCTTAATCCCTGATTTCCCGTTCAGCCCGTCTCCTTTATTGAAAATTTAATGAGGTTCGGATCCATGCCAAAAGTTCCCTGATTGATGCCCTGTGCCTGAGCCTGCTCTCCTCGTGTAGGGGGCACGCTGCTCTGTATTCTTGTTGTGCTTCCTGGGTGCTAGCTATTTCTCTTTCCTCCCTTAGCATGCATCTTTCTTCTATATCCTATGTTTCCTCCTTTGCCCTGAGCTATGTGCTGTTCTTTTTGGTCGAGCTTTGGCCTCAAATTCACTCTCTGTTGTTTCCTTGGCTGCCTGGGCAAGTCCTGTAGTTCCACCCTCCTCAAAGGATCCCGGGGGACTGGGGCCCCCTTCCTCGCTCCTGCTACTGTATCACTGTCTAGAACCAGTCCAAACCTCCCTGTGTCTCATGTGTGCTCGCCTAAATCTGTTAGGGTGTGTATTGTCCGTGCTGCTGGGTTCTATGTGTTGGATGCAAGGGACAGGGCGTCGAATTCCTGGAAGCCCTTGCACCAGACTGGGGTTGTTATGTGACTGCTTGGGCCTGCTGACCTGTTAGTCTTGCATGTCTGGGACTAACTGCTCATTGTTCTATAGAGAGCCTGTCTACTTCTTCAACTGCCAGGTTAGAGTATCCTGTGGGAAAGCAGACTAGAGCACCACCATACCTGCATATGGTGGGGGAGGTGTTGATGCTTTATTTGCTATTTGTAGTGCAGGACTGTCGACCTGGGCCTCCTCGAAGATGGCCCTTCGTTCTAATAATGCCTCTCTATTATCTTTCTTTTGACTTGTGTATTTGGTTTGTATGTGTGGCCTTATGTGTTCAGGTATGTTAGTGTCAAAACTTTCCTCCTTTGGCAGGGTGGATTGTATGTGCTTTTGTGTGAGCATGACATTCTTGGCAAGCCTTATTAGGTATTTTAGCCTGTGTGGAGAACAAGGTTTGCATGTGTTTTAATGGTGTCTCCATATTAAGTTTGGTAGTTTTAGAAGACAAGATACCTTAGCTTCTTTGTTTTAGAAACTCTCTGATTTCGATCTGAATCATGGGGAAAATATACACAGGGGTTACTGCTTCCAGTTATACAACTACGAGCTCAGCGCTATGTACAGATGCACCAACAATTCAACATGAACTTTTCATAAACACAAATAACAATACATATGAAAGGGTACAACATAGAAAAAGCACAATTTGTCAATGAAAACATTATCTGAATGATAATGACTTCTGGCATCAATTACGGTTGGTGAGAAATAGCAGCGTCTTCATATGAAACACTGGGTCATTGACAAAAACACAATACTTAGGAGAAAATGCTGTTTGCAGAAATTTAACAGCACCACAACATCACACATATACCTCATATCAACAATTGCTCCCTGTATCACACTCAGGGGCTAAGCGTCACATCTGTATCATGTATCGAAAGAAAATAACAATAGTTTGCAGAAAAAAGGAAAAACTCAAGAACCACAGGCCCCTCTTGGTCAAACACAAATGACACCTAATCTACTAGGTCCAAATATTTTTCCTTAAATGTCCAAGTCACACCGTGTATCGCACCCAGGGATTAGGCGTACCATCTGTGTCATGCCTAGAAGTCCAAACATACCAACTGTTTTATGACCAGCGGAAAAAGCATTCTATCTGTGTTGCTCTCAGTGGTCCAAGCTAACAACACCTCTCACTTCTTTCAGATACCAACAGCATTGTAAAAAAAGTGGCACTGAGAAAACCTTTCAGACTAAAAAATAGGATTGATATCTCACCTCTGACAATAAATTCAATAAATATTCACCATTCCTAACCTACTGACTATTGAAAAAAGGTGACTTCCATGAGATTGCCTCAGAGGACTCCTTAGGACTACTCTGCTGGGACATATAACATGGGTAATAGGCCAAATTTCTGTCAGTGGCAGGGTGCTCAGGTAATCTTTTAACACTTCTTCCAGGTACTAGGTATAAATATTGGACCTCAAACACTGCATCTTCAGTACACTTTTAAACCAGTGAATACTCTGACAGGAAGACGGACAGCTGTGCTGCTGATAGGACTGCCACTCTGCTGGACTGCTGCTCTGAAGGAACTGCTGCCCTTCTGTTCTGACCTGCTGCCTAGGTTAGAAGGACCGAACCTGCATCTGTTGAATCCAGGGCCCTAAAGTGACTCCAATGGGTAATTGGCTTGACTCCAGGCTTGAGCTTCAGGGGCAGTACAACGGCAACAGCTGCAACAACTTTGACCCCAGCACCTGGAACATGCTACGTTTGAGTCTACCCTGCCAAGTGGTGCCACCCCAATCCTGGACACTTGGAAGTGGGCCTAAGTTGATCTGCCAGCCTGTGTGAATCCAGCAGAACTGACACATCTACTCTGCTGCTCGGTCCAACCCCTAACAGACTCAATGCATCAAGGCTGTTGTGTGGATCAGTTCTGTTGCAAATACCTGCACTGCAGCTCATTGCCTCATTGGACCCGCTACTGTGCCACGCATACTCGGTGCAAGTCCTTGCATACCTTGTCAGTGGCAGGCACAATGACAATGCAGGACCTCACACCGTAGATTTGCTGCATTTAGGAACCAATGCATTGCTTTGAATGTGTGACTCATCATCGACGTGGACCCTTGAAACACTCCTCAAACCAGGATATAAGTTACTTTGTTCAGTGGGTTTAACTTGGTCCCTGTAGCCAGCCCACGCTTCATGACAGTCAACTTAAACTTGTGACTGTGTCTTGGTCCAGGCACGACCAGATATTCGCAGTCTGCGCTTTAGTCCTTTTGGTACTATTTTTACTAAAATCATCAAACTTGCATATCACCGGTTCTATTGATTGGATTTTTGTGGTTTTCATCTTGTTTTATTTATTAAATGTATTGTATTTTTCTAAAACTGTTGTGGGATCCTTTTGTAGTGTGGTTTCACTGTGTTACTGTTTGAAGTATTTCACAAATACTTTACACATTGCCCCTTAGTTAAGCATTACTGCTCTGTGCCAAGCTACCCAAGTGTTGAGCTCTGGTTAATAATTATGGTTTGCTTGTGACATCACCCTGAGAAGAATTGTGGTTGCTGCTTGAGAAGGGTTTCACCCACTCTCAACCAGTAAACCAATTTTTTTACACATTGCCACTACGTTAAGCCTGACTGATTGTGCTAAACTTCCTGAAGGTTAAGTGCAGTTTAATTTGGGGTTTGTTTGTGAATTCACCCTGACAGAAAATGTGACTGCTATTTCAGTAGGGTTTCACCCCCTCAACCAGTAAACTGATTTCCAACAGAAACAGTCAATTGTAAGGCTAAAGATGCCAACCCTGGAGGAAAGGGGTAGGAAGGGAGGGAAGGAGGCAAGAGGTAACCATAGGTAAAGCATGGAAGGGAGAGAAAGAGAGGGGGTAAGAGGGAGAAAAGAATAAAGAAAGAGAGGGAATTAATGAATAGAGAAAAAATAAACAAAAGCCCACCACAAAAGCGAAATAACCCATCCAAACACATCCCACCAATGCCAAAACGTGGGTTAGGCACTGGAGGCCATGCCTATGGAGGCAAGGGGACCAGAACCAATAACTATGAGACTAAATGGCTATGTAAAAATAGAAATTAACAATTATGGATCATAAAAGCTTTACCCAAGTCTAATGACTTCAGAGCACCAAGGTATAAAGAGAATTTCTAGTCCTAATGTATTGAACTTATTTATAGAAAATTACCAAGAGCTCCCAAGTATTATTAGCAGCATTGATAAGACGTGTGTGTAAGTACCATGTTTGGATTTCTAGGTGTCGGTTTAGATTTGATTGGTGAGTCCAGGATTGAGGGCTCCTATTTAGATCTCTTTCATACCTTTGTGATCTGTCTTCATGTCTTTGAAGTCGTGAGGTCTATTTTCAGCTGTCATGGTATATAGTGCAGGAGATACAGAAGTATCCTTAGGGAGGTGGCATTAGAGATAGTGATAGTGTTGTTAACTATCACCACCTACCTGAGGTTTCCAATCTCATAACATGAGGGAAATTAGATAATGTAATCACCCACACAGTTGGAGCTAGAGTGAGAGCTCAGTAAGATCCTCAGAGATGTGGCGACAAGTACATATTAGGCTAAGCAATGTGGGATGCAGAGTAGAGGGGCATCCCACTTAGTGTTGAGACACAGCAGGATTGCAGTTGTAGGACAAGGCAGGATTACATTTACATTTGTAAGATGATTTGAAATCCAAAATCCTTACTTGGACTTAGTGGCTGCCATTGGAGCATCAGTCATCTTTAATCCCTTCCCTGCTCATGATGGAACTATGCAGTCATGAGCCACGGGCACCGTGTGCTCGTGACGGCGTGGTTCCGTCATGCTACAGCCACTCCGCCCACGCGGCACTGATTCCCCGCCTGTGCGGGTGAATTAGTGAGTGGGTGGAGTTGTGACGGAACCCCGCTGTCATGAGCACAGCGCGCTCGTGGCTTATGATGGCATGCTCCCGTCACGAGCATGGCAGCGCTGCACTCCATCCCTCCCCCGCAGCGCCGCGGTAGAATTACCGCCGTGGCCAAGGGGTTAACTAACTGACTGCAATGTGTTTCTACTCTACATATCAAGGCAGGCTGGGAGTGTCACATTGCAGAAAGGGATGGGTTGAAAGGAAGCATACCTTTAGATTCAGAATGAGCTATTCAGGCATACCAAACTCTGCTGTGTTGATTACAATGTGCTATATTATGAAGGCCGTACTTCTGCCATTTTGAAGTCAGGCAGGCGCTGCAGCCTCAGAGGGCTTCACGGTGCTCTCTGTTAAAGACCAGAGGATTCAGAGGCTCAAACATCTAAGATGAGGCATGGCATGTTCCGCCCCTGGGTTACAGGGCTGGATCTCAGTATAGCAGCTGGTATGTGGTGCGAGAAAGCAAAATGTAGCAACAGCGTTGCAGAGCTAGCAGGCTAGCCAGCCATCTTCTTGGGGGGTAGCCACACCTCAATTAAACAAATATTATTAACCCAAGACTACCAAAGGGAAAAGATACAACACGCAACCTCCTAAATTTATTTTTAAAATTGAAATCACCGACCTTCAATAATATTTTTATTTCATCTGTACCTAACTAGGATATGTTATGTTTTAAATTAAGTATAATTATATTTAGACATATTAGACTAAGCTAAACATGTCATTTAGTTTATTTAAAATGGGAGTGTATTATTAAATAAAAATAATTAGGGCCTTATTTATGAGAAGTGATGTATCACTGCTTGAAAACAGGGATGTGTCACTTCTCAGTGCACCCTACTTGTGACATGATGCATGCGTCATATTTACTGTACGACGCATCATGTCACAAGGAGTTAAAGATACGTCAGTTCTGACGTATGTGTAGGTGCAAAAGTATCCTAATTTTAAGACTTTCGGTATTCACCGAAGGCATTTAGGAGTTCTAAAGTTAGGAGTTCTAACTTTACTACTACTAAACTGAGAAAAATCCTAATTTTAAGACTTTCGGTATTCACAGAAGGCATTTAGGTGTCCGAAAGTTAAGAGTCCTAGCTTTACTACTACTAAATTTAGAAAAATCCTAATTTTAAGACTTTCGGTATTCACAGAAGGCATTTAGGAGTTCTAAAGTTAGGAGTTCTAACTTTACTACTACTAAACTGAGAAAAATCCTAATTTTAAGACTTTCGGTATTCACAGAAGGCATTTAGGAGTCCGAAAGTTAGGAATCCTAACTTTACTACTACTAAATTTAGAAAAATCCTAATTTTAAGACTTTCGGTATTCACAGAAGGCATTTAGGAGTCCTAAAGTTAGAAGTCCTAACTTTACTACTGAGAAATTGAGAAAAATCCTAATTTTAAGACTTTCGGTATTCACAGAAGGCATTTAGGAGTCCTAAAATTAGGAGTCCTAACTTAACTACTACTTAACTGAGAAAAAATCTAATTTTAAGACTTTCGGTATTCGCAGAAGGCATTTAGGAGTCCTAAAATTAGGAGTCCTAACTTTACTACTACTTAACTGAGAAAAATCCTAATTTTAAGACTTTCGGTATTCACAGAAGGCATTTAGGAGTCCTAAAGTTAGGACTCCTAACTTCGGTGAATACCGAAATGAGTAAGTGTCTTCTGTGAATACCAAAATGAGTAAGTGCCTTCTGTGAATACGAAAATGGTAGTAAGTTTAGGATTTTGTCTTAAGTTAGTTCTGTGAATCGGGCCCAGCTAACTGAATTGCTCCGCAGTAGCATCTAAAGGTGTGTTGTCTACTCTATCGTTCCCGGGATGTTTGTGGGCGGACAGTGCTGAAAAATGCCAAACCTTCCCATTACTCAGGCATGCAGAATTACAGTACACTTCACGAACGGTAAGGGGTTTGGTGTATCTCTCTTGACCCTTGCTGATGTGTCCGCTTCTTCTTACCTTCACCACATCACCTGCCTTGATTTCCACCTCCTTGCACCCATATTTTTTGTCATAGTAACTCTTGCTCCTAGATTGTGTTTGAGCCAGTTTTTCTTTCACCACCTCTGAAGACCAGTGTACTCTGTGGGCAGCCTTAACCCAACCCACATTGTCCTTTGTAAGTGGAGTCCGTCCGCGCATAAGTTCGAATGGGCTGTGGCCAGTAGACTCACATGGCCTTATTCTGTAAGGCCACACTGTTTTCATTATTTCTTTCTTCCAGTCCAGTTGGTTTGAGGTGGCTATCTGTATGATACCTTTAAGTACTCTGTTAAACCCCTCTACGGCTCCGTTGCCTGCTGGGTGGTATATTGACGTTGTTTTGTGTTCAATGTGGTGCTTTTTCATGTAGTCTTTGAACAAGTCTGAGGTGAATTGCAGGCCGTTGTCGCTTACTACCTTTTTTGGTAATCCCTCACGCGTAAAAGTGTCTTCCAAGAATTGGACCACGTGCTGAGAGTCTGCTTTTCTGGTGATTTTTACTTCAGGCCATTTCGTGTAGTGGTCAATTATAACAATTATGCATAGTAGTCCGTTCTCATCAGACATCGGTCCCATTATGTCCACGTCAATTCTTTCCCAAGGCATGGATGGGCTCTGTATTGGCTGCAGGGGAGGTCTGCAAGTCACTTGAGTTTTGTCTGCTTCTGCACATAACTTACAGTTCCTCACATTTCTTTCAACGTCTCGGCTGATGCCCGGCCACCAATACATGTTTTTCGCCCTGTTTTTACTTTTGGCGATGCCCAGATGTCCTTCATGGCATATTTCCAGTATTTTGTTCCCGGACATCCATTGGCGGTACATATCGTCCGCTTCTCATAAGTAGTACATCTTCCATGGATAATTCATCCTTCACCTCCCAGAAGGGTTTCATTTCATCTTTTAGTTTATTCTTGCTGGTCCAACCTTCTTTGACCATCTGGATTACCATACCTATGTCTTTGTCCTTCATTTGTCCCTCCAACCATTCATTCCTTCTTATGCTGCTGGAATTTTCCCATACATTAGCTATGCATGACTCATCTATTTCGTTTATTTCTGTGTCATTGTGGGTCTTGATTGGCATTCTACTTAGAAAATCTGCAACCACGTTCCTTATGCCGGGGACATATTGTATGTCATACATGTAATCAAACAGTCGCACCAAAATTCTTGCTAAACGCGGGGAGGCTGTGTGTAGACCTTTTGTAGTGAGCACTTTCGTTAATGGTTTGTGGTCTGTGCACAGGTGTATCTTCCTACCCCAGATGTATTGTCTAAAATGTTCAAGTGCCCAAACAAAGGCCAATGCTTCCCGTTCAATTACTGAATATTTATCTTCAGCTTGGGTAAGGGAACGTGATGCAAATGCAATCCTATATTCAGTTCCTTTGGCATCTTTCTGTGTGAAGACTGCTCCAATGCCCTTGTTGCTGGCGTCTGCCGTCACATAGTTTACCAGGGTAGGATCAAATCCCTGCAAAGGTAATGCTTTGCACATATCCTATTTCAAGTCTTGGAATGCTTGCTCACATTCATCTGTCCATTCAAATTTGTTTTTTATTTTCAGCTGTTGCCTTAAAGCGTATGTTTTTGTGGAAATGTTCCTGATAAACTTTGAGTAGTATTCCACTAATCCGAGGAAAGACCTTACCTCATCCCTGTTGGTGGGTACTGGGGCTTCCTTAATCGCTTGGATTAGTTCATTTTTGGGACTGATGCCATCGCCTGTTATCTGATGTCCCAGATTGTTGACAGATTTGCATGCAAATTTCATCTAGAATGCTCAGCCGTTAACCCCTTTTTGTTCAATATGTCCAGGACTTGCTCAACTCGACTGTCATGTTCTTTTTTTGTTTTACCCATCACCAGTATGTCGTCCTGGAATAACAGTATTCCAGTGACGCCCTCAAAAATGTTAGTCATCAGTCTTTGAAACATTGCAGCGGCTGAAGCTAACCCAAAAGGAACCCGGGTGAACCTGAAACAGCCGAATGGTGTCACAAAGGTGGTTAAAGATTTGCTCTCTCGGTGCAGCTAGACCTGATGGTACGCCGATTTTAAATCGATGGTGGTAAACCACTTTACTCCCTTGGTGGTGGACAGCATCTCGTTTATTTTGGGGAGTGGGTTTTGCTCTACAATGATGTTTTGGTTAAGATCGTGAAGTCTCAGTTTCCCATTGGGGCGTTTCGCTACGACAAGTGATGCAACCCACTCAGATGCCTCCACCCTCTCTATTATTCCATCAGCCAGCAGTTTCTCAAGTTTATTCTTAACTTCTTCCTTTATTGCAAAAGGTATGTTCTGCGCTTTATGCACTGTTGGTGTGGTGATAGGTTTCAATTGTAAATTATGCTGGTATCCCTTAAGTACCCCCACATTGCCACTGAACACTTTTGGAAATTTCGCTAGTATTTGGTCTGCATAGTCGTCGGTGTCTGACATGCTAAGCACAGGTTCACGGCTGTTTGGATGCAGCTTGATTCCCAGACTACCTTGGTCCATCCATCCAAGTACAGATGGTCCTACTTTTGATATATATAGTTTACGTTGAGCCTCTCTACTCTTGAATATGAACCTAATATTTCAATTGGTTTCTCGTTGAATGATTTAATAATTATGTCCGGTTTATTGAGTCTCCGACCGATCACCTCTTTAAATTTTGCTTCCCAGACCTTTTCGTTCACGATAGTATAAGGTGAGCTTCAATCTGCCGCTATGTTTATTTCCACACCACCAATAGTCATAGTACACATCGGTTTTCTTGTCTTTGCTCCTTTTCCAGTTTCCTTTACTTCTTCTTCTTCGTCGTCAATGTTGAGGATGTACATGTTGATGTCTTCATCTGTGTCATTATCCAGCTTATCTTCTTCATCTACCACTGCCTTCACATGTCGTGGTTTTTTTCTATTACATGCCTTGTTAAAATGTCCAATTAGGCCACAGTACGTGCACTTTGCTTCACAGGCGGGGCATCTAAAATCATATGCCATATGGGCAGTGCTTAGGCATCGGTAACAATATCCTTTTCCCCGTTTCTCTTGCCTTCTTTCTGGTTGGATGGCGTCTTTCTTTCTTACAGTCTGCTTGCTGTCTTTCCAACCTTTTTGATCGGACACTTTGCTGACATGGTCACTTTCTTTCTTTATTTTATCGTCTTTTAACACAGCTTTCGCACATCGTCCAGTGAGTTCTGCTTTCCTAGCTATATCTATTATGTTCTGCAATGGGTACTCCGCCTTTGCACAAAGATTATCTTGAATGTTTTCGTTTGAGCCTTGCATTACTATTTGATCCCTTATTAGTTCATCGTGTAGTCTTCCGAAACGACAGTTAATTGCTAGGTCTTTTAGAGCAGATACATAGTTGTCTATTGCCTCCTCCTTCCCTTGTTTCCTATGGAAAAATTTGTATCTGTCTACCCCAACACAAACTGTAGGTTTATAGTATGCGTTTAGGTCATCAATAGCGTTGGAGAATACATCACCATCATTTACATCCCTTGTTTTCGTGTTAATGGAATTATAAACTTTTATTCCTCCTGCACCTAAGTTGTGCATTAACATCTTGTACTTCTTTTCAGGTTTAAATTCTGCATCTTCTTCAATTGTGGAAATGTAATTGAGGAAATAGTCCCTCCACTCTTCCCACTTTAAAACTGGTACACTACCAGCACGTAGAAATGACTCAGGGGGTGATAGATTCCATATGCAACCGGTTGCTAAGTCACTCATTCTGATTGTTATGTGTAATGACTTCAGTAAATTATGACTTCTCTATGTTTTGCCACTACTGAACCAGTATGACCTTTCTTTTTCGCAACTAGATTGATCTTACTAAAGTTCCATAAGTGTTTTCTAATCGCTAATATTTAAGTGACTGTATGCTGCTGCAATGATCTATGTTTGTTTGATTAACTTGAATTTACCGTTTTTCTTCTGGTTCTTGTTGTTACACTGATGCACAGGTACACCTCTTGTTTCTGTAGAGATGTGCATTGGTCACGTCGTGTTAGCGCTCTGCGTTCACTTCCTCGTTTTTTTTCCTGATAAACTAGACCGCTGTGTTCAATTTATGTTTCTACTACACCCAAAATGGCCGCCAACATCAATTTCATATCGACGCGATGACGTGATAGCCTGCTCCAGTTCTCCTCAACTGCTCGTTGACAGTTCACTGCTTACGGCCGTTTGTTTTATCCGTTTGCTTGACAGTTGAACGTTTTCTTCTCACACGCTTGGTTCTAGCGCTCAGTACCCGATTTATTTCTGCTTCCTATTCATTTTCGCCGCAAGTTGCCGCATATAAATTTATCTTCTGCGCACTTGTTTCCACACACTCTGCCGACGCGTCAGTTCACTCACTGTATATTTCAGCTCCTTTTTCCTCAGTTTTCTTCATAGATTTTAGTCTTCATCTAGTCGCTCTTCCATACATGCGCTTGAATTAGTTTGTGTTTTCTTGCCTTCTCCTTTGTTTATCATCGGAGTTGATTTTCTTCTTTTGACTGCTTTTTTTTCCTCCTCGTGGGTTCGTACTTGTTGGCCCCTCGTCGCCAGTATTGTTAAGAATTACCAGACATTTATGAGTTCATAACTTCTTTATTCTCAAACCAACACGCATGCTCCTACAACGTGGAGTGTAGCTGCAGTCAGCTCGGCGATCAGCTGGTAACTGTCACATCTGACAGTTATCAGCTGGTGACCTCACTGCTGGAACGGTGTCCTCGCAGGGACACTTGCGAGCACACCGGGTATGGTGTCCCATGAGGGACACATGTATACTAAATACAACACATACTTTGCCCATGACTTAATACGTCTCTGCTTGAAGGGCGGCAAAGATGCAGCCTTACCTAAGAGAGGCACTATGAATGAATTTATTTATTGTTTCAATTAATTAAAATTGTTACAAAAGGATTGGGCAGGATATCTACATCAAGCACCTTCGTCGATAGGGAATAAAATTTAATTATATCATTTCTTTTAACAAGTCTACAGTACAGGACATTAAGAAACAGATAAAAATAGTTGTATATTCACTTGTTTAAAACGGTTTTAGGACTCTAATTCTTGGCTGAGTCTTTACTTATAAGTTCTTTCAAATGGTTTGAAAATTTCACTAGTCTGACCAGTTCCATTGGGATCTCCAAATTAAAGAGAAGTTTAATTGCATCTGTGCAGGTACAAGTCCCGTATTTTAAAAACAGAGGTTTCAATAAAGTGCAACCTGCATGGTTCAATAGAGGGCAGATGCAAACCAAATGAGCCATGGAGTCCTCGTGCTTGTGACACAGTCTGCAGGTGGTAACCGTCTCTAATGTTTTCCGCGAGTATTTATGTCTGTTATTTGCAGTACCATATGTCTGACAGAATTTGCTTTAAGATTGTTTTATTCAAGGCTGAGTAGAGCTATGGCTGTCTTAGTTTATCCCGGAAGGAATTAACTAAGAGCCCAATATTGCTACTGGAGGACTCTATTATCTTCATGTCCTCTTCCTTAGATAATAGTCTAACTTGTTTCTTTAAAATGGATTTTAAAATTCCTGGTTGGTAGATAAAATCCTGCCAGTTGGACAGGTCAAGGTGCAATTTAGTGCAGGTAGTGTGAAGGCCGTTGGCCCAGGAATTTTCACCTTTAGTGAAAATTTCCTTTAAAATTTCTTTCATCGTGTTTGGTGGTACTGCGCAGACCATCCATAGTACTGGACGATTGATGCCCAATGTTCATAAGATTGTTTATTTAACCTGAATTCCAGGCGTACAAAGGCATTCCGGGCATGGGCGGGTATGTGGAAGATCTTTTTGAGTGCTCTGCAGTTGGCGAGCTCCATGGTGTAAATTAATACTAGTTGGCCATATGTAATTGAAGGAAGTAACTTGGCTCTTAAGACCTTTTGAATGGGTTCAGTTGTCAGGCTGCACAGTTTGGAGTTTAATTGCGGGTTTCTAACGCGCTAGAATAGACTCCCGAAGGAGTATCTCTGCGCAATAGACCGCTGGGGAACCCGTCCTGGCTTTCCCTGTGAGATGGTCCCTACTGGGTATCTCCAAGGTGAAACCAGGCATCCCCGGCATATGTGGGGGGCCGTTGTGGAGATTAGGCAAGCTAATGCCCAGAGTTGCCGAGTGTGATCCCTGATTAGAGTAGGCATTGAGGTGAGAATTATCGAGTCCGCTGACCCTGGTCGACGACCCTGCCGTGTCAGGTATTGAACCCTGGTCCCGGGCCGTCCTCTGCTCCCGGGTCTGCCACCTCTAACCAGTGAGCCACACCACTCCACTTCACTCCAGTTCAGTTTACATAGGGCATATGTCACTACCTTAACTTTGATTCTAAGGATGCGGTGTGTGCTGTGGGCTTACGAAACCCCCCAAATAATTATATTGAGTTATATTGCTATTTTCAGATTGCCCATTCTCCAATGTTTTTTGAGTTTATTGGCGTGCTTCCCAAAAAGAACTACCTTCGTTTTGCCTGCGTTTGCTGTTAAATCATTTTCATTGTTGTAGATGTTTAATGCATCCAGTACTCTTTGCATACCCATCATAGTATGATCCATTAGCACCATGTCATCTGCATACTGCAATAAAAACAGTCTAGTTGACCCAATTTTAGGAGCTAGCAAGTTGGTTTTGATATTGTTTTGCCAAGGTCTTCAGTGTATAAATTAAAAAGCAAGGGCGCTAATACACAGCCTTGTTTCAGCCCTCGATCCGTATAGATTTGTTTTGTTGCTGTGCTTGAGGATAATTTCACCCATACCCAGGTTCCGGTGTAGAGGGAAATTATGGCTTTCAGCAGCATAGTCGGTACCCCCAACTTTTGTAGTTTTTGCCAAAGCAGATTCTTGTAAACACAGTTGCATGCCGCAGAGTATTCTACAAAGCAAGCGAAAAGCGGGTTCCGTTTTTCACGAATGGCCTGTTCTACCAGATATGCAAGGGCTAAGATGTTGTCCAGTGTTGACGCTCCTGCTCTAAAGCTAGATTGATAGACTGGTAGAATTTCATTATCGTTGGCCCAGTTTTGCAGACCGTGCAGGAGGAGGCTTACATATCCCTTTGCCTCGATATCCAGGAGGGATATCCACCTATAGTTGGTTGGTTTTCCAGTATCGCCTTTTTTGTGAATTGGTTGCAGCAGGGAACCTTTCCAGGCTTCAGGAATCGTTGAGTGGGCCATACAGAACTGGTACAGCAGCGTGAATATAGTTCCCCAGAATTCACAGTCTTCTTTGAAAAGGTGACCCGTTAGACCATTGGGATCCCTTCTAATGTTCTTTAGTATTAAAGCCACATGTTTGCCCACATCAATAGTTTCAGTAGTTTCTTCGATGATTGAATGATTGGCGTTAAACGTGCTTATACTTTTAAATGGGCGTTGGTGGTGTGGCAGGATATCGTTGGAAGTACTGCAGTACAATGAGTTCACATGGTTAATCCATGTGTCACTGGCAACCCCATTGCGCTGGTCATGGCCGTGCCCAGACAGCCTATTGATATAAAGCCAGAATTTCGCCTGTCTGCTTACTGAAAATGTGCAACCATTTGGAGTCTTCCTGTCGCCTTTTAAGGCCCCATACATTTGTTCTGTGTAATTTCCTCGCTGTCAGCAGATTTTGGAGTGTCTGGTCGTCTCTCACTCGCTTGTGGTTGCGATTAGCTTGCCTCAAGACCTGCTGTAGCGCTTCTCATTTACACTGCTCTTCTTTGCTTGCACCGCAGCGCCTGTCCACATTGTAACCGCCCGCATTTGACTGCTCACATTTGCATAATTAATTAAGCACTACGCTCGCTTTGTTTGGCCTCTACATTATATATTGCTGTTTGTTGTACCTGGGCATTCTCTCCATTACATTATTCACTGTTTGGCCCCAAGCTCGCCCAGCTCGTATTTACCTTTGCTGCCATTTTGTTTGTTGTGCTTTAGAGCGAGCCCCTCCTCTCCGCCCCGCACCCGCCTCCACAGCTGCTCCTCCCTCCCAAGGATTATTAGAACTGCCCCGTAGAGTGAAGCGCTGTGACCTCCCTTACGCTGTAAGAGGCGGCCGCTCACTCGCTCTCTGCCGATTTCCTCAGCGTTTATCCTCTGACTGATTCCCTGACTGATAAGTGCCGGCTGGTATCGTAGCGCTTCCCATTTACACTGCTCTTCTTTGCTTGCACCGCAGCGCCTGTCCACATTGTAACCGCCCGCATTTGACTGCTCACATTTGCATAATTAATTAAGCACTACGCTCGCTTTGTTTGGCCTCTACATTATATATTGCTGTTTGTTGTACCTGCGCCTTCTCTCCATGACATTATTCACTGTTTGGCCCCAAGCTCGCCCAGCTCGTATTTACCTTTGCTGCCATTTTGTTTGTTGTGCTTTAGAGCGAGCCCCTCCTCTCCGCCCCGCACCCGCCTCCACAGCTGCTCCTCCCTCCCAAGGATTATTAGAACTGCCCCGTAGAGTGAAGCGCTGTGACTTCCCTTACGCTGTAAGAGGCGGCCGCTCACTCGCTCTCTGCCGATTTCCTCAGCGTTTATCCTCTGACTGATTCCCTGACTGATAAGTGCCGGCTGGTATCGTAGCGTTTCTCATTTAACTGCTCTTCTTTGCTTGCACCGCAGCGCCTGTCCACATTGTAACCGCCCGCATTTGACTGCTCACATTTGCATAATTAATTAAGCACTACGCTCGCTTTGTTTGGCCTCTACATTATATATTGCTGTTTGTTGTACCTGCGCCTTCTCTCCATTACATTATTCACTGTTTGGCCCCAAGCTCGCCCAGCTCGTATTTACCTTTGCTGCCATTTTGTTTGTTGTGCTTTAGAGCGAGCCCCTCCTCTCCGCCCTGCACCCGCCTCCACAGCTGCTCCTCCCTCCCTCCGCCCCCATCCACTCTCCTCTTTAAGCGTATGTCCCTACGTGCAGCGTCCACGCGCTACGGCCGCGCCGAAGGTGCGCCAAAGATAAGCCCGTCTACGCCCGTCCGCGCCTGGACCACGCCCAGCGCCAGAACCCTTGGCCCTCGTACCACCCACCCCACCCGCATTACTTACGACGCCACCACCCTCTTAGCCCTAAACCCCGGCCGTCCACCCAACTGCGTCCAAGCCGCTCCTGGACACACCCATGGTCCCTTCTCTTGCAACTCCTGCAAGTTCGACGGCACCAAGAACAACTCCTCATCCACGAACACAAAACAGATACCTGACCCCAACCACCTACAATGCATCCTGCTCAATACCCGCTCTGTCCACAGGCACGCCATCAACCTCTGGAACCTACTAGACAACTTCTTTCCAGATGTCGCCTTCCTAACAGAAACATGGATGAACTCCACATCAGCCCCTGACATCACCATTGCCATCCCGGAAGGCTATAAGATCATCCGTAAGGACCGTACCGACCAAACAGGAGGAGGCATCGCTATCGTCCATAGGAAATCCATCCGCATCTCAACCAGCTCAGACATCAATCTCGCCAATACGGAACACCTTCACTTCCAGATCCACATCGACCCCAAGACCACACTCAGAGGCACCCTCCTCTACAGGCCACCAGGACCCCGTACACAATTCAGTGAGGACATCACAGACTTTATCCCCCCACACGCTCTCCCCTCCGAGGATTACATTCTCTTGGGAGACCTCAACTTTCACCTTGAAAAGAACAACGACCGCAACGCCACCACCCTTCTGGACAATCTCGCCAACCTCGGACTTAAACAACTTGTCACTACCCCAACCCACATCGCAGGTCACGCACTCGACCCCATCTTCACCTCCAGCAAACATGTCTCCTTCAGCCACACCACTGCTCTCCTTTGGACGGACCACAGCTGCGTTCACTTTACCTACAACAAGACCACAACCAACAACCATCCTCAACCTACTCTGCGAAGAAACTGGAACAAAATCACCATCCACCAGATCTCCTCATCGCTTCTTCAAAACTCCCCTGCCCACTCCTCAAACCCCGACCAAGCCGCCATTAACCTCACCCAATGGCTATCCAACAGCGCCGACATCCTAGATAGCAACGCCCACAACAGCAAGGAATTATTCAACATCGTCAAGGAATTTACTAACCCCTCAGCCAACTCCAACGACATCACCCCCTCTCAAGCCCTCTGCGACTCCCTAGCTTCGTTCTTCTACAACAAGATTGCTGACATCCACAACAGCTTCGACAACCGGCCCGAAGACCAACCCACCCAACCTTCTGCAGGACCCCCTCCCCCCTCGAACATCCTCAATGACTGGAACCCAATCTCCACTGAGGACACCATCCGCCTAATGAATTCCATCCACTCAGGATCCCCCACAGACCCATGCCCTCACCACATCTTCAACAAAGCAGACTCCATTATTGCACCGCACCTTCGAGACGTCATCAATTGCTCCCTCAACTCCGCCACCTTCCCGGAAAGTTGGAAACATGCCGAACTCAGCGCCCTTCTGAAGAAACCCACAGCTGACCCCACCGAACTCAAAAACTACCGCCCCATCTCGCTCCTTCCATTCCCGGCCAAAGTCATCGAGAAAGCTGTCAACAACCAGCTCGCCGCCTTCCTCGAAACCAACAAATCCCTTGACTCCTCACAGTCTCCTCAACAACAACAACCTCAACATCATATCCTACGCTGATGACACTCAACTGATACTATCACTCACCAAAGACCCCAACACCGCCAAAACCAACCTACATGAAGGAATGAAAGAAGTAGCCGAGTGGATGAAGTACAGCCGTCTAAAACTGAACTCAGACAAAACTGAAGTCCTCATCCTTGGTACCTCCCCCTCCGCCTGGGACGACTCTTGGTGGCCAGAGGCCCTTGGAAAAGCACCCATCCCGACGGACCACGCTCGGAACTTAGGTGTCATCCTGGACTCCTCAATCTCTATGAACAGACAAGTCAGCGCCGTCTCATCTTCTTGCTTCAATATTCTTCGCATGCTCAAAAAAACATTTCGCTGGATCCCCACCGAAACCAGAAAAACGGTCACCCACGCACTGGTCACGAGCCGCCTGGACTACGGAAACACCCTATACGCCGGTACCACCGCAAAACTCCAAAAAAACTCCAACGCATCCAGAACGCCTCAGCCAGACTCATACTAGACATCCCGCGTAATGACCACATCTCTGGACACCTGAAAAACCTCCACTGGCTCCCCGTTAACAAGAGGATTACTTTCCGCCTCCTAACCCACGCACACAAAATACTCTACGAACTTGGACCCGAATGCCTCAACTCACGACTTTCCTTCTACACCCCCTCCCGCCTCCTACGATCCTCCAACCAAGCCCTTGCAACTGTACCTCGCATCAACAAAACCACCATGGGAGGCAGATCCTTCTCCTACCTGGCAGCTAAAACCTGGAACTCACTTCCCACTCACCTTCGCCTCACTCAGAACCACCTTACATTCAGAAAACAACTTAAAACCTGGATATTCGACAAGTAATTCCCCTCCCTTCCTCAAGCGCCTTGAGACCCTCTGGGTATGTAGCGCGCTATATAAATCACTTGACTTGACTTGACTTGACTTGGTTGAAAATGGCAGCACACCCTTTCTCCATGTACGAACTGATGGTTTGATTCTTTACCTAACAGGAGACGATACAACTCCGGAACCAATTTTGTCCACTTCTCAGGTATATTACCCGCAGTGAAATCTTGGGCAAGTGTAGACCAGTTGTTTTTCCCGGCTGACATACACTATCTGTCTATTTTATTCCACTTTAATCTTCTCAAGAGTGTGTGTATTTCTTCCCCATTAGACAAACCCAGGGGTGTAATGTGCCAAACCCAGGGGGTGATGTGAGAGGCACTAAGAAAATCGAGCAGACACCTACTACTGCACGCAAGGTTAATGGTACTGCCTATTCAAGAGTACAGGATAAACTGGGCAACTAATGCAAGTCGGCATGGTTGCCGGTTTTGCGACCAAAGGAGATAAACAATGCTTCATCTGTTAAGCTGTTGCCCCATGTACCTTCCAGCTCGACGCTCCCTATTAAGGCCAATGCTTTTAACCGAGGAGATTTCCTCCTACAAAAACTCGTGGGCTCTTGTCTAAACACAAACAGACCAATGGATCTGGTTTAATATGGCAAATTCACAAACATTTGCATACCGTGAAAAAATAGACCGAACACCAGACTGTGACTGGGGGTTGGGAAGGGGAGGGTCTAGTGGCACCAGCTTTTGGTATAACTGGTTTCATATATTATGATTTTATGGTTTTTAATGTATCCTAATAACTCTTAAAATTTTAAACATCTTCGGCGATTTTACTGAGGCTTTTGTACCAATTGTTATTAATTTGCACAATACAGACTTCATTCATTCATTCATTGGTTAGCAGGAGTAAAGCAAGCAGAGTCCAACGGCAACAAAAATGGGCCCCGCAAAAGAAGGCAAAAACATGGCGTGACCCTGCTGCTAGGGCACATTTGCAACAATTTCCATATTTTCGAGAGTAGATGGTTGTTACACCCGTAAACAATTATCCAAGTGTTGAATAGTTTGTATTTGGAAGTGCATTTAAATGGAAGGAAAATAGGAGTACACCAGAGAGGGTTTGGGGGAGGGGTGTGCACTGGGTATGTTGAGAAAGTCATCATTCTGTAAGCGTCACCAACGTTCCCAATTGTTTTTCCCTTTCTCACACACCTATAATTAACTGTTAAAAGCCAGTCTCCTGGGGTTTGTCAGTGTGGATGTGGTACAAAGCTTCTAATAATCTTAATCTTTCTTGTGAGGCCAAGTTTCTCTTCCCTCTCTAATGGGTGTGCGCTGTATCTGTAAGGGAAAATGCTGGGTCTCTATGATATCTACTACTAACTTGAACATGGTCTTACAGCTGGGACAGCAGCTTTTCTATTGGTATCCTCAGCCACAATCGCCAGGCGTGTCAAGGAATCATACAGGATGGTTCAGTAGTGAAAGGGTGGTAGTGTTGTCCAGCAACCACTAACCAGACCAGTTATGGAGCAGAGCGTAATCTTTATGGCTTTTAAGGATTTCACTGATATGCTCCACTAATAAAAGTCTCTAAAAATTGCCACAACCATTTAATTTCTGGGTTTGGTACTTCTAATAATATTGAAATGAAATTAAATGATATGTTAATCGCTTTTCATGTTTCGTTCCTCTGTTATTTAGGTGGGGAAACTGTGTTACAGTAAAAACATGAACCATTTTAGAAGATCAAAGACCGAAGAAAGTGCAACGGATGGAAGACCCACAAGAAGAGATACTGCTTATCAAGACCTGGCACCAAAAGCTGTTGTTAACCCTTTGAAATATCATTTGGGGCAAAGACAAGAACACTTCTCTAGACTGAAAGCACAAGGTGTGCCTTTGCAGGTCGAAGCAGAAATTACTCAATTAAACGTGAGAGGGGTGTCGATGCCTCGAAAGAACAATTATTCAAGGAATGGGGAGTGTAAAAGTAAGGCACGTGCCCAAAGTCATCTGCCTCCTGCTGATACCAACACATGTAAAGAAAGATATAAAGAAAGCCTTGAGAAATTACATCCGGTGCAACCCCTCGCCCTGACAAGGCCTCCTGGCAGGCCCCTGCAGCTAAGCATTCAGAGAACCGCCTGGGACAATTATTCTCTGCACACACAACATGAAGGGCTGCAGTTCCAAAGACCTGTGCTCGCTCAGTCTTGGCTGAAGTATGGGTTTCGTGCCTATACTGTTCCATTCAATTCCACTACCAAACCAAGTCAGGAAGAAACCTATTTCATTTTTGGCTGTCGGGCTGAGAATTTCTTTTCTAGAATGCTCCCTTCCTTGAGCAATGGCTCTCTCCTGAAGCCCTTTGCAATGAATAAAAAAGCCATGCTTTACATAAATGGTGAAAGCCTGAAAAAAGCAAGAACTTCGGTCTATAAGGACGCAAGCACCCAGACCACAGCAAATCAGCAACCGCTCAAGCTGCAGGATGCAGGTGCTGAAAACCAGGGAAACGGGCCAGCTGAGATGTCAGACACAAAAAATCTCGAAAATGATCAAGGGATAAAAAGTTATGATTCCAAAAAATTGCAGTCCATTGAAGAAACTTCCAAATTTGTAAAAGTGGATATATCCACCCGGAAATCTAAACTAAATCTAGCATTGCCTCAAAATGTGCCTTTTATGAATCAAGATTTGCTCTCAGTCCCTATGTCTACTGCGTCAGCTGTGTCCTATCTGAATGTCCCAGCATTCTCCAATGTGTTCGCAGAAGACAAGGAAGTACAAAGACTTCAAACTAAATCGAGAATGTCTCCCCTAACCGAAGGTTTGCCAAACACGGATGGCTGTAGTACTGTCCTACGTGTACCAGGTGGCACTCCAAATTCATGTTATTCTGTAGCTTGGTCTACTGATGAAACCGACTCTGATGAATCTGAGATTACAATTCATGTTCCGATTATTAAGTTTTCCTATGAAAATAGAGAATAACTGTAGAAATGTTCATTTGTGAATCTGTGTATCAACCTGCTAGAAGTTCAGTGCTTAATTTGTAAAATAATAGGTGCAGGTGCTCACAATTTTTCTTAGAAGGCCACACCCACTTCTCCCGGCTCCACCCATTTCCCCAATGGCTCCTCCCACATCTGCCACTGGCACAGCTGAACACCAGGTGTAATACCTGATCGGAATTTCTATTAGTGAGCTTTCCTAAAGTAAAGGATGTTTATTTATTTATTTTATTTATTTATTTATTTTAAAGGTTTTATATAGCGCTGGCTAGACCCAGAGGTATCAGAGCGGTTTACATGAGCATCTGATCATAGGTGTAGGTTCCATCGTTACAAAGGTTACACAGTTATTAGAGCATGGCAACATAGTTACTTGTAAGGTCGAGATAAAACATAAAGCACAAATACGTAAGGGGAAAAGCAGGCAAGGGGAAGATTTAGGGGAGGGGTAATGAGGCGGGAAAGAGAAGAGGAGGGTGAAGGACACAGCATGGAAAGAGGAGGGGAGGGGGGAGTGGGACACAAACCGGTAGGCGAGTCAATACAACGTACAAAGTCCAGTAAACTGTGAACCCAGGGGACGTGGTATCACTTCTCTATCTCAGTTGCGGGAGGCTCCCTTTACGCAGTGGACTCTGTCAGAGGGGTCTCTGAGACTACAAGGCCTACAAACTGGATCCTTCCCCAAAAAGGGGAGAGGGAGTGCTTTGGCCAGGGGTGCCATACCATACCTCAGCTGTGAGTGACTCCCTTGGCGCAGTGGACTCTCACAGCGGGTTTGCTGAGACTGCTTACCATGATTAAACTTTGGGGGAAAATTAAAGCAAAAAGTGCATTTATAGCACAAATTCGGCTAAAAGGTTGTGTGGTGAAATAAAGCTTATCTATGATCACGTGATTTGGGCAAGCAAGGTAGCTTTGTTTGACCTCAGGTGACTCTCAGGTTTCACACTGTGCCATTGAGTCAGAATGATTAGATTAGTATCTCTTTCTGACATCAAGTCTTAATGCTTTTTCCTTAGTTCATATTGGATAAGATTAGAGCAGAGGTGACAAGCATAAGCCATATTTTATGTCTGGCAACTTTACATGGTGTGATGAGATCCCAGAATGAGGGCAGAAAAGCACTGCTCAACAATTGAGAGTGCCTTATACTTGTTTTCATGTAAAGAGAGATTAATCAGATTCACAATGTGTTGAGCCAAGGGATTCCTACCTTGGTTCCCTGTTATTCGTGGTGGGCAGCTGCAGTCTTTAGGCCACATTGTGGCTCAATTGTTAGAAGAGGCAGACCATGAAGCAGTGGTCAGACCCGGGACCAGGGTTCAATTCCTGACGCGGCACGGTCTTGAGCCCAAAATGTCCATGGACTCAATAATTCTCACTTCGGTGCCTGCTCAAATCACGGGTTCACACTCTGCAACTCCGGGCAATAGCTTGCTTAATCTCCACTATGGCCCCCCGCGGCGGGATGCCTGGCTTTCACCTTGGGGGTGCCCAGTACGGCTTATCTCACAGGGAAAAACCAGGACGGGTTCCCAAAGCAAGCGCTTAGAGACCGTTGGCGATAATGCGCTATCTAAATATAAATTACAATTACAATTCCTGAAAACTCACTTTTTTTTGTGTGGGCATGTGACTCGAGCTTTGAATAAATAAAAATAAAAACCCTTGCAGAATTTAAGCAGAAAAAGTACACAGACCCCTCTGCCATAACAAACGTTTGTGAAAGTTGAATTTATTCGAAAATCCATCTGTTGTGGTTCAAATATATTTTATATTTTGAACAAAAATTGATTCTGCAGAGACAATGCAGCAACTATGTGGAATTCATATTCAAAAATACTGGACTGCTATCAGCTAACCTCCTTCAGCCCATTCAAATAAAAAAGTGTTTCCATTTCTTTCTGGTTGGTGGGTGTCATTTTTAAAAGCTCTTTCTTTTCTGGTTCTCATCACCCCCATCAGCCCATATCTTCACTTCAATAAAGTTAAAAGCAACTGGAACATTAGAAACTGCCTTCCCTCACAGATATCTGCTATTCCTAATAAATGTGATCTTGTACCCTTGCAATCCTGTTTCCCCACATAAGGTCTGCAGACAGCGTGAACTGGTAAAAGGCGCAAAGAACGAAAACCCTACAAAAATGCACAGTCCTCTTTTTCAAGGCCAAGGCAAAAACACATGCATACATATGACACACACATCCACCCACTCCCCTTCCTCCCAGCGCCAACAAAGATTTACTCCACTTACCTGATCCATGAGGATGATTGCTGATCACAGTGGGCCACTGGATGGGTGCTCCAATTAGCTTGTGCAGGCCAGGCGGGAGTTTGCACCTCAGAATGCCCTGCAGTGCCAGCTGCTCCCAGTAATGCTACCACGCTCAAGACTGGCAGTTTTAAAAGTGTACAGAGGAACACGTCCAAACCTGCATCTGACAATTACTGAAGTTGGTAGTGGCCCCGACCATGACACGACAGTGTCAAATGCAGGACTTCAGTTCAGTGGAAGGTCATTAAAGGAAGCCTCCTACACACTTCCCATCTGCTCAGCGACATTATGGGAAGTTTGTTCTGAACTTTCCCAACCTGCCTCAGCACACCTAAGCCATGAGCCCTCACTCAGCCACGATTATCCAATAGAAAGGGCACGTGAAGGGCAGGCATGCACTGCTGACCTCACGAAGGTGATGATGATTCACGTTCACCATGCCTGGGACAGCGTGCGAAGACATTTCAGGCAGAGGCCAGGGAGAACAGGTAAACTTTTGTTAATAATTACCGGGCCTGCCTCCTAGGAGAAAAACAATCTTATAGACCCGGCCCTGTAAAATAAGTGCAGTTGCTGAGCACCGGAAAGCACCGGCACAAATTAAGCACCGAGTACAATATTCACTAAAGATGGACTGAAAACGACATATGCCGCTGAGAAAGGAGAATCAAAACAAGCTGTACATTGAGCCACGACATTTGTGCCAGCATTTATTTCTCATATTGCATGCTATCTCAAAAACCTCCTCTCACTATATTCCTAAAACTGTGCATAAAAATGTAACCTTGACATAACACTTTATTGTTCCCTCTCTTTTCTTTCTTTTGAATGATCCTTTCCTTTCCTTACTTCCACCCTCTGCATGCATCCTCTCTCTGAATGTAGCCTACTCTAAGCTAATCTACTCTAGTATATGGATTTATCCCAAAAAACATTTACAAGAACTCACATAGCCACCACTAATGATCGCACCTAACTCCTAATACTTTTATCTACCACAAAGAAACTAACTGGAGTAATCGTGTGGAATGGTTTCCTTGAGACCACATGACTAATCCCATAAACCAACAATAAGCAAAAACCACTGGATTAACCAGTAACCTTGGGTTAAAGAGTAGCATGCTCCTCACTGAAAAGTGCTCAACACCTCATCAAGGGTAGTAAGCATTATATAAAATAATTTACGGTGCAATACATGATATTTTCTGAAAAGCAATCTAGCTTTATAACTTTCAGTGGGATTGTCTCAAAAACATGGGGCCTCATTTACATGGAATGATGCATCACTGCACTAAGGCAGGGATGTGTCGAAATAGCTTGTGCTGTGGTAAGACAGTTTACAATGCCATTGATGCATCGTATTTACAATACGGGGCACCATCGCAGAGGGTCTCAAAGATGGGTCAGAAATTCTGACGCATCTGTAGGAAGGATGTCACAACGCATCAGCCCCAAAAGTGCGACATTGCTGAAGTTTGCCTTATGATAGACACAACTACAGCAATGTCTAAGAGAACAGAGACAATGTGTCTGTACTGACTGACGCAAGTAGCATAATGTGTGTGGACCAATGTAATAGAGTGTGAAATGATGAAAAACTCACCTTGGACTCTCTTGCACTGGTCCTGGATGTAAACCATACATGTGTTAAGAATGGCTAAGTGTCTCATTACAGCGGTTATAGACTACTTATGTGTACAACGAATTTAACCCTGGGCGTAGTTCGCGAAGTAGTGCTACGCGTAGCTACGCGAAGTGCACTTTGTACTACACCAGCTCTACGTAGCTACGCAAATTGCGTTGTGCACTGTGCAAAATGCTGTTCACACTTATTGCACAGTGCTGGATGCTTGTCCGCACTGTGCAATCAGTGCAAACTGCAACTTGCACAGTGCAAGCGGTCGTTTTCTGCCACTCAAGTAGAATTCCACTCGAGCGGCAGCTTTCTCCAAGCGGACTGGTAGTTTCTCATCGCGAATATACGCGACCACTCGCAATGAGAAACCTGACCCCCCCGGGTTGAGAATCTTGCCGGGAGGTTTATATTCCACGGTCCCGATCGGCAACTTGGAAAGGTCTCGCCGGGATGTCATTTTGCTTGCTCGCGGTCGCCAACTTGACGTTGAGGACCGCGAGCAAGCAAAAAATGACAGCTTAGCTACGCTGCAGAGTTTGCACTGTGCTACATGCAATTCGTGTAGTGCGAAGTAGCGTAAACCGTAGTGCTTCGCCCAGGGTTAACAACGATACCTAAGTATAGGTGACATATTGAGTGACACTTTAATGTGAGTGGATACAAGTATATGTTGTCATGTACAGTGGCAATTCAGGTGTTACCTGCCTTATGTATGTACTTGCCTTTTGTGGTTTGTAGTGCCTTGGCTGGTCTTGGGGACTGTTGGAAAGTGAATTATTAGTACTGGTAAATATTCATCTACCAATGGCAATAAGGCCACTAACACAGTCTAGGGGCTCATAATAGATCTCATAGGATTATTCCCCTGGTAGCTTGGCTGCGAGCAGGTAGGCTTAATTTCAGCGTCAGGTACGTAAAGCATTTAAAAACACCAGTTCAGTAAATAATTAAGACACAACACACAATAAAAATTCAAGACCAATTTATAAAAATGGGAAATATTTTTATCTTTAAAATGACAACAAAACAATTGAAATCCAATGTAGAAACATTGGAGATATGAATTTTTGAAGATTTAGCACAACATAGCATATAGAAACGCAACGCATTGGAACATCTGGTCGCGCTAGACCAGGACAAATTCAGAGTTTCAGGCCGACCGCAATAGAGCTCGGCGTGGCTACCCCTCGCGGTAGGCCTCGGTCAAAGTTTTTACTTTCTGACTTAGAAACTTTCCTGGAACTTTTTGTGGCTTGGTCCCTCAAAGGTCTCCACTAGTTTGTGGTTGATGAGGGTTCACTGGCTGGCCTTTTGACAAGCTCCTGGTCAAACTATGGAAATCAGACCTCCGGAGCTTTCCAGCGGGGCAAACCAGGGGGGCAGGCCAGCTCTCGGTTGAGGGTCGCCGGCTTGGCTGGCCAGGTTAAGTAGGTTCACTTATAAAGCTGTTTTTAAAGTTGCTCCACCTTTCTGGAACTGCTTCCTGAAGTTCCTCTGAGGGTCCCAAAGTGTCCAAAACTTACTGCAAGGGTCTGGAATCTCCATGATGGTCTTTGAAAGTTTGAGACTTCAGTTCCCGTAATCCACTTGGACAAAACACATACAAATCCACTGGAACCACTTCAGGCTAGGGATTCTTGGAGGTGATGGTCCAGGGGAGCTCGGCTAATGTGTAGCTTGAAGGGAGTCCACTTGTTATTCCTTCTTAAAGCTAGTTAGGTCCAAAGGGCTATAGGTCCAGATTGTGCAGCAGGGGCTGTCAGTCAAAGGGCAGGGCTCGAGTGGCGCGAATCAAACTTCCAGCATGGACCTTGCTTCTTCTGTTGTTACAAACAGCGGATCTGAAACGCTCCGCCCCTCTTTGATACTTATTCAGTGTTCTCTGGGATCAATCAGGAGGGCACTTCTGTTGAATGAGGTTCAGGGCAACACCCCTGAACATGCCCATTTCCTCCAAAGTGTGGCTCAATGATCTCCCAGAAAGCACTATTTCTCCAAAATTCTGTATGGCTGAAGTCACAGCAGAGAAGCAAGAGCTAGCTAAACCAGCGTCAAGGATGGCTCATTACAATAACACCCCTTCCTCCTACATCTGCACATTCCATCCTTAAGCCTACCATCTAGCTGGGTTCAGAGTGGAAAGGGGGTAGATGGACCTGGCAGTCTCTGCCTGTCCCCTTCTACCTTTGAAGCTGAAGCTTTACAACCCTTACCCCATGCTCTGGCATTCCTGTGGTGCAGGGTCCTCTTACAAGAGATAGCCTTTCCTCCCTGGATACCACTTATCACTTCAGCAAAGCATCCTGGATAATCCACTGAACTCTGACCAATCAGGGCAGACCACTGGAAGGCTGAATTTTAGCTTACGGACAAGAAAGTCTTATATCTTCCTTTTTGTACATTTTAGGATAAATCCAACAACATCATATTGTTTGATTTAGCAATACGATTCTCCTAAGTCCTTGAATTATATTTTTTTGTTGTTCCTTACCATAGATATTAATTCATTACTAATGCAATGTGGCTGGAGATCTACAATGAGGACAATGAAATGTCCAATTTCTCCAGCACCAGAGCCTATAAAAATGCATTAGGACAACCCTCCTTATAGTTACATGATGTCACCCACCCCGGGAAACCTAGAGGAGACTTTATATGTCCTGAATATACAAAAATAATGTAGATCTGCAATACACAGTGCTCCTAGCACAAAAGTCGATTTTGGGAATCACTTTACCACAATGAGGGAAGTGAAAATGTGCAATTTCCCTATCCCCAGGGCAAATCAAATCTCTTTTTATAAGGGTCCTCCTGATAGGTACCTGACCCCCACCCCTGGGATACCTATGAGAGACCCTGGAGGGTTCCTAATATGCCACAATGATGTACTTTATCAACTTTTAAGTGCCTTAAACACCAAAGTCGAGCTTGGGCACAATTTACTTTTTAAAAACAGTCCTGGGATGCTTTTAAACTGACCTCAGGCTCTTAGCAGTGCAAACATACAACTTCAGAAGGGGCTGGTGGCCTATAAACTTCCCCGGCCTATAATATACTAGGGACTTAAAGGTAATTTTAACCCCCTTGCCCTCTTATGCACAAGGGCCTTATAGGGGAGGTCATGTCAATTATAGGGATACCCTAACCCATAGTGTACCCCAGTGTTTTCACTGTATTCTAAATGTGGTTTCAGCATAGCAATGGCCCGAGGCATGGTTAGGCAGAGCCCAGGGACCGTCAGAATCAGTTACCACCAAAAAAATGGAGATGCCCAGGCACAGGATGACTTTGCAACAGGGACCCATTCCCATATGGATTCCTGGCCTGTCCCTTACATGGAGTACACAACGTCACATTGCCTTGCTGCAGTGGAGGATGATATCATATGTGCCAAGTTCCGGGGCTGATCAAGGTGTCCTACAAAATGATGTAAATAAGCCCTGTGACCTTGAAGCGTACACTAGATGAGAGAAACAGGAACAAAGTAAAGTCCTGACTAAAAGGTCCAGTCAAAGGTTTCAGTCATTTAAACCTGAGCTCAACCACTTGTCACCAAGGCAGAGGAGACAGACTTATCTTAGGGAAAATGTGTAAAGCATTTGCAACGACCGAAACAATTAAAAAGTGAAGACACATCACAATAAAAATTCCACTCCAATTTATAAAAGTAGAAAAAAAAATAGCAAGCTAAATGTCACTAAAGTTGCAATAGTCTGATAAGGGGAATTGGAGATATGAATTTCCAAAGATTTAAGTGGAAAAATCACTAAGAAAAATAAAGCACCAAATGTAAGTCAATGGTCATGGTAGACTGGGACCAAAGTGCAGTTTCAGGTCAGACTCACCAAGTGTATTGTTCCCAATAAAAGTCTGGATGTCAAAAAGCCAAACAAGTTTCTAAGACCCACTTAAGAAAGAAACTTTTCCACTTTCTGGAAAATAACATTTAAATCTCTTCTAAGTCCCAACATTGAAAGGGGGTTTTTGAGCAGAACAATCCTCCCTATGCAGGTCGCCACTGAAATTGTAGATGCCACAGTGGAACCGAAGGCCAGATAACTGAAGCAGGTTGGCCCCGAAGGCACTCGAGAGCTTTGAAGATTTCTTGAGAACATTTTTCTAAGTATCATTGCAGAATGGAATTAAGTCTTTTTTCGGAGGTGGGGGGCCTTTGAATGGGACAAAGTTGAAATCCAATTCGACTCCGTAGAACTGGTGGTTGGACACTTTTTCTGTTGGGTCTCATTGATTCTCTGCAGGCAGGAAGAGGTTTAAAAAGTTGTCACACTTTCTTCTGGTGCCCAAACATCCTCAGGAGTATACTTCCAAGGCCCTAAGGACTCCAGAGGAGGCAATTAGAGACTCTCAGGGTGTCAGGCAGAGGCTAACAGTAGGGTCCATTCCAGGTCCAGTTGCTACTAGTCAGCTGGGCACTTCAGGAAAACGGTCTCTTGACGCTTGTTGTATCCCTGTAGCCATATAGAAAGACAGCCAACTGACCCTGGGAGTCCTTTTCTTTGTCCTGGGTACAAATTGGAGTGGACTCAGTCCTTCAGGTTTCCTTATAAGTATCAAATAGCAGGTGCAGTATCTCTTCCATTCTTTCAAAGGTACAGAGGATGTTCTAAGGAGGGTACTTTGGGGTGCCACCATTATGGTTGGCACTAGTTAGTAGGTGCGGGTGACTCCTGTCTCTTCCCCAACCAGTGGGGGGAAGTTACATTGGGCTACCCTATGCACTTTGGCAGCAGTTGCTCTATTGCAAACGATCCCACATGCAGCTTATTCCCCAAATATGAGGCAACCCTTCTCCTCTTGTGCAGAGCCTGTGCACACGCACAGTGGTGTGTCCAGGGCAATCAGCAATCCCTCCTGGTCATCTATAGGTCACTCAAGGGTAGCTTTCCTACCAACAAGTTTGGTGCTAGCCTGACTAGGTTGTCACCAAACATTTAATTGTGAAAGGGCAGGCCCCTTTGAAGTTAATTAGGTTCCTGAGCCCACCCAAACTGGTCTTCCAGCTAGGGGAGGGAAAACATCCTCACTCCCAGGGCATTGCCCCAGCTCTAGGAGTCATTTTCACACCTCTTTCACACCTCATTCAGGCCAAGTCCATGCAAGGCAGTGGCTGGGGAGCTGCAAATTAGCCTCCAGCAGGTAATGCTAACTTTCTAAAAGTAACATTTTGGGTGTGTGGCCAAGATGGTGGATGGCTGAGATGTGTTTTTCTGTCTCTCAACTGGAGGCCCTGGGCCGGGTCCCAGTGAAGCCTTTGGGAGACGAGGTGGGGATCTGATTTGAGCAGCGGCAGTTCCAGATTCTCACTGGGTACAGCAGGGGTTTGCCCTGAGTACCCTTCCTGCCAAGGGGTTCACCAGCAGCACGGCCACAAGATTGGGCCTGGTACAGCTGCATAGCAGCTGCCCTGTGGGACTGGCTTTCTGTCTTGGCAGACCTGACCTGCGGAGTGGGAGAGACCATGCCCGGAGAGTGTTGGCGGGGCACATGCCTGTGCCACCTGCTTCATCACCAGCAGACTCAGGAGAGAACTGCAGATTGCGGGCCCAATCGTCCTTACACCGGGACATGGGCATAATGAAGCAACCAGAGGCAGCTGGGATTGGGCCGCTGCCCTTGCTGGGGCACTCCCGGTCCTCTAAAACATCTAGAACGGCATTGCTGGCTCTTGACCTCGAGGGCTGGAGCACTGAAGTGCAATCAGCCATTGCCAGGACTGCATCAACCCACTGGGTGGCATATAGTGCAGAGTTGGTCCCGATGGACGTTGATCCTTAAGGCCACAGCCTGCCCTATCCAACATGAACGACCTGACACAGCCCACCAGTTGCCCAGACAAGCATACACCAGATGAGTGCCTTCTGCGCCACTATTTTGGTGCTCCTCAGGGCTTCCTTCCACCGCATGAAGTGCCTTACTGAATGTGGGCTTGGACTGGGGCCCGGTGCTGGTGACTGGTGCTTGGGATGTATGAACATCTGCGCCGAGACCATGAAGGTACCCAACTCTGTTGTGGTGACATCTATCTCTGGGCTCCACTTATCGGTGCTGCAGGGGGGTACAGGTGCTACGAGCCTATGCACTTCCTCCCTCGCGATCAGTACCTAAGGGGGCAGCCCTGCCCTCATCCTAACCGCTCTTCTTCCTGCGCCCAAAGTCTCCCAAACCAGGGGTTCTTGGAGCTCCACATCAGTGGGACAGTGATTCCCATTTGGCGACCTTGAGCACTATCCCTAGGAATGCAAGCACTTCCGCATTACATGTGCAGGCCCTACGTTGCCATCTCTAGCACCATGACCACAGGGAGAAGAAAAAGGGATCGGTTAGTGAAGGGCATGCTATAAAATACCCCTGGCTCACAGGCGGAGAGCCCTGCGACAACCTTGAGCATGGTGGACACTGCGGAGCCCGATGGACCGGAGCCTCCTCTGAACCACCCCTTCTTCGAGGCCCTGTTCAAGTCCCTACATGAGGACCTCCAAGTCATGAAAAAGGGCCTTTCAAATGATCTCAAAGAGCTCTGCTGTGACATGGATGCTCTTGGGGACAGGGTTTCTACATAGGAGGACTGGGGTGAACCATGAGGAGGAGATGGAGTGCCTCCAGCAAGAGGTTCTCTGACTCCATGACCAGCACCTTGACCTGTAGGCCCATGAGGAGGACTTGGAGAAGAGGTCCTGACACAATAACATCCGTATCATTGGTTTTCCACCTGGCGCAAAAGTGTCCGACATCCCCACATTTGTAGCTGACCTCTTTAGCATGACACTTGATGAGTTGTCAGAATTTAGGATCAAGCTAGATCACACCCACTGTGTGGCCCCCGGGACATCCTGCCATGCATCCACAAATACCCACTGCAGGAATACATCCTGGAAATTGCCCAGGGCAATCAACTACTTCAGTTCCAAGGCCACATGCCTACGCTTTACCAGGATCGGGCTGCATCCTCCTTACTGAAATGAAAATCCTTCCGCACAGTCACTGCTCACCTTCAATTTATTGGCATGTCTTATTCATGGGGACACCCACTTCAGCTGATCTTCCGGTTCCTGGGGAAAGTTCACCAATTCAGGTCAGTGGGAGGTATGCAGGCTCCTGCACATCAAGACAAACTCTCCGGATCGCTTTCGGTCTGCTCGAGGAGACGGTGGATGAGGGGGCACTTACAGGTGCAGAACTGTCAAGAGATCGGTTGCAGGGCTGTGTCCAGACCCAGAGACGGTGGCCAGAGAGCAGTCCTGGCTTTTCTCACAGAGGACTCTGCAGACTTACTGTTGAAATGAAGCCAACACCACTCATTATTGCTACTCTACCTCTGCTCCTCTTTCTCTCTTCTCACTCTTGAGTACGATGGGGTGGCCCGGGCTAGAGCGGGGGAGCGCTGGTCTCTTTAACCCACTTATCTCTCTGTACCCATGGGGCATCCCGCCCTGGACATTGATACTGTTTGAAATGTTCTGTTTTTGTTAATTTGTTCACAAGGGGTTGTTCGATTTCTCCTTCACCTTGGGACTGTCCCACTCTCAGTCTTACCCATGTGCCCTTTGCCCTACTGGGGCCTACACTGCTGTACTCCTGCCAGAAGATAAGTCTCCCACCTCCAGGGGGCCCAAGCAGGCAGACAGATTACTCAGCCTTACTCCCACTTCAATGACAATAGAACTTAAGATCCTTACCCTTAACATGAAGGGCCTGAATACCCCACTAAATGGCATGCCATACTTTCCTGATGGAAACACTCATGGGCACACATTTGTCTCTTACAAGAAATACATCTCCTTAATAGTGATACTCACAGATTTCGTTCTTGGGCATTTCCTCCTCAATTTCTTTCTTCTTTCCCTTACAAAACAGCCGGGGTAGCCATTCTTGTCTCCAATACCTTTAAGGGCAAGGTCGGTCCTAAGCAGGCTGAGATTAGGGTAAGATTATTGGCATACTCTGTTGTGGTGGGTTCCCACAGCTTGACCCTTGGTACGATCTATGCTCCTAATGATGTGCAGGAAGATTTCATTCGCCTGGCTGTGAAGGAGCTATCAGGGTCGGTGGATTGTAGCCTTTTGTTGGGGAGAGACCTTAATTGGGCTTTCGACACCGACTTGGACCAATTGGCCCAATGTCAGGGACAATCAGGGGCTCTCTCCCGAGATGGGGCCAGCTGGCTACGAGTGATGAGCATGGTTGATATCTGGCAGACACTTCACCCCCACACTAGAGACTTCACCTTTTATTCACATGTCCACAAAACATACGCCAGAATTGATTACTTTTTGGGCTCGCAGGAGGTTCTTTCTCTCATCACGGCAGCTGTAATAGAACCTTGCTCGCACTCGGATTCTGCTGCGGTGGCGGTCACGTTCGACATCCCTACAACTTGCCCATCCCCAAAACTTTCATGTGAAACCCTCTTGCATCGCCCTGATGTTGTGCAACAGATTATTTAAACGCTGGACGAATTTTTAGCCCTTAATGACACCGCGGTTGTCACTGTTGCCACTCTATGGGAGGCCCTGAAGGTCGTTCTTAGGGTAGAATTTATCGCAATGTCTTCGGTGGATGTTAAGATCTACAAAGACAAAAGGGAACAACTACCTTGCTAGGTCCTTGAACTGTAGCATATACATGTATGTATGTATGTATGTAAGACACACTTATAAAGCGCAACTATCACCCGGCGGGTATCCTGGCGCTGTCATCTTTCAAGGCCCGAACACAAGAGACATTACATTAGCAGCCATCTATATTGTCCTTGGGAAAAAGTGAGTTTTTAGTCCCTTTTTGAAGGCAGAAAGGTCCCCCATACTCCGGAGAGACAGTGGAAGCGTATTCCACAGCCTGGATGCTGCGTAGCCAAATGAGCGCCCACCCATCCGTATCCTCCGGATTTTAGGGACTGCCACTAGATAGGCTGAGGCAGAACGAAGGGATCTGGTGGGAGTGTACCAAGAGAACATCTCCCGCAAAGAAGTCGGACTTAGATCATGAAGAGCCCGAAAGACCAGGCACAAGGCCTTAAATTCAACGCGCTGGGGGATGGGCAGCCAATGAAGATCTTTAAGTGCAGCTGAAGAGGAATCATGGCTTCTGCGAGAGAGTGCCGATTTTGCGGCAAAATTCTGAACCAGCTGCAATTTGCCCACCAAGATGGCAGGAGCCCCCAGAAGCAGTGCATTGCAGTAATCTAGTCTGCTTAGGATGATACTCCGCACTACTTCTGGTCTGGCGTGGGTCAGGAGCAATGGGAGGATCTTCCGTACGGTGCGCAACAGCACCATACAGGTGGACACAGTTTTATTTACAAAACCGTCTAGTTGAATGTTGGCTTCCATCATCACTCCCAAATTGCGAACAGATTTAGCCGCTGATACCGTGCCTTGAAAAGATAAGGGCCAGAAATGTTGCGGAAGAGGGCGAGGAATACGGTCTGCTGAGCAATGGAGCACCTCAGTTTTAGAGCTGGTAAACTGTAAGGAGTTATTGCCCAGCCATTCCGCCGTGCTGACCATACAGTGATGGAAGGACTCCTGTGACACTGCATTCTTACCCTCAAAAGAGAAGATAAGTTGTGTGTCATCGGCGTAGTTGGTGACTGTCATGCCAAAAGATTTGATAAGCTTGATCAGGGGTCAGAGGTAGAGATTAAAAAGGATGGGACTGACTGACCATATCGAACGCTGCCAACATGTCGAGCAGCACAAGAAATGCTGCTCGACCTTGGTCGGCACGCGAACGAAGCTCATTCAGAACAGTCACCAAGGCTGATTCAGTTCCGTGGGCTGGTGTAAACCCGAACTACGCCGAGTCCAGATAGTCATTGGTCTCCAAGAAACTGGACAGGTGTTTTGTGACCATTTTTTCCATGATTTTAATCGGAAAGGGGAGCAATGAAATGGGTCTGTAATTTGCGGGACACGAAGGGTCCAATGATTCCTTTTTCAGTAGTGGCGAGACTACCGCAAGCTTCTAGTTAGCCGGGACTCGGGCAGTACCAAAAGACTGGCAACAAATAGCATAAAGAGGGGGAAAAAGCTCATCCCTGAACAGCTTCCAGAATTTGTATGGAAGCACGTCCAGGGGATAGCCAGAGGCTACCCCATCCGCTAAAGAACAGAACTCCATAAAGGAAGGGGGAGGAAAATTATCCAGCCTGGCTTTCCCGGTTTCCAACTCGGAAACGGGAGGAGAAGCAACCGCCGATGCCAGCGGACTCAAATTGCTTAGAATGGCCATGATCTTATCCTCAAAAGCCTTAGCCAGTGAGTCACAAAGCAATTGAGAAGCTGGAATAGCTGTTGTGACGCAAGACGGGTGAGATAGGTTTTTAACGATTTTAAACAAGGCCTGGGCTTTGTTTGAGGCTGACAATAAAGTTTCCTCTAAGAATCTGGCCTTTGCGCACTTAATCTGCGACTTATAAGTCGCCAGTTCCTGTTTAAAAAGGAATTTGTCAGACTCACGGTACTGTTTTCTCCATGCCCGCTCAGCGCGCTTGCACTGGAGTTTTTGCTGAAAAAGCTCCCTCGAGAACCAGGGCATAGCGGTTTTAGTTTTATTTTGCGTTTTCCTTAGCGGAGCTAGTTTGTCCAATGAGGCGGTTAATTGCCAGGTAAGAGAGTTATAACTTTCATCCACATTATCGCCCAGCATGAAGATTCCTGGGAGTAGCTTAGGCAAACTAGTATGTTTCAGAAGCCTCGACCACTGTCTGCCCAGCCTAGCCACTCCAGAGCTACTGATCTTTGAGCAGCCCTCTGGGAGAGCTAAAGAGAAGAGGACCAAAGCAAGGTCTGTCCAACATTGTGGTAAAATATCTCCAACAGACACCTGACTAGGGTTAGCGAAAATCAGGTCCAAAGCATGACCCTTTTGGTGGGTTTGGGAAAGAACTAACTGCTCCAGTTGAATGTTACAGCAGGCCTGAATCAGATATTTAAAGGCTGAATCTGTTGGCCCATCGAGCCACAGATTAAAATCCCCTAACACCACCAGTCTAGCGTGGGAATTTGAAAGGTCATAGATTATGACCGTGAGCTCGGTCACGGCAGATAGGGCACAGGCTGGAGGGCGATAACACAGTAAGCCGGTGTAGAGGACCCCACTCCGCTCCTTCTAAGAAAAACCCATCAGCTCACAGTCAGGGATCTCCTTGATTTCCAGGTGGGAAAAATCCAACGATTCCCTATAGATCAGTCCTAGACCTCCTCCTCTAGCCCCCACCCGAGGAGAATGTATGATCTTATAGCCTGGGGGACAGGCTTGACCCAGCTCCACTACACTATCTGTCCTGGTCCAAGTTTCCGTCATGAAGAGAGCGTCAAACTCATGCTGTTCAATGAGTAGCAACTATATCAAGAGATTTCCAGCTAAGAAGCTGCTCTTTAGTATAGATTAAAGGGGGGGGAGGCCACAGGGGCAGCATTTCCAGCCGCCAGCGCGCCCTGTGCGCGAACGGGCTTACCTCTGGCGCACCTCCGGCGCGCCTACGACGCGCCCGCTGCGCGCCAATGCTGCGCGTAGGGTCCGCCATTACTATTTATCACCGTAAGCACGGGAGTCCACCGATGCGAGCCTCTAGACCGCCAACCAAAATGGCGCCTAGTCATCGGCCCGTTCGCACTGACACTCACCCAATATGGCGGCTAACGCCGCAATGCGAGTATCACGAGCAGCCCTGCAATCTAGATCCCACAAAGTGCGGGTGCGGTCACAATTATAGTGCGGGTAAGTCCTCACAACTTATAAACCACTAAAATAAATGAAACGCGAGTGCGCGTGTTACAGCGCAAGCATGGACAGTGCAAAAGGATTAAAAGTATTTAAAAGCTGCCAATGCAGTAACGCGCGTGCATAAGCGCACCATGGCTAACCGGGTGTGGGGACAACTCGAAGCAGCATGTTTGCAATTGGCGAACATCGACTTAGACAGGTCAGAATAGGCGGCCCTTCGATTACGCCAGACTTATTAGGTCAGGAGCGACAGGTGTGGGCACCTCCTAGCCAATAGGTTGCGTGCAAAACAACAGGCGGTGGGTGTCCAGGTAGTTCTAAGCTCGGCTGGGGAAGAGTGCAGAGATGACTCCCATATAGTTGGAGCATTCTGCACCTTTTAACAAAATCTTGACATGGCTCAACAGCTATCTGTCGAGGCACGTCCGGCTATATCCAAGAAGAGTCCACTACCAAGCATACCTCAGAGCTGGCTACTGCATGGATCACCCAATTTGCATTGAAGAGGTTATATCCGCGATTGCCCGCCTGAAATTGCTGAAATCCCCCAGCCTGGATGAGTTCCCGGCAATATTTTAATAAACATTCTGCCCCTTCATCGCTCCCATCCTTACTCATTTGTTTAACAGTTTTGATGATGCCTCCATGATTCCCTCCTCAGGCTTCGTTCTGAGTCGTCAATGCAGTGACAATACGAAGGGGCTGCTCCATCTAATTGACAAAGAACAATACTTTGAAACGGATCGGCTGATGTTGGTGATAGATGCTGAGAAAAAGTTTGATAGGGTCCACTGGCCATATCTAGAAGTCACACTGCAGCATTTTGGTTTTGGAGACTGTATTCGCGGATGGATTATCAGCAGATGTGCATGCCCGGAGGCTGCGGTCCATGATATTGGGCATTTTCTGCCCCATTCTCGATCTGCAGGGGTATGAGACAGGAGTGTCTCCTCCCCCCTTTTGCTCGCTCTGTACATCGAGCCTATGGCCTATAGAGTCCACAACAACCCTAGTATCACTGATGTCTAGTTCGGAAAAGATAGATATGTAATAAACCTATCTGCAGCCCTCCTACTGGTCGCAGATACTCATGTAGACACTCACTTCAACACAGAACTAACCCGCTTCCCCATTGACATTGTTATAGGACTAGCCAATTCTCTCACCTTTCCACTCATGTCTCTCAGAGGCAGGCAGATTATTCTCGCACTGGGCGCTGCTCTGCAACCATTTTATCTCAATGGGGCACCGAGCATTCCCCACTCATCGGGGATGGCTGCATAGAATGCTGTATGTTTTTGGTATGGAGCACATCTCCCTCTCCTTATTGAATCAGGGGTCTTCCTTCCCAGATCTCTGGCGCCTATTCCTTTCGCTCTTGACTTTGAAGTTTCGTGAACTCACTTGCCCTAAATACCTTTGTCACTTATATCTTACAGAGACTCCAGGGGTTCTACTTGAGGGAGGTAAAATATTGTTCACTTGTCCTATGCAAACAGACACTCACTCTATACACATACATGGTTCCTGGAGTGGGAGGGCGAGGGTGTAGGGGGGGTTCCATGTTTGTTAAGTTTGAAGAATGCCACAGCTACTGGGCCTTATGCCACTATTTGCTTAATATATGTAAAATGTAATAAAGAGATTTAAACCATAAAAGTTACATTTCCCATATATTTAATTACAAATTATTTATTTCACCATTATATTAGATTTTTATTTAATATACAAATATAAGCCTTTGAATCGAGTATGGAGCTGGAACAGGTCAAACGTTAGTGATTAAAGTGTTTAATCTATACATTGACTTTTCCTATGTTCATGTTATAACCTGACAAGTGACAATGTCGTTTTGGGCCTAGTCATATGGGGGAACATGCCATTTCTTAAATATTATGCACCCTATCTTTGGGTCCGCTATGTGTGCTCGGGGTGATTTTTTTAATATTTTACAATCAGGCTTGTGCAACTGTCAAAAGTGTGATTTTGACAGGTCTGTGCAGGAGGGTTAAAGCTGCCACTGTCAGTTGCACATGGTAGATCTGAAGCTATTGTTTCACTTGTCACACTAGTTAGAATGTAGTTTCTGCACCATATACTAAGGCCCCATAGATATGCTAGTAAGGAAATTGCCAATTTTGCATGTTTTAAGGGTCAGAACACATACACTGGGCACTGGACAGTAGTACCTTAGTGTGCAGAGTCTAAAAACCAGCAATAAAATTCAGCATAAAATGACGGTGATAATGCAAAAAGAGACATGCTCTCACAATAGATGCTTTATTTCTACAGTTATTTTGGGTGAAACAGCTCTGCAAAACCATTGGTTTTTCAAATTGAGCAAAAAGCAACGTGGAATTGTTAGTAATGGGGTTTCTGGTTGGCAGAACCCACCACTCTAGTCAGGGGAAGGGAGTGACATGCTGAAGATAACCCCTGCTTCCCCCCTTGGTAACTTGGAAGAGCGGTAGGCTTATCCCAGAGACAATGTGTAAAGTGTTTGCGCAACACACTCAAACAGCAGCGACACACTAGGCGCACCATAAAAGAAACTCCACAAAAGTTTATATCAAAATAGCCTTTATATTGTCCATAAAAACACATTAGAACATAGTCATAAACATTCCACTGTGCCACCAGGAACTCGTCATGACTTTACAGGTATTATATAAACCACTTTGCCAATCGGGATATTGTCATAAACATTACAGTTAGGATGACTAGAACCTACTGGTGGGATCACACTCAGCATAGCACATCATGCCTAAACATCAGCAGCAGCGCACCATAGTAAACACTTGTTACAGTACATATATCATGAGCACCTCATGCCCACCTTAGACATATGCAGATCACCAATATTGCACATAACAGTGGCGGAGTGCCCTCCTAGTAAATGCATCAGGCATTAGGCATAACCATCATTACCAGTGTCCACATTATCTGGTGAGGCAGTAAGTCGCCACTCAGCGTGGAGTACAGGAGTTTCCGCTCGCCCCTTAGGAAAATGATGAAACGTCGTGGAAATTTCCGAATCTGGGGCCCCTACTGGGCTCGCCCGGTGATGCCACTAAATAGGAAATGCCCCCATCATCCAATAAAAGTGTAGCTGCATGTGGCACAGCTGTATCAATGTCGGGAATGCGGAGATCGTTTTGGTGCTGCGAAAGCACATCGTTGCTTTTCACCTACCCCCTGCATGGGAAGACTCCTGTTGTCATGTGCTTATCTAGGTTCCTGATCGATACTGTGACCTTATGCCCCTATTCGGCTATAAAGCCCTTTATTCCCTATATTGGCATAACCGTTCAAGTGCGATTTTCTGAAAAGTCATCTCTGGCCTCACACGAGCAGAGCCACAGAGCCACATTCCAGCATGACTCTCTGCTACTTCCTTTGCGACCAATTAGTGCAATGACAGAGCAGCAGTCACTATCTGATATTCCTAGATAACACTCCGAGTTCTTCAACAAGATAAAAACTTAGCAAACCTGGAAATCCCCGCTTGCTATGTTTTGATTAGTAATGGAACTCTAATGAGCAACTGATAACTATCACTTCCTAGTGACATCTTTAATTGACGTCTTATGTCCAGCAAACTTGCGTCAAACCCGGCACCTGTCAGGTATAAATATTACCAACGTTGCCTTAAGCAATGTGCGTTGCCTGTTGCTGATGCCAGCTGCCTGCATGACCCCGTGTTGGTAAAAATTAGCACTCTGTCGCTGCAGCCTGCTATCCTGTGGTGGTGAAGCTACTGATTACCATTATCGCCGCTACAGCGCGAACTGTGGTTCAGTACGCTTGAGGAGCCGTGCAGCCGTCCTCTGCGAAGACATCCAGCCCAGCTGCCCGCGGACGCTGTCACCCCTCCTTCCTCCCGATGCGCTGAGAGAAGCCGCTGCCTTTCTCGTGCAGAGAAATCCAGTCCCGGCGCTTCCGGTTTACCCTCGCAGGTGACTGGGATATCGAGAGAGACCCCTGAAGGAGATACCAATCCTCCATCATTCTATTCAGAGGTATGGTGTTGACTAAACCCTTAGACGAGAATTCTTGAAACAAACCTTGGCAAAACCAACTTAACTTAAGCTACTTACTTACTCCCCCTTCTCACGTGTTAGGCCTAGGTCAGGCACACCGGGGTAGGCTTAGTTAGAAGCACCAGTTGAGTATGTTAGCCTAATGTATATATGACTGTATAAATGTTTTATTACTTTTAAACCATTGTATGGCTAAGAAACCATATCAATGCTTTTACAGTTCTATTTCGCAATTCTTATCTTACTGTACGTACTTTTTATAATAACAGTTATTGCAATTGTGGCAATACATTTTCTCTTGTACGAGAAGAAAGACTGTTCAATAAATGTTACCCTTTATTGATACACGCCCGTCTCTCTATTCTCTACATACTGTGAAAGTAAACTGCACTAGACTGACTGAGTGAAATCTATGTCTATTGTTTCACACGACCCTAGAGATCGACTCTTGATCTGAGGAGCAAAGTTGTCATGTTGCACGGTTGTTGGAAAACTGAATCCCTTCTTGTCTGTGCCAGGGAAGCTGATCACTTCCTATGCAGAGAAGAAAGTTTCCAGTGACCTCTGAGCTAGTTGGTAACACAACCCAATTAAGTTTAGCATAGTCAGTGGAGGCCTGGAATATAGCCAGTTCCACGTCGATACTACTGTTTATGTTATTCCAATGCGCAGGGCCTAGTGGGAAACTAGGAACTACACTACATGGCGCCCAACGTTTGGTAAGGCGATAAACTAACGCAAGACTTATAGAGTAACTCAGTCGTGCATATTTCACACCCCTTTCTCCCGTAAATACTCCAATAGACGTCTGGAGTGGGTGAAAGGTTAAAATCCGCCCGACCTTAGTAGGAAGAGATTCCTATGTAAAGCTCCGGTTTATTCAACGTTGAAGGATACAGTGTTCCAAAATATTGTGCATCTAATCTTTGTCTCCTTGGAGACCTACTCTGCAAAACCTGCATTTTTTAAATGACAGACAGTGAAGAAGAAAGGGAAGCAGTTAGACTGGCATCCCAGCTAATGGAGGAAGACACGAGTCTCCTACAGGCAGACCCGGATGCTATTATCATCCCGGTCCAGTTAAGAAGATCTATAACTTTAAAACTTATAGAAAACGGACTGACACCTCAAGGTGGTACAGTAATTTTCGTGATAGAGGCTCACGAGTATCGGCAGACAGAGGTATTCTATTCATGGATAAACTTTCCAGCGGTAAACGCTATAACACAAGAGTTTCACTATTACAAAATAGAGGAACCTCCGGATGAGTACGCCCCTTTCGAGGAGGTTGAAATTCCACTTAAATTTCAAGAGCACCTGCTCTGGTTTAATGGCGCCCTAAAACACAATGATCACATTACCAGGCTCGGTCCACTAGGTAGACCAGGAGCCACGTGGCCGGTTCTAGCCAGCTACACACCACATCCTGACATTGCAAAAATGTCTAAGGAAGAGCTGTTAGCACAGCTAAACACATTAATAAAAATACATAGGCAATTAGTCCAATATGTAATACGGACTGCAACAGTCCAGCCAGCTGTTAATACACCACAGCTGACCCCGCATCAGGGGAACACAAATAAAATTACACCACAGAACATACAGTCATGTCTTGGTAAAACACCCGTAAAACGGGAACAAATTCCTTTCTGGTTAGCCCAGAAAATCACTCAAATAGAGGCAGTATTTCCTGATACTACCCCTATTGAGAAACACAGAATCTTGACCATCTGCCTTCCTATGGGAATCGCACCACACGTGGAGGACTGCGACACTTGGGGTACAGTCTTTGCTTCCATTTACACAAAAACACACGGTGTTCCGTCTATGGCGGTAATACCAGACGTGCTAAAACAGATTCAAAATGAATTCGGTCCAGAGCCCGCTTTAAATCTAGGTATGAAATTACTGAAAGATTTCAAGCAGGTCACGGCTATATTATTAGCCAACGTAAAGGGAGAAGCAGCATCTGTGGCGATCCGCCAGAAGTTGAAGGAAACAGATATAAAAGATCCTGTTGAGCTAGCAAAAATCATAGAAAAATGCTATGAAGAATTAGGTAGAGACAGCTTGGGTGGGAAACCAGTTAAGCCCCAACTGCTCGAAAATCCTGAAAAATTATTTATTAAAAATAATTTAAACACTCCTAAAAAGAGCTGGGATGGAAATAAACAATCCACTCCCAAGGAAAAAGTTTTCCAGTCCAGAGGAAGGTCTCCTCGACGGAGGGAGAGAACTCCGACTCGAGAACGCCAGTCTCCCCAACGGGAGCCCTCTGAGAAAAGATATAACCTTAGAAATAGGGATAATATAAAAAGACCTGATAGATATCAAAGTATTGATACACGTCCCTCTCGATCTCTTCCACAGAATTCGGAAAGAAGAGGACGGTCAGACCCAGGAGAGCACACCAAGTCCAAAGACAAGGAACCTGCTCAAAATAAGAAATCTCAATTTCAGAAAAAGAAGGTAGCCAGTATTAGAGTAATCAACCATGCCGAGAATACTGAGGACACAGTTGAAAAACGGGGAGTGGGCATTGACAATGTTGGACAGTGCAGCAGAAATCAGTATAGCGCGCAAGATCTTGATGAGTCATCTGGAGACAGTGGACACGAATGAATACATTCAGGTTGAAACTGCCGACGCCAGACTTAGCGAGCCCCATAAAATATACGAAATAACATTGCGTATGGAGGGTGATAAGACTAGGAAAATTAAGGGTCTATTTTGGGATAAGCTCTCAAAAGGCTATGATATTCTGTTAGCTGAAAAAGATTGGCCGCCAGAGTTTGTCAGGGAGTGCCCTCGTGGCGAAGAAGTAATTATGCCTGCCTTCTCGAATCACATACCGATTCATAAAAAATATACATATGCACGGAAATGGGCAGTAGCCCAGGCACCTGCATTATATAAAAATCATGTAGGATGGGATGAGGACTCTCCTCCTCACAAAATCCAACTAAAAAGTGAACCAACTGCCCAACGGCAGTATCCCATAAAGCAAGAAGCTAAAAAACAGGTCAGGGAGATCTTAGATCAACTTGAATACCAGGGGGTGATTGAAACATGCACCTCTCAAATGAACAATCCTTTGTTTCCTGTCTCCAAGCCAGACAATTCATATCGTCTAGTTTTGGACTACAGACACCTTAATACATGTTGCAAAACTTTTGCAGTACAAAACTCGCATAGTGCAGCCCTAATGAATAACATAGTTAGGAAAAAATACAAAACGACATTAGACATTTCTAATGGTTTCTTTTGTCAAAACATTGCACCAGAAAGCAGATACTTGACCGCTTTCTCCGCATTTGGGTCGCAGAAAAAATTCTGTCGACTCCCACAGGGGTTCAAGAACAGCCCAGGACTATTCTCAGCTAGGGTAACAGAGTTACTACAAATCTATGATGATGAAGCATTATCTTACGTAGATGATATTTATCTCACAGATGACGACTTGGATACTCACTTGAAAAGAGTGAACACCATTATACTTGGGTTCGCAGCAGAGGGTTACAAATTCAACTTTAAAAAGTCCCGAATTGCCCATCTGACAGTACTGTTTTTAGGGTACGAATTATCAAGTGAAGGGAAAAGCCTAGCGGACAACTTCTTAGAGAAGTGCGCTGTACTCCAAGCTCCAAAAACGCTGAAGAATTTACAATCGATTCTAGGTTTTCTGAATTTCGGAAGAACTTACATCCTAAATTACGCAGAGAGGGTTAAACCTCTCTACGAACTAATTAAACCTGATTTAAAACAAATCAATTGGACTCAAAAACACACAGAAATTTTGAGATCACTGCAAACAGACATGTTAGCAAAAACAAAATTAGATACACGTGACAACTCGATCGATCTTGTAATCCGAGTCATCCCAGGAAGATGCGGATTCACGTACCTAACCTCTAATGAGGGAGAAAAGGTACCAATTTCAATTAAGTCTCACTTGTACACACAAGCAGAAAAAACATTCAGTCGCACAGAAAGAACTGTGAACGCAGTGCAAATCGCACTAGCAAATGAACGAGAACTAGCACACGGCAAACGGATTAATATCCTCACAGCGGAATCCGCCTTCGAGGCGCTATTCAGCCCAGTAAACCTGCCTACAGTGTCACTGGATCCAAAATGGATACAGTGTATAGATTCTCTTGGAGCGGAAGACGTGAAATACTATTTCGCCCCGCAATACGAAGAACTGAATGATTTAGAATATGAAGAAGAATATCCTCTGCCAATCGAAATCCTGCCCCTCCCACAATACGCCTGTATAATCTATACAGATAGCTTTGTACAGCATTTCAACGTAGAGAGAAAATCCTACGATGCAGCATGTGCGATCATTAAAGGTCGTTGGCTGTGCGGTAAATTCAGACCGAAAGTAACAAAAACTGAATCTGTAAGAAACTGTTCGGTTCAAAGAACTGAAATCAGATCTTTAAAGATGGCGCTCGAAAATGTAGAACGCGAATTCCCCACACTTATCGTGTGCGATTCTCATTTTTGCGTCAATTCTTACAATAACAAACTGCAGAGTTGGATCGAAAACGACTACAAAGATGACACAGGTGCCACAATAAAGCATAAAAAGCTCTGGAACGAGGTAGCTCTTTTACACAAAGAACTACAAAAGACTCACGTGATTCACGCACAGAGTCTTCAGCGTGATGGCGTTCACGTTGCAGGGAATTCATTGGCTAATACAGCCACCGCGGAAGCAACTAACCCGGCTTCCGTAGCCACAAAAAAGCGTACAGATAAGTATATAGACGGGGAAACCATGCTGGCAGTAAGAACGACCGTAAAAGGCGACTGTGCAGCACTACCCGTAAACTATCCACTCAATTATGCATACATAATCGATGCAAACTCCGTTCCTTTTGCTCGAATCCCTGGAGTGGGGGATAGAGTAATTCCAAACACGAACAGGAGAATATTTTTAATAGCAGACGCACACATGGGTTTGGGTCTACGGCACAGAGAGATCAAGGAATCACTGACTGAATTACAATCAGTATTCTGGTGGCCGGGAATGAGTGTAGAACACCAATTATATGCAAACAACTGTGAAAACTGCAATAGGGATCGCAGTAGCGAACCTTGCTACCGGCTACCAATCAAAAAGAGCGTAACGCTGCCTACACCCCATCCTGAGTCCTATTAATAGTTAAGACGAAATACACTTAAAAAATGAGGCCACCAGCACTCGGCTGACGCCTAGAACTGTTATAAAAGATTAGCGAGTCCATATCGGCATATACGCAATTACCACGTTCCATTCTGACCAGGGTCCTGCTTTTAGCTCTCGAGCTTATGGGGAGGCCATGGCTAGCATGGGAATTGGGTTGTGGTATTCTTGTCAGTCATACAAAAGTGTGATAGAAAGAAAAAACCGGGGCACAAAGCAATCTATAACAGCGAAGGTATTAGGTTCAGGCGCTGGGTGGGTCAAACATTTAATAAGTGTCCAGACTAGTCTTAACAACATGCCAAGAAATTCTCTAAAAGGTTTCAGCCCATACGAACTATTGTTCGGGATAAGAATGAACGTTCGGGACCTCGATAGTCAGATGTCAGTGGTACAAGAAGAAACAAAGCACTTTGATGTAAAAGACCGTTTGGCTGTTTTACAGGAACTGAATGAAACAAGAAAATCATTAAGCAACATAAAGTTAAAGCAACAGCCAAGTACCACTGACGAGGCACCACCCGCAACAGCCCCAGCAAGGCCTGTCTGGATTCCAAAGATTGGGGATCTAGTCAGAGAAAAGATCGCGGTTAAGAAGGAATTTGGGCCTTCTTACAGAAAAGCAGTACCTGTCTTGGCAGTCACCGGAACAAGATCAGTTGTGCTACCGCCCCTTGCTGGTAAAAAGGAGAACAGAATCGTGTCCATCGATCTGGTAAAACCACAAGCATGTGGCCTATAATCAACAGTAGGCCCAGTGGACTCCCAAGAAACAACAGAATACCCAAACTTGCAACAATCCAAGAGGTTCAAACTGAAAGACTAATCACATTCGATCAGCCTGCAGTGCACAATGAAGGACTATGCAATACAGCCATGGAACTCGTGCCTCTTGAAACACAAATTGAAACAGTTCGTCAAGAAACAACACCAGTCTACAATGATGTGGCATCAGAAAGTGCTACCGAAAGACAGATTGAAAGAATTGACAGAACTGCCTCTGGTTATTTCATCAACTTCGACAACTTCTCTGAAGATTTTAACGACCCCGAAGTGATGCCAGAAACAAAAAAGTATTCTAAAGAAAATACAACAGGACTCCTTCAACAAATCAAAGAACTATATCTGGATTCACCGTTGATTGAGCATTGGATTATTTCAGGGGTATTCATACTCCTACTCTGCCTAATTTTAGTTTTAATTTTAGGAAAGTTCATTACAATTGAATGGACACAGCAAGTCAGAACATCAACCTAGTCCTGAAACCACACAGATCATCCCACGTGAAGAAAAGAGAACTGTCAACAGTAAATGTCACAGCAATTCCAATACCTGTTGGGGTAGTATGGGAGAAAACAGACTATGAGATCTATGGTCCGGTCGAAATCCTGAAGTATCCTCATCAACTAAAGGTTTCCTTAAGTGACTTTGTTACACCTAGTACATTCTCTGATGATTGGGACTTTAACAGTATTAATGACATGATGTCTGATTTAGTTATGTCAGCTAGATTCACAGATCATGATTATTTACAAGGTTCATCTAGTTATGAGCAGTTATTCTGTTACACCCACTATGGGGATCATTACTTGCATAAATCTGCACAGCCTAGAAATGTTTTTATGTATAATCAATGGGAACATTGTTCTACACCACCTAAAAGCAGTTCTAAAGCATTTTTTGAGAAATTCAAATACTTTTCAGGTTTTAACACCAGTGATGCAGAAACGTTTTATTATAAACTGTTAGATAAAACAGGAATGAAAACAATGCTGACAAATTCTAAATTGATATATTCAGAAGCATTTTATGACAAAATGATGACATTTGGTTTTGATTATTGGAAAAATAATATTGAAACGAAAACAATTTGGGGTACAAAAGATTGGCAGGTGCAAGGCTTAGAAGCACTGTTTAGAACCTGCATGATACCTGAGCAAATGTTATTTTTAAATGAAACTGTACACCAAACTTCTTGTCTTGGCCTAGCTAAGATCAAAGAAATGAAAACACCGTCTATACCAAAGCCAATAGCTGAGAATGCAACTGCAGATAATGAGTTAGACGTGTCACACATTTTACATTTCAACAGAACACATCCTGATTGGAAAAAATGGTTAATCTGGCCTACAGACACAAATAGCTGTCAAGATAGGTTCCTGAATAAAACACAGGGATTAATAATGACCAGATTAGACTCAAGATATTCCCAGAGACAACATCCAGGAATAATAACAACATACAGTGTAGGGAAACTCTGCCTAGAATGGCTAACTACATCCACACTGGCTGAAATTAAGCAACACTTGTCTTTATTAAAAGATGGTGCTGATTTGCGCGATTTCATTCTTGGACCACGCAAACAGCGTCAAAAGCGTTTCATAGCGACCAGCATCTATGCTTCATACAACGAGGCTTGGAAAGTAAAGCAAATTGAAACTGCTGAAAAGATACGAGAAATTGATCGTATTAATTTGGAGAAATCACTTTCTGTAGTAGACAATGGGTTAATGACTCTGTCTTCCAGAATATATTCGTTGGACAATATTGTATCATCTGCCTTTGATGTGATAGACAGAGATTTGCTTATGTTACAACATGGCCAGTCTCAATTACGCTCTATTATAGAATTAGGCTGGACGCTGCAAAATCTTCGTTCAGGCTATGTGCCTTGGCGTTTAATCAACACAACGTCATTGTTTTCCATTTTTAACCTTACTGATAAACAGATCAGTTTGGCACAGAAAGGAGCAGACTATACAATCTTGAGCATCGAGAAACTCGAGCGATTACCATTGACAATGTCAGAGAGTCCTGTCATTGAATGGATAATACACGGAATAATAACAATTCCGATAACAACTTTCCGATTTCATAAGTGCCTTGAGTACATACCTGCTGGCCAATATGAACAATTGGGTAAAGGATACTTAAAATCCGAATGGAAATTACCATACACTCATTCTTGCTATAGTGACAGCGACAAAAATGTATTTCTTAGTGGTGAGAACTGTAAACACTCACTAAGCGGTATACTTTTGTGTCAGGGTATTAATTTACACGGAGCATGTGATGGAAATTCAAACAACCTTTCATGCCACCAGCTAGTCACACCTGCAACTCAGATAGAGCCCTTCTTTATGCAACTCGCAAACGGGAGTTACATTCTAAGAACGGATCACAGGTGCTGTGGCCTTGCGCCCGGACTAAGTTATCTAGTAGAAGTAACGTCCATGGTCAAATGCTGTATGCAAGCATTGTTCCCGAGCGGGCCTCCAGACATAGTGACTCCCATCTGGCCTCGTCTGAATCTCTATTCTATACGAATTGATACATTAAGCAAAATGAAATCTGTGCTTTTACAGACAACAGTGCCTATAACGTCATCTAAAGAGACGTATGATCTTCTAGTCGCAAGGACGGCTACTGAGGTTCATGACCTTTTATCAACAAATTGCCCCGTGCATTTCGTACAAATGCTCGACCAACTCCTTAACATGTCTAGTGCTACAAGCATCCCAGGCATATTTAAGACAGTCTTTACGGGACTGCTAACACCCTTCCAGGCAATTTTGGGAATATTTCCAAATTTTGTGCACTCCATCTTTGGTGGTATTCCACTATTTTTGGGACTCATCGCAGGGATTCTATTTTTGACCCTCCTGCTTCGATATGGCAAGCCTCGGCTCAGACATAGCTCCCATGGGAATGGAAGAGACAATCTTAGCAATGCGCTACAGGGACAGGATAACTAACGTCCTCGGATTGGCCAGGCTGAGAGATCTAAACATGACCTGGTTCCTTTCATTCAGACCGATATGGCAAAATTGCATTTTACCTGTGCTACGGTGTATGCTTTGCGGCGATGAATGCGTGTTGGACATCTGTCTTTCACTTCCATCAGCAGTACCAATGGACGTCGATACTTTGCTAAGTCCAATAACGGCTCACGCATTGTGTTGTCCCCAGCGGCTACCAATCCTGATGACGGCATTCGTGGAGACTCCTGTACTACAGCCAAGTGGTAACAGTGGAGCGAGTGACAAAAGCAACATCATCCAGGTACAACGTTCTGTGAGCAGGGCTGGTCCTGTCTTCGATGACAGCAATCATTCTCACACCTGCCAAGTTACAGCGCTATCTAATTTGGTTGAACTATCACCTGATTTTGTAGACCAATTCTTTGCGAGCCTGTCTGATACGATGTTCTCACCCACAGAGAAACAATAACTTTTTGAAAAGCTTTCCGACACACAGCGTTCCCATGAACTCTGAATTCGGCCTTCAGTTTTGATCAACAAAAAACTGCCAGGAGCTTTGGAAATCTATTTTCTTTGAATTGGACAATTTTTAAAATATTGACCTTTTTCTTCTTTTTGGCACGAACAATTCTTTGCTTAACGTAAAAACTATTCTTAGAGAACAGAAGCTTCACACTTCTATTTCTAAACACATCTAGAGACATAACAACATTACACCAGCCTCTAGCACACATGTTATTACAATGCATTTTTATGTGATGATTTATCTCGCATTTATTCTGTCAGAGATACTTCATGTGTAATTCTTTTTGCATAATCGTTCATTGATTTTATATGCAATACCTTTTGAATGATTACTATGCTTTAAAACTACGTACAGTACCTAAATTCCATGTATTACAAGTACACCTATTTCGAATGCATTTATGTATTTTGGGGTGGGCTATGTTACACAATGTTACACATGCATCTAATTGCTTAGTTTTAGTAATTTTGATGGACATGAATTCGTGGAGTGGGTGTCATGTGCTTATCTAGGTTCCTGATCGATACTGTGACCTTATGCCCCTATTCGGCTATAAAGCCCTTTATTCCCTATATTGGCATAACCGTTCAAGTGCGATTTTCTGAAAAGTCATCTCTGGCCTCACACGAGCAGAGCCACAGAGCCACATTCCAGCATGACTCTCTGCTACTTCCTTTGCGACCAATTAGTGCAATGACAGAGCAGCAGTCACTATCTGATATTCCTAGATAACACTCCGAGTTCTTCAACAAGATAAAAACTTAGCAAACCTGGAAATCCCCGCTTGCTATGTTTTGATTAGTAATGGAACTCTAATGAGCAACTGATAACTATCACTTCCTAGTGACATCTTTAATTGACGTCTTATGTCCAGCAAACTTGCGTCAAACCCGGCACCTGTCAGGTATAAATATTACCAACGTTGCCTTAAGCAATGTGTGTTGCCTGTTGCTGATGCCAGCTGCCTGCATGACCCCGTGTTGGTAAAAACTAGCACTCTGTCGCTGCAGCCTGCTATCCTGTGGTGGTGAAGCTACTGATTACCATTATCGCCGCTACAGCGCGAACTGTGGTTCAGTACGCTTGAGGAGCCGTGCAGCCGTCCTCTGCGAAGACATCCAGCCCAGATTGCCCGCGGACGCTGTCACCCCTCCTTCCTCCCGACGCGCTGAGAGAAGCCGCTGCCTTTCTCGTGCAGAGAAATCCAGTCCCGGCGCTTCCGGTTTACCCTCGCAGGTGACTGGGATATCGAGAGAGACCCCTGAAGGAGATACCAATCCTCCATCATTCTATTCAGAGGTATGGTGTTGACTAAACCCTTAGACGAGAATTCTTGAAACAAACCTTGGCAAAACCAACTTAACTTAAGCTACTTACTTACTCCCCCTTCTCACGTGTTAGGCCTAGGTCAGGCACACCGGGGTAGGCTTAGTTAGAAGCACCAGTTGAGTATGTTAGCCTAATGTATATATGACTGTATAAATGTTTTATTACTTTTAAACCATTGTATGGCTAAGAAACCATATCAATGCTTTTACAGTTCTATTTCGCAATTCTTATCTTACTGTACGTACTTTTTATAATAACAGTTATTGCAATTGTGGCAATACATTTTCTCTTGTACGAGAAGAAAGACTGTTCAATAAATGTTACCCTTTATTGATACACGCCCGTCTCTCTATTCTCTACATACTGTGAAAGTAAACTGCACTAGACTGACTGAGTGAAATCTATGTCTATTGTTTCACACGACCCTAGAGATCGACTCTTGATCTGAGGAGCAAAGTTGTCATGTTGCACGGTTGTTGGAAAACTGAATCCCTTCTTGTCTGTGCCAGGGAAGCTGATCACTTCCTATGCAGAGAAGAAAGTTTCCAGTGACCTCTGAGCTAGTTGGTAACACAACCCAATTAAGTTTAGCATAGTCAGTGGAGGCCTGGAATATAGCCAGTTCCACGTCGATACTACTGTTTATGTTATTCCAATGCGCAGGGCCTAGTGGGAAACTAGTCAAGTCAAGTCAAGTCAAGGAATTTGTATAGCGCACTACATACCCATAGGGTTTCAAGGCGCTTAGGAAGGGGAGGAGGATTACTTGTCAAATATCCATGTTTTAAGTTGCTTTCTGAATGCTAGGTGGTTCTGGGTAAGGCGGAGGTGAGCGGGGAGTGAGTTCCATGTTTTAGCAGCCAGGTATGAAAAGGATCTGCCTCCCATGGTGGTCTTGTTGATGCGAGGTACAGTGGCGAGGGCTTGGCTGGACGAACGTAGTTGGCGGGGGGGGGTGTAGAAGGACAGTCGTGAGTTGAGGCAATCTGGCCCGATGTCGTAGAGTGATTTGTGTGCGTGGGTAAGCAGACGGAAAGTGATCCTCTTATCGACGGGTAGCCAGTGGAGGTCTTTAAGGTGGCCAGAGATGTGTTCGTTGCGTGGGATGTCTAATATGAGCCTGGCTGAGGCGTTTTGGATTCGTTGGAGTTTCTTCTGGAGTTTTGCGGTGGTGCCTGCGTAGAGGGTGTTTCCGTAGTCCAGTCGGCTCGTGACCAGAGCGTGGGTGACTGTTTTCCTTGTTTCGGAGGGGATCCAGCGAAATGTTTTTCTGAGCATGCGAAGAATGTTGAAGCAGGAAGAGGATACGGCGTTGACTTGTCTGTTCATTGAGAGTGAAGAGTCCAGGATGACACCTAGGTTCCGTGCATGGTCTGTCGGGATGGGTGCTTTTCCGAGGGCTTCTGGCCACCAGGAGTCGTCCCATGCAGAGGGGGATGTACCTAAGATGAGGACTTCTGTTTTGTCCGAGTTCAGTTTCAGACGGCTTTGTTTCATCCATTCGGCAACTTCTTTCATTCCTTCGTGTAGGTTGGTTTTGGCGGTGCTGGGGTCATTGGTGAGGGAAAGGATCAGTTGAGTGTCGTCCGCGTAAGAGATGATGTTGAGGTTGTGTTGGCGTGCGATGGCCGCGAGGGGGCTCATGTATACGTTGAAGAGGGTGGGACTGAGCGAGGATCCTTGTGGTACGCCGCAGATTACTTCAGAGGCCTCGGACTTGAATGGAGGAAGGCGGACTCTCTGGGTTCTTCCAGTGAGGAACGAGGTGATCCATTCAAGTGCTTTTCCTTGTATTCCGATGTTATTGAGGCGTTGTAAAAGGGTGCTGTGGCAGACTGTGTCGAAAGCTGCAGAGAGGTCAAGGAGAATGAGGGCGACTGTGTCTCCATTGTCCAGTAGAGTTCGAATGTCGTCTGTTGCTGCGATGAGGGCGGTCTCAGTGCTGTGTTTTGCTCGGAAGCCAGATTGAGAGGAGTCGAGGGATTTGTTGGCTTCGAGGAAGGCGGCGAGCTGGTTGTTGACGGCTTTCTCGATGACTTTGGCCGGGAATGGGAGAAGCGAGATGGGGCGGTAATTTTTGAGTTCGGTGGGGTCTGCTGTTGGTTTTTTCAGAAGGGCGGTGAGTTCAGCATGTTTCCAGTCTTCTGGGAAGGTAGCGGAGTTGAAGGAGCAGTTGATGACGTCTCGGAGGTGCGGAGCTATGACGGAGTCTGCTTTGTTGAAGATGTGGTGAGGACATGGGTCTGTGGGGGATCCAGAGTGGATGGAATTCATCAGGCGGATGGTGTCCTCAGTGGAGATTGGGTTCCAGTCGTTAAGGGTGTTCACGGGGGGGAGATGATCAGCAGATGGCGGGGTGGGTTGGTTTCCGGGTTGGTTGTCAAAGCTGTTGTGGATGTCTGCAATCTTGTTGTGGAAAAATGAGGCTAGGGAGTCGCAGAGGATTTGAGAGGGGGTGATGTCGTTGGAGTTGGCCGAGGGATTGGAGAATTCCTTAACTATGTTGAAAAGTTCCTTGCTGTTATGGGCGTTGTTGTCAAGTCGATCCTTGAATGCTGTTTTCTTGGCTTTTCGGATCAATTGGTGGTGAGTGCGGGTGGCGCATTTGAAGGCGTCCTTGGTGCTGGTGGTTGGGTCTTTTTTCCAGGCCTTTTCAAGGGAGCGGCAGAGTTTCTTGGACTTCTTGAGATCATCGTTGAACCATGAGGCCTTCTTGCTGCCAGGTTTGCTTTGACGATTTTTCAGTGGTGCTAAGGTGTCAGCGGTGTTGGATAACCATAGGGTGAGGTTGGCGGCGGCTTCGTTGGTGTTAGAAGAGAGGGCTGGGGAGTTTCGAAGGAGCGATGCGGAGATTTGGTCCGTGGTGATTTTGTTCCAGTTTCTTTGCAGGGTAGGTTGGAGGTGGATGTTGGGTTTTGGTTTGTTGTAGGTGAAGTGAACGCAGCTGTGGTCGGTCCAGAGGAGGTCTGTGGTGTGGCTGAAGGAGACATGGTTGCTGGATGTGAAGATGGGGTCGAGTGTGTGACCTGCGATGTGGGTGGGTGAAGTGACTAGTTGTTTAAGTCCGAGGTTGGCGAGGTTGTCCAGGAGGGTGGTGGTGTTGCGGTCGTTGATCTTTTCAAGGTGAAAGTTGAGGTCTCCCAGAAGGATGTAGTCTTTGGAGGGGAGCGCGTGTGGAGTGATGAAGTCCGTGATGTCTTCACTGAATTTAGCTCGGGGCCCTGGTGGTCTGTAGAGGAGGGTGCCTCTGAGTGTGGTCTTGGGGTCGATGTGTATTTGGAAGTGAAGGTGTTCGGAGTTGGCGAGGTTGGTGTCAGATCTGGTTGAGATGCGGATGGATTTCTTATGGACGATAGCGATCCCTCCTCCTGTGTGGCTGGTACGGTCTTTGCGAGTGATCTTATAGTCTTCAGGGATGGCAATGGTGATGTCTGGTGCAGAGGAAGCGTTCATCCATGTTTCCGTAAGGAAGGCGATGTCCGGAGAGATGGTGTCTAGTAGATTCCATAGGTCAATGGCGTGTCTGTGGACCGAGCGGGTGTTGAGAAGGATGCATTGTAGGTGGTTGGGGTCGGGGGTTTGTGATGTGGTTGTGGCGGAGCTGTTGATGGTGTCGCTGAATTTGCAGGAGTAGCAAGAGAAAGGTCCATGGGTGCGTCCAGGAGCGGCTTGTACGCAGTTGGGGGCGCGACCGGGGTTAAGGGCTAGGAGGGTGGCGGCATCGTAGGTAATGCGGGGGGGCTGGGGTGCGCGAGGGGCAGGGGGTCTGGCGCTGGGCGCGGTCCAGGCGCGGACGGGCGTAGACGGGCTTACCTTTGGCGCACCTTCGGCGTGTCCGAAGCGCGTGGACGCTGCGCGTGGGACCATCTGACATTAATGGATGGTGGAGGGGGCGGAGCGTGGGAGGGTCAGCAGCTGGGAGGCGGTAGCGGGGAGGAGGGGCAGGGAAAACAACAACAGCACACAAGATGGAGGTGAGGGGAGGCGAGGCAGGGGCAGTAGGTCGCCTGGGACAGCTAAAATTAAAACTAAAATATACAATGCTGCCAGGTGGCCAAATAAAGTTACATGCAGTGCAGGGCGGGCGGCGCTACAAACACACAAGCGCTCTGAGCAATGACAATATCTAAAACACAGCGCAAATTGGTTATATGCAGGCGACACCAGTGACCAGCACAATGCAGGCGATACCGTGGCAAAATTAGCGGTGTGAAGATCACCAGCAGGACAGCAGCAGAGCTGGGAGAGGAGCAAGGGAGCAACCGGTCAGGAGCGAGTCCGGGCGGGACTACACTACACTGTCTGGCCTCCCCAGGCAATGGTTTACTGCCTCTCCCGGCTCTGGCAACACATGGGGCTCTCCCCTGTGTGAGCCCCACCCACCACTAGGCCCAGCCTCAGCCTGGCTTCCGGTTGAAGACAAAAATAGGGCACCGCTGTTTCCGGCTACTCTTTGGAATGCGTCCCTGGCCACAACCAAGCTTCCTCTGCCTAACTTCCGGCGGTTTCTCGCGGCCACAGAATACGGAGCGACTTCTCCATCGGTTCTTCAATCCTCGGTTCTCCTCACCACGCAAACACCCTCTGTGCCCACCATAGGTGGAGGAGTTAGCCCACTCCTCGGGCTCAGGAAGATAAAGTTGGAAGCGCCCACCACGTGCTTCTGGTGTGTGGACACCGCACTTTTACAGCTCAGTATAGAGGAAGCGCTCCATGCACTGGGCTGACGAACACCTCCTCACAGGGGGGTAAAAGCACAGCGCTGCTTCAATTTTTTCCAATGCCAGCCACACAGCCCTGGTAAATCCCCGAATACTGGGCTCAGGCAGGCCAGCACACCGGGTCTCTTCAGCAGAGCAGCAGTCCCTTCAGCTGCCCAGCGGGCAGCAGGTCGGTCCCCAGTGGTGGTTCCTCCTGGCACACTGCAGTCCATGCAGTGTGCTCTCCTCTGTTCTCCCAGTTCAAGAAGATCAAGAAATTCCCCAGACATGGGGTCACAGCCAGTACTGATAGTACTAACAGGCTTTGTTCTGCACTAGCACAGGGCCCTGAACCCATTTTAATTCAGTTCCGGGGGCACTCACAAAATGTAATTAACAGTGCACTATACTCCCCAATTAAAAGTGTAAGCCCTGGCTCCAGACACACCACAGGGGGGTGTAACCATCATTGTGGAAAGCAGGCACAGCCCTAATCAGGTGCAGGTGCTACTCCTCCCACCACTCCAAATGCAGGCCAGGCATATTGAGGTACCAGAGGAAACCCCTCCTGCTACTCTAAAGCCTATTCAGCCTAGCACTGAGTCACCCAGTCAGGACAGGACACACCTCAACCCCCCCAGGGACTGGCTGGAGTGAATGCACCTCCCCTCTCTCCTGTCAGTCAGAAACAGACGGTCAATACATAGCAGGCTAGCACAAAGACACATAGCACACAGAAATGCCCTCTTCTAAAAGTGGCATTTCTAATATAGTAATAATAAATCTGCTTTCACCAATAAGCAAGATTTATCACTGCTATTCCAAACTTACCAACTTTGATCACATTGCTGTGTGGCTGCCCATGAGAGGGCAGCCACACAGCAGTGAGAAACCAAATAGGCTCTTTGTCACTACCAGGACATGCCACACAGTTAAGGCACATGTCCTTGCTTTTACCTACATCGCACCCTGCCCATGAGGCTAGCTAGGGCCTACCTTAGGAGTGACTTATATGTAGTAAAAGGGGAGTTGCAGACGTGGCAACCACTTTATGTGCCACATCACAGCAGCAGTACACTGTGCACGCAGACCCGGCAGTGGCAGAGGCCTGAGACAGGTTTGAAGGCTAGTTTGGTGGGTGGTGCAAGCAGCGCAGCAAGCCCACCTAGTAGCATTTAATTTACAGGCCCTGAGTATATGAGATACCACTGTATAAGGGACTTACAGGAAAATTAAATATGCCAAACAGATGTAGACCAATAGTACCAAGTTTACCTTAGAGAGTACATGCACTTTAGCACTGATCAGTAGTGATAAAGTGCCCAGAATCAAGAAACCACCAGAAACAGGTCAGAAATAATACAGGGGGAAGGCAACAAGTTCTGGGATGACCCTGAAAAAAGGGCTAAGTCCAAAAGGAATTACAATGAATTCCTTTTTCTTTTGAGAGAAAAAAATGAAAAAGAGTCCTACACTGCTATCTTTAGTGTGGTCCCAATTCATACTGAGAGGTTCAATCATAGCTTGTTTGAAACTGAGATTTCAGTGATTTTATTGTCAATGTGACTCTGTATTTGTTTTGTGCTGAAAAGCAAGGGGCCCCAGGGATTCACCCCAAGGCTGATACGCCTAGTGTGTACCAGGCAGGAGTACGCAAAGGCAAAGCCTCTGCAGTCTATCCCACTATGACTGCTCAAAGTGTAATCCCTTACCAATGTGGCTTCCTGCCCCTGCTTTGTCCTGGGATCTGAACCCAAAAGACCTGCCTGAGTGGTCACTTGGCTAGTCACTGCCATAGCACCCACCTCAGGTTCAAAATAACAACACTCTAGGATGTCATTCTTTACTCTCCTTGAACAGTTACCTACCCTACCCCGACATCTAAGGGTCCACTACCAACCCTCATACTGGAATCTAGGGATCCCACGACCCCATATAGATTTCCACAGAGTCAGTCACTGGGCCCACGTAGGGAACCTAAGGGCTACCATTAAACCTCCTATCTCAGGAACTACCTTTCTCTAGGGCCACCTACCACTATGAGCCACCCTTGGTTAGCTCACCCTCCCATCAGATAACCTATGGAGACCATAGTAACCACACGTTTCTCAGACTCCCTCTGTGAGAAGATTTCTCTGGATCTACTCCACCCTCCTAGTGGGAACCCCTAGGGGTGTCACTCCTTCTGGGAAATCCTTCCACCCCACCCTTACAGTGGGTTTAGCTTGTGGAAATGACAGGAAAATCTCTTTGATGAAAATGACTAGCTTTGGGCTCACTCTCTAAATAACCTGCCCTTGCCAAACGCTGGAATTTCCCAGAGCCCCCTAATCACCTCCCAAAACCCAAGAAGCAAGGCCCACCACTACACCCCAAATCTTTGGTGTGGGTATCAGTTGCTTTCCCTAAACCTCTAGAGAATAGCCCTCCTCCTATAAGCCTAGTGTTTGTAGTGTTGGGGTTTAAAGAGACAATATGGTTTTGAACAATCTAATGGAAATATTCTTTGAAATCCCCACACCGCCATCACATCATTTGTAAATGCAAACCAGTCATAACAACACAGTGTAGACATTAAACCTCAATATCTTCACATGACATATATGTGTGCCTGGGCTTTCCTTTACCATAACTTTAGTTCACATAACCAAACCTTTGAACCCCTCTCAGAGCCTCACAATCTAATTTGCTTATTTATGCATAGGTAATATGTGGCAAAACTGGACTTAAAAAATGCTATCAATGCGTACTGGAATGGGATACTATATTTCCCACCGCTGAATACCATAAAAATATGCTATTAGTTGTGTGGCCTAACAAGTAATAGGGCCACATTTGTCGTCCACTGGGAACCAAACAACCAACTATAATAAAGCATCTGTACTTGGATTACAAATGGCTATTAGCCTCATTATTTCAATAAAGCATTGGCAGAAATTAAATTAGCATTTCTCATGGGTCTCTGTTCTTGTTAAATACTGACAGCGTTGAAAACACAAGTGTAAAATTAGTCCAGAAAGAGCATCACATTCTGACCACAGACCGCATGTAACCATAAACTCCGCCCCTAGAGAGTGCTGTACGACAAGTACTCTTTCTTTAACCATCTTCAGGCCGCAGTAACTGCAGTCCCAACCTTAGCCCATAGAAGGCACTGCACCCTTAGCTTTAGCACACATGGTCCAGCCTTAGAAATGGTTGAATTTGAAAGAAATCCTGAGGTAGTTATCCTTTCTGTGACCCTTCAAACTCTGCAGCTTTCCCATTATCTTCTTTTATGTTCTTGGTGGAGGCCCAGCCATTCTGGGGGCACCACAAGCAACAGAAATGGCTTGGTCATTTAAGGACCCTGCAGGGCATTATGGGGCACTCCTCTGGGAGCAGTGATTAATTGGTGAGCAGCTCTCCCGCTGCTTTGGGGTTAGCCACTGCCTTCTGTTTTCTGCTATGCTGCCTCGTGCTATGCGACCCTTTTCCTTGTTTAGGGGTGCCTGTTCCCACCGAGGTACCCCGTGCTCTGCTTTTGTAGGGGGGCAGCCCAGGGAGCTCACCACTGGCTGCCCCCACCAGCTCCCTGCCCATGCAGCACTCCTTTGTGCTGCCACAGCGGCCGGCAGGTGTCTTTTGCTCTGCCTGCTCGGGCAAGGCGCTGTGGCTTGTGGTGATCTCCTCCTCTCCCGGACATGGTCATGGGAAGTAGGCGGGCCAGCCACATCTGGGTGGGAACACAGTGGCACTTGCCCTACATCCTTCTCATCTTGGGGCCCAGGGATGGGGTCCCGGGCCCCTCCTTTCTCTCTCATCTGGCAGAGGAAGGACAACAGTGCTTCCCTGCCTTCACTGCAATTGGGGGTCCTGGGCCCCTATGACAAAGGTCACCCCCACGCCGCACGGCTCCTCCTGGCTGCCCAAGTCTCTGCCCCTCTGCTCTGCCGCTGCCGAGGGTCTGCCCCTGGTAACCGGTAACTGTGCTCTACTTGCTGTGCTCTACTTACTGTGGACTGTATCTGTATTTTGTATCTTGTTTTTTGTATAGTATTTTCAGGCGCTCCTCTGCGCCCCTGCCCTCTGTGCCCCCCTCTCCAGGCTTCCCGCCGCTGCTCCCCGGGGCCCGCCCCCTTTTTCCTTCTGTTCCCCTGCCCTCGCCCATTGGCCGCCCCGCTCCCACCTCCCAGTTGCCCCTCCCTCCCACTTGGCCTCTTATGGAGGCCGCGCAGCAAAGGTGAGTGTGACCTGACCCCAGGTCACCCTCCACGCCGCACGGCTCCTCCTGGCTGCCCGAGTCTCTGCCCCTCTGCTCTGCCGCTGCCGAGGGTTCGCCCCTGGTAACCGGTAACTGTGCTCTACTTGCTGTGCTCAACTTGCTGTGGACTATATCTGTATTTTGTATCTTGTTTTTTGTATAGTATTTTCAGGCGCTCCTCCACGGCCAGCCCCCTTTTTCCTTCTGTTCCCCTGCCCTCGCCCATTGGCCGCCCCGCTCCCGCCTCCCAGCTGCCCCTCCCTCCCACTTCGCCTCTTATGGAGGCCGCGCTCAGCGGGCGTGCCAAAGGCAAACCCATCTGTGCCCGTCTGCGCCCGTCCGTGCTTGTACCACGCCCAGCGCCAGAACCCCTGGACCCCGCGCCTCCTGCAATGCCAGACTGCACTACGACACCAGCACCCTCCACGCACTCAACACCGGACGAGACCACCCTTGCTACCGGGCAACCCCGAAGCGCACCCAAGGCCCCTTCACCTGCCGGAACTGCAGATTCACCAGCATCCAGCCCACCAAACCACCAACCAGAGAACCCAACCACCTCCGCTGCATCCTCCTCAACACTCGCTCTGCTAGCAAACACGCCATCGAACTCTGGGACCTCCTTGACTCCACCGCCTGACGTCGCCTTCCTGACGGAGACCTGGCTGAACACCACCTCAGCACCAGACATCGCCATAGCCATCCCACAGGGCTACAAGATCTCCCGCTGAGAGCGCACCAACGGAGTGGGAGGGGGAATCGCCATCATCCACAAAGACACCTTCAGAATCTCGACCAACACCGACGACACCCTCTCCACCGCCGAGCACATGCACTTCCAGATCCACACCGACCCCAACACCACCCTCAGAGGAACACTCGTCTACAGACCTCCCGGACCACGACCACAGTTCAGCGACCCTATCGCCGACCTCGTCAGCACCCACGCCCTCGCCTCCACGGACTACATCCTCCTCGGGGACCTGAACTTTCACCTCGAGAACAACAACGCCAACTCCACCGCCCTGATCGACAACCTCGCCAACCTCGGACTCAAACAGCTCGTGACAACACCCACCCACGCCACTGGACACCCGCTGGACCCCATCTTCCCCACGAGCCCCCACGTCTCCTTCAACCACACTACAGAACCCCACTGGACCGACCACAGATGCGTCCACTTCACCTTCAAGAAACCCACCACACACCACCGCACCCAACAGCTGCCACGCCGCTGCTGGGGCAAGGTCACCATGGACCAACTGACTACCACCCTCGCCCTGAGGCCACCCGCCGACCCCACCGACCCAGACACCGCCGTGACCAACCTCAAACAGTGGATCAACGACTGCGCCAACACCCTCACCCCTCTTAAGACCTCCACAACCAACCACACCAACAAGAAAGCCGCCTGGTTCACCGAAGACCTCTGGACCTCCAAGCACACTTGTCGGAAGCTGGAGAAGAAATGTCTCAACGACTGAACAACTGACAGCCACACAGCCCACAAGAGCACCACTCACAGACACCACCAACTCATCAGGACCACCAAGAAGACCGCCTTCAAGGACTGCTTAGACAACAACGCACACAACACCAAAGAGCTCTTCAGCATTGTGAAAGAACTCTCCAACCCCAGCTCCAACACCAACGACATCGCACCATCACAAGACCTGTGCGACTCCCTGGCCACCTTCTTTCACCCCAAGATCACCGGCATCCACGACAGCTTCAACTCCGACACCCCGCACCCACCACCGAGTCCACCACCCCTGCGACCACCACCCGCACCAGCCACCTGACCGCCTGGTCCAACATCAGCGACGAAGACACCATCAAAACCATGAACTCCATCCACTCCGGATCCACATCGGACCCCTGCCCTCACCACGTCTTCAACAAAGCCAGCACAACCATCGCTCCCCACCTCCGAAAAACAATCAACAGTTCCTTCGAGACAGCAACCTTCCTGGAAAGCTGGAAGCACTGAAAAATCAACGCCCTTCTGAAGAAGCCCAAGGCGGACCCCAAGGACATCAAGAACTTCCGGCCCATCTCCCTGCTCCCGTTCCTGGCAGAAGTGACAGAGAAGATTGTCAACAAACAGCTAACCCACTACCTCGAAGACAACAACATCCTGGACCCTTCCCAATCCGGTAATCGCAGCAACCACAGCACCGAGAGCGCCCTCATCGCCGCCACTGACGACATCAGGATCCTGATGGACAAAGGAGAAATGGCCGCCCTCATCCTCCTGGACCTATCAGAAGCCTTCAACACAGTCTGCCTATCAGCACGCCTCCAGGATGCCGGAATTCAAGGGAAGGCCTTGGCCTGGACCACATCCTTCCTCTCCGGCAGAACCCAGAGCGTCCGCCTCCCACCCTTCCGCTTGAAATCCACCGAGGTCATCTGCGGCGTCCCACAGGGATCCTCCCTCAGCCTGACGCTGTTCAATATCTACATTGCATCGCTCGCCCACGTCGCACCACAACACAACCTCAACATCATCTCCTATGCTGACGACACCCAGCTGATCATATCCCTCACAGAAGACCCCGACACCGCCAAAGCCAACCTCCACAGAGGAATGAAGGCCATAGCCGACTGAATGAAGGACAGCAGACTGAAGTTGAACTCAGACAAAACGGAGGTCCTCATTCTCGGACCCACCCCATTAGCCTGGGACGACTCTTGGTGGCCCACATCGCTAGGCACAGCCCCGGAACCCACAGACCACGCACGCAGCCTGGGGGTCATCCTCGACTCCACCCTCTCCATGACCAGACAAGTCAACGCCGTCTCCGCGTCCTGCTTCAACACCCTCCGCATGCTCCGCAGGATCTTCAAATGGATCTCTCCCGACACGAGGAAAACCGTCACCCAGGCCCTCATCACCAGCAGACTCGACTACGGGAACGCCCTCTACTCAGGAACAACAACCAAGCTCCTGAAATGACTACAACAAATCCAGAATGCCTCGGCATAACTGATCCTCAACGTCCCCCGACGCAGCCACATAACACCCCACCTGAGAGGCCTGCACTGGGTCCCCGTCAACAAGAGGATCACCATCAAACTCCTCATCCACGCACACAAAGCCCTACACAACACTAGACCTACATACCTCAACAGCCGGCTCAGCTTCCACACCCCCACCCAAAGCCTCTGCTCAGCCAACCTCGCCCTCGCCTCAGTTCCTCGTATCCGGAAAACCACCGGCGGCGGTGGATCGTTCTCCTACCTCGCCGCCAAGACCTGGAACGCTCTCCCCACCAGCCTACGACAGACTCAGGACCTGCTGGCCTTCAGAAAACTCCTCAAGACCTGGCTCTTCGATCAGTAGCGGCCCCCCTCCCCCAGCGCCTTGAGATCCTCACGGATATGTAGCGCGCTTTACAAATGCATTGATTGATTGATTGATTGAAGTTGGCCTCGGGGAAGGGGTCTCCAGGCCGATGGTACGCTGGCGAGGGGGCCTAACACATACCTCCTCCTGGTATAAATGCAGGTATTCTCCTTGAAGTGACCCTGGGCCCCGGCCTACTCCAGGGGGTGTAGATCCGCTGGGCAGCAGAGCTCCATGTGCTCCAGAATCGCCCTAGGTCAGTGGTCAAAATCCTTATTATGCTGATATCTCTGCTCCATTGGGCTGTTTTGCTTTATCTTAGTCTCGTTGTGCTCCTGGTGGTGAGCCTTAGCCATCTGGATCACTTTCTTTAGGCCTACTGGCATCAAAGGCGATGAGCATTGCAGGGAGCTGGTTTCAATGGCTACCTGCACCAGTCTTTGTCCTTGGTTTCCTCCGGGCCTCTCTCTCTTCCTCCAAATAGTCCTCAGCGGGTGTAAGGGAACCAGCTTCCCTGGTCCTAGGGAAAGCCTCACTATTCCTGGGGTCAAGTGAAGTGAGAGTCCTTAGTCTAGATAGTCGTCACTGTGTTTTTCCTTCCAATTGTCCATGAAGGCTGTCTCCAGTCCCAGTGTCCAGCAAAAAATCACAACCAAGAGAAAGCTCTCCCCCTGCGCAATACCTTTTGAGTGGGGGCGTGATGGTCCAGCAATGAGGCACCTCTGGCCTATCCTGGGTGCCACATCACTTCTCTACCCCTGTCCCAACCTTTCTGCACAGCCTGCTCAGACATTTCAAAATGGCGTCACCCAAGAGTCACTTGCCAACTCTGCTCTGGGGGCCCCAGCTTTGCCACTCGCTAACATTACTGCCAGGGTCTTTACAGCAAATCTTCAAAGGAAACCCCCTCCTTTGCTGGCCCCAGATGTCTGGGTTCCATCCTTTGCCTGGTGGGCTTGGGCAGGCCGATCCTTGGCACAGTGTGACAGCTGGTTGATTGATGCAGAACTTCCCGCACCAGCCTTTTCCTCCTCAGGAGCTGAGTGAAGCACTGTTAATTGCTCCCTTTGTGTGGTGTACTCCACTTTACACAACTCCACTCTACTTTACTCCACTCTACTTCGCTCCACTTCACTCTACTTTACTTCACTTCACTTCACTTCACCCCACTCTGCCCTACTCCACTTCACTCTGTGCCACTCCACTCTGTGCCACTCCAGTCTATGGCACTCCACTCCACTCCATGACACTTTACTCCACTCTACGCAACTCTACCCTATGCCATTCTACACCAGTCTATGACACTCCACTCTTAGACACTCCACCTAACTCCATGCCAATTTACTTCACTCTAAGACACTCTACTCCATTCTATAACACTACTCTATTCTACGCCACTTCACTTTACGTCAATCAACTCCAATGTACTCCACTCAACTCTATGACACTCTATTCCACTTTATGCCACTCTGTTCTACTTTACTCAATGCAAATCTACTCTGATCCACTCTACGTCCCCCATTCTACGAGACTCTACTCCACTGTACACCACTCAACTCTATGCCACTCTATGCCACTCAACTAAACTCTACGCCACCCCTCTCTACAACACTCTATGACACTCCACTCTATGGCAGTCCACTCGAGGCCAAACCACTTCATGCCACTTTACTCCCCTGCAGTTCACTCCATTCTACGCCACTCCGCTCTACACTACATCACTTTACTCCACTCTAAGCTACTCCATGCCACTCCACTCTACACCACTCCACTCTACAGCAGATCATTCCACCACACTCCACTCTACAACACTCAACTCTATGACTATCTACTTTATGACAGTCTGCTCTACAACAATCCACTCTAGGACACTCCGCTCCACTTTACTCCACTCTACAACATTTTACACTCAACTCCACTACACACCTCTCTACTCCACTCTGTGCCACTCCACTCTATGACACTCTTTGCCACTCCACAACCCTCCACTATGTCACTCCATTTTACAACACTCTACTCTACAACACTCTACTCTATACCACTCTACTCTATGCTACTCCAGTCACTGACTCTCTACACCCACATACTGTATGTCACTCTATGACACTCCACTGTACTCTACTCTGTCACTCAACTCCACTCGACCTCACTCAACTCCACTTGACTCTATGCGATTCGAATCTATGCCACTCTATGATACTCCATTCTCTGACATTTCACTTTACAACACCTCTGGCATCCATTACTTGCAAACGTTCACTAAAATTACTTAATTTATCGATAATGCGTTTGTGTAGGACTGAGGTAGCATATTGTATGGTTAGAAGATGGTCTAACATATTCATTGCAAGCTATCACGTCACCCTTCACCTTACTTGGGAAGTTTTAAGTATATTCAGCCCACTTTGTCACAATGGAGGGCCATTTTAAAAGACTTCTTTTTGCAATCATGGGTTATGCAGATTGTATATATCATTGGATGTAGGATACATACATTGTTTCCAGACTGCACTTTTATGTGATAGCCAAATCAATTCCAAGTATTAGAGCCTTGTATTGTATTCCTTAAAATAAGGAAACAAACATACCTGAAATCAGTAATTCGTAGCTAAAAAGTTTTGAACTGAAGACAGTATATAATGACCTGGAGTGAACGGGTTGCCCTACAGTAAGAAGAGAATCGGTTGATGAAGGGGTACTTGAGCGCAAAGATGAGGGATGAAGTGGGTGGATGGTTGGATAAGTGAGTCCATCGATGGGAATATTTATCTTCTCAAGCATCTGCTCTTATCCCCTTCGGCCACTCTTGTATTAACTTACTCTACCATCCACAAAATCACACACACAATCTCACCAAACAATAATAAAAAGGCCAGCCCTAGCCCTATTGAGAGGAAGATTAGCATAAACTCCGAAGAAGAAGGTAATTTGAGTTCTCAGAAAAGGGTGTGATTCAGGTAAAACAGTGCATATATACACTGTTTGTTATTGGATGAAATGCATAAAAGGTCATTTCTACTGTGACCTGGTATGCAGATATGATATTTGGAGAGGAGTCACGGACACACAATACTGAAAATCAAATATGGACAGTGAATGTGTAATTAGCCGCATTGACCCAACACATCCATGATTAATGGCACTAACATTGAGAGAGCGCAATTTGAATGCAAAATACATCGTAACCATATTTAGACGTATATGTTATAAACGTAGGAATGAAGCGTATATCGTAATATAAAGTTGACAATTATGACATAAAAGCCAACGAATGTGATAACATGTTATAGGAAATGTAAATGTATTCACATGTTAAAATGCATTAGACTTAGAAGGCCTGTATACATGATGGGTAATGTAGAGATGCTTATGAAATATAGAACGTGCACAGTAGAATTCGTGTACGTGTGTAACTTTAAATGGAGAAGCGGCGAGAAATGTAATGTGGAAAAGCATAAACGTAGAGAAATGTAACGTGGAGAAATGTAGGGAACGTACATGATAATGTAACCAAGGAGAATGCATAAGTTATATTCTATGTAGTCGTATTCTATGTATTACATATTTGATGTAGAATGTATTTAGGTATAACTAGGGCTTTTCCTAAATGTACGAATATAGAAATGTATGCCAAAGGTTATACTGTATAGAGGGTTTCTGTAGGAATGTTGGAAGAGTTTAGGTCATTTGTGTTTGTAACCTGACTGACCAAGAGTTCGAAGGAGCATAGTCACAAGAATGTAATTTAGAGGGTTTGTAAAAGTCGTAAATAGTTTGATGTGGACGTGAGAGCCGAGAAGTCTAGCACTTGTTAGATTTAAGGTGACAATGCCGGACGGAACTTGTTGCTCGAACGTGAGGAGAGGCATTTGTTGAGGTGGACTATGTTTTGACAAGACCATTCACATGATCTAGAAGGTTAAGAAGTGTACAGATAAGTTAAGACCTTGTCTAAGTTTCTATGATATGCGATCTGAAAGAGTCAATAAAAGTCGACGATGAGATGATGAAGATGACATCCAAAGGAGAAGGGTCAACTTAACGAACGACGCAAGGAATGGACCAATGGAAGAAGCAGGAAGTTGACATCATCGGGGGAAGTCCGTGGTGGGCGTCAAGGGGCGTTCCACCCACACGGTGATTGTGTATTTTAGGGACAGCACCCCGGGGAGGAGAGAGCAATCAAGGAAGAGCAATGTAAGGAGGTAGCAATTGGGAGATTAGGAACAGCGAGACGAATTGCTCATAACAAGGGCGAAGGGTAGATGCCTTGAGCAGATGCGCTAAGACATCAGAGCGCAAGGGAGCAGTAGGCCGAGGACCCTTAGTGAGAACGGATGGGTAGGCAGATAGGGTACTGCTTCTGAAACTGAAGATTTCCTTTAGAGGCTAAAGAGAGTTTGAACTTCTTTGGAAGTCAAACTGCTGACACCTTTTTAGGGAAGAAACTTGCGAAGTAGGGTTGACACATAGCATAGAGTAGGGACAGATTAACTTGATGATTGTTTTTATCTTACTGCAGATGACGCAGAAGGAACCACTTCACTCCGAAGCTTAAGAGGCTGATATTGAAACTGATTTTGTATTTTGTATACTTTGAGATTTTATCCTGAGTGGATTGTATCGCATCCAAATTAATCTTTATATAAACTCTTAAAACTCTATCAGTTGTAAGTGGTTCTTCCGAGTGGCGTCAGTTAATGGGGTTTGTCTAAACCAAGGCGGGGGTGGTCCTTTCCTCAATGACAGATACGAGCGGTCCAAAACAGACGAATGGGATTCTTTATTAAATTTATCATACTCATAAATTGATATCAAAATCTCATTCCCCGCAGTTGGTAGCAGAGTATGATGGTTATCTTCTTGAGGAAGACGACCTAGGCCAGGTTAGTTTACCCCAAGGTCCCTAGTCATCGTCGACCAGAAGAAGAATCGCAGCCGAAGAAGGTGCTGACGGTGCGTCGAGAGAAAAGCAGCAGAATCGGTCGAGAGTGAGTATAAGGGTCATGCGTTGTAAGATTGCGGTGTTTTATGTTGTTCCTGTGTTGTAATGTCAAGCGGAGTTGAATGCCTGTAGTGTGAGTGGGGGAAGGTTGTGAGCGCGCGCAACCGGATAAAATCTTATGTCCAGAGGACTTAAGTGGTTCGGGTGTATCGAACACCCAGAGTAATTTGTCTACCGTTGAAAGGGGGTCATGAGGTACCATTGATTTCCCGACAGACCGATGATAGGGGGAGCGTATGTGTGAGTGAATGAGTAACGCACGCTGGTCGTACGTTTACTGTGTGTAAGTAACCTATCAGTTGAGGCAAGTGTCCGACCGTAAGAGGAAAGACGCTGTGCCAGTTGAGGTAGCAATTACAGTTAGACTGTGGCCGTACAGTCAGAGAAAAGTGATCGCTTGGACGGAAGTAGTCATTTTTCGATGTATGAATGAAAACGCATGTGAGATCGTGAAACGAGTTGAGAGACGAGGGAAGCTGCTGAAGGGACAAGTGACGTCAGCGTAAAGCTGCGCTGAGATTGGTCGGATAACATAGAACTGTGCTGAGATAGGGATTAGCGAGAGTCGTACAGGGATTGGTGGTTGTTATCAAGACCCAAATAAGTAAGAAATATTGTAAATTATCAAAATGAAGTGTTTTAAGGGTTTAGGAAAAATCTTTAAAAAGAAAAGGAGAAATTTATATGCCGGAGAAGAAGCTCCACCAGAAGGCACACCAGCATATCATATGGCAGTAAATGTAGGCTTACACTCGATATTATGGATTTCCGAGTGGCACAGGTTAACTGAAGGGCAAAAAGAACTGGCGTTCCCAAGATTTGGAACGTTTAAATTAGAAGTGTTGAATCAACTGAAGGCGACAATGCTTTCAACGAGACCTCTACCGAGGCCAACACAATTTGAAGCTCTTGGTGTGTGGCTTAGAACAGCACACGAAAGGGGCGTAAAGAGGCGCCAAGAAAGAGTGAGAAGATCGGTAAAGGCGGTGCAGGAAGCTAAATGGGACGATGAAGCTAAGAAATGGAGGGTGCAGAAGATAGAAGCAGATAAACTGTACCCGATGTTGGAAGTGACGGGAGAAAGGAAACCTCTAGAACAGGAAGATGAGGAAAGCGAGTCGGAGGAGGATCTGATAGAGAGGCTATTGACAGACAGACCACCTCCATACAGTGGGGAACTTGCGAGCCCCATATTACCGCAGACAGACGGAACTAGGTGGGGGGAATATAAGTCGATCCCAGTAACAGAGTGGGACGCTGCCAAGGCTGAGGAGATACCCCAAATTAGTTCGGAACAGAGAGTAGTGGGAAGATTTGTGGTCCAGAAGGCTCCAGAGACGCAATGCGCTAGGTCTTACCAAATGCCGGACGCTTTGCAGGTCCCGGTCACCATAGGCCCTATTGTGTCAATCTATAACCCGGAAGGGGTCCAGCAGGATGAACAGGCAAGATGGGACAGTGAAGGAGCAGAGAATAGGAATGCCACAATGAATACCCACAGGCAAATACGAGCGCCAATAAGTCGGAGTACCCCATTAGATTCTGCAACGGGTCCCAGAGTAGAACAGCGAGGTCGAAGAGGGTCAATGGATTTGAGGGGTCCTAAACCGAAAACCCATAAGGAATTAAGGGAATACCTGAGAGAATGGGACGCTGCCGAAGAAGCTAGGAATAGAAGTTTAGAAACGGGATCCGAGTGGAGAGAGCAGGATAACAAGATTCTCTCTCATTGTGGAGCTGGCGAAAGCAGCCCCGAGTGGGAGAGAAGAAGCCAAGAAAGCAGAAGAGACATCTGTCCTACTGATAACAGCAATAGGCTAATATGCGAAGATAGAAGTACAGGGTGTGGCGAAGTGCCTCGCGTCACCTTCAGTGAAGGGGAACGTAGGACACAGGAGTACCGGAATACCTTTAGGTGCACACACCATGCCCCGGGTGAGGAAGAAAGACATTGGAGTCACGGAAACATGGAGAGTCGCGAAGCGTCTCGACATGCATCTGGTGATAGCGGTCGGAGTCATGAAAACATAGGGAGTCACGAAACGTCTCGCCATCCATCCGGTGATCACGGAAGAGATCACGGGAACACGGAAGACCGGCGAGGGCCTTTCATATTATTAAGCGACACCAGGCAACAACCAAGTTATAATGGGTTAGAGCAGAACGGTGAATCCTATCTCATAGCTGGAGAAACCGAGCCTAGAAGACGGAATGTAGGGTTGGAGGATGGAGCATTATTCCACCATACCCCACGTAAAGACGGAAAGGCTTGGGATCTCGAGGGGTGGGAACGAAGAGAAGGAAGCAGAGCTCCTCATAACTCACCTGTGCTCAGGCGTAGGGCGCATAGTGGAGGTGAGAGAGATATGAGAGAAGAACACAGAACTGAGATGCTGAAAGCGGAAATAAAAGCAAAACGACTTGACGTAATGAGTTTGAAGGCAGATTTGGATGAATTGATTGATGGTACAGTGTCATTAGAGAGATTAGCCTCGTATACACCAGATGAGATACTGTTCCTATCCAAAGATATTACTCGAAGAGCGAGGTCAGCTCATGAGAACTTATCTAATTTGGCAAACAGGTACATGGTAGACCTGTCACGAACTAAGGCTTTACAGAGCAACCATAGGCTAACATGCACGGACCAGGATTTGGATGACCGTAGAACGATCGCGCTGAAGGTACACATAAGGGAATTGATCATAAGTATCAGGATATGGAAAGATCTGGATAGATGGGAGGAAAGATGGTCCAAGAAGGGCTCCGTTAGACGGAGTGTGCTTGAGAAGTCCCAGGACGCAGACTTGATGAGAATGGAAGCCTTCCCGTTGCGAGAAATCGCGAATGGAAGCTACGTTCATGTGCCCTGGAGTAGGGGGGATTTGGCGGCATTTACCAATTCCTTCCCAAAGCTTAGGGATAACCCTGTTGAGTGGTACAAGCAGGTAGAAAGATTCGTGAAGATCTCGAAGGTACTGTGGATTGATTTGAACACACTGTTCGATATCGTAGTACCCGGAGATTTGTGGACGGCATGCAAGCTTAGCGTTGAATGGCCTACTTGTGAGCCAACGAGAGACGCTCGGACGAATGGTCCATCACTGAGGGTCATGGAGAAATACGAAAGGGTAATAACATGGCTAAAAGAGAAAGTGCCGGTGCAAGACATAGACTGGGTAAAGATAGATCGAACTACTCAGGAGCCGAAGGAGACAGTTCATGGGTTTTACGAGCGATTGCTGAAAGCATTCAAGCAGTACAGCGGGTTAGATGTGATGGATCCAAAGGACATTGGACAGTTTGTTTCAAAGTTTGTCCTCGGATTGAGACCAGAAATATGCCTAATGATCCAGCAGCATCTGATCTGTTGGCAAAACAAACCTTTAGACGAGATTTTGAGATACGCAAGGTATTGTAGTGACGAGATAGACTCTAAGGCAAAGAAGCTTAAGGAAAAGTTAATGTTAGTGCAAATGCAAGCTGCTGGGAAGGATAAACAGCGGCAGCAGGGAACAGGAACGCCGGCAAAGAAACAGAATAATCAGAGCAGAGATGAGGAAGAAAGACCAAGACCGAGAATGGATATCGCGACACTGAAAAAGACGACGAGATGCCATCAGTGTAATGAGGTGGGACACTGGCGACGCGAGTGTCCTTACAATGTTGAGTCAGGGGAATTAGAACAGGAGGAGGAGGAGGTTCAGCACAACGTGGTTAAGGGAGCCACAGTCCCGAAGGGCAAGTTTGTCAAAGGGGGGACTCAGACTCCTCGAGCCCCGTTTCCTCAACCACCTCGCTTCTCAAACGGAGGGAAAACCTACAGACAGATGCCATTGTTTGTAGGAGGAGAGGAATGCTACTACGTTGATCCTCTTACAGGGCAGCGGGCGAGTAGGGAAGAAGACTGTACTCTAGGAGCCGCCTTGGAAGTAGATCAGAGAGGACCATACGTAGAGGCGGAAATAGCGGGATGTCCTACAACCTTTTTGGTGGATACAGGGGCCACCCGATCCACGTTAAGATCTGCGGTAGTCCCGGGTCTGCCAATATCAGGAGAAACGGTACAGGTGGTAGGAGTCGCGAACAAAAGGATGACAAATCCCTTGACCGAACCAGTGTCAGTAAGAATAGGGAATTACAGTGACGAACATCAGTTCGTGATCTGCGATTCTAGTCCTGTGTGCTTATTAGGGAGAGATTTGCTGTGCAAACTGAATTGCACGATACATTGCACACCAGAAGGGGTAGAAGTACAGACCAATGATGAGGATGCCGATTTTAAAGTCATGAAGTCGCAGGAATGCGTGGAACTATATCCTACCTTAACAGTGGAGGAACTTCCACAGGACTTGAGGGAGAAAGTGTCAGTTGAGGTGTGGGATTTTACCGGAGAAGAAATAGGCTTGATTAAAGGAGTAGAACCGGTAAAAATCTTGGTAAGACTCAATGCTGAGTATCCAAGAACACCACAATACAAGTTGACACCAGAGACGATTGCAGGAATAAAGCCTGTGATCGAATCCATGATTAAACAGGGAATACTGAAGGAGATCGTGGGTAGTCCATGTAACTCCCCGATCATGGGTTTGCAGAAACCTAGTGGAAAATACAGAATAGTACAGGATCTTCGGAAAATTAATAATATTGTTGTCTCATGTTGTCCAGTGGTACCGAATCCATCAGTGATATTATTTCAGATACCGTTCCAAGCTGAATGGTTTACAGTGATAGATTTGTGCCAGGCTTTCTTTTCGATACCGTTGGATGAAGAGAGCCAATATCTTTTCGCTTTCAAGCTGGAAGATCGCGTCTTAACATGGTGTCGTATCCCTCAGGGGTATACAGAAAGCCCGTCGATCTTTAACCAGTTATTGAAACGAAATCTTGAGAGTCTAGTACTGCCCAAGAATTCAGTTCTGGTCCAGTACATAGACGACCTCCTGGTTGCGTCAGAGACTGAGGAAGCTTGCAGAGAAGACACCATCACCTTGTTAAATCACTTGGCCGAGAACGGACACAAAGTGTCTCCAGGTAAATTGCAATATTGTAAGACTGAGGTGCAATACTTGGGCCATAGGATTGAAAAGGGAAAGCGGAAGGTGTCTCCAGACAGAATAGAGGCGATTATGAAAATGAACGCGCCTACAACACAAAGAGAAGTCAGGATGTTTCTAGGCATGGTCGGTTATTGTCGACAGTGGATAGCAAACTTTTCACTGAAGGCCAAACCGTTATTGCAACTGACGCACAAAGGAGTAAGTGATCCGGTACCATGGGACAAAGATTGTTTGATGGCATTTTTGCAGCTGAGGGAGGACTTATGTCGTGCCCCGGCTTTAGGAATGCCTGATTACACAAAACCATTTTTGCTTTACTGCTGCGAGAGAGAGGGATGCGCTTTAGCGGTATTAGCACAGGTCCACGGAGATGCGCGCAGGCCAGTAGCGTACTTTTCGGCTACATTAGATCCAGTAGCCGCAGCGTTGCCCGGATGTCTCAAATCCGTAGCTGCAACGGGTGTCAGCATTGAACGATCTGAAAGCGTAGTTATGGGTCACCAGTTAGAGGTGTATGTACCACATTCTGTAGAACTGTTAATGACCAGGACTAAGACTCAGCATCTGACGAATAGCAGGCTCACACGCTACGAGCAGGTCATACTGGCTGCCGAGAATGTGACCCTAAAAAGATGCTCTGTCTTGAATCCTGCAACTTTGATGCCACTTCCGAACGAAGTGGACGATGAAAATTGTACAGAACATGACTGCCTCGATGTGACTGAACTATGTACCAAACCGAGACCTGATATCGTAGATGAGCCATTGACAGACCCAGACGAAATTTTCTTCGTTGATGGTTCATGCGTAAGAAACGATGTCGGTCAGCTGAGAGCAGCTTATGCAGTATGCACGATTACCAGAGTTGTAGAAGCCGCTTGCCTGGAAGGAGTCCACTCCGCACAGGTAGCTGAAATTGTGGCTTTGACTCGTGCTTGCCTAGCAGGCGACAGACTTCGAGTCACTATATACACCGATAGCCAGTATGGTTTCGGCGTAGTTCATGATTACGGGCAGTTATGGTCTCAAAGAGGTTACATGACCTCCTCGGGTTCTCCGATTAGGAATGGAGAATTCGTGAAACTTCTGTTAGAAGCTTTGCAAAAACCTATGGCCATAGCTGTGGTCAAATGTGTAGCTCACACCAAAAATGTTGATTTTGTATCATTAGGAAACAGATACGCAGATGAAGTAGCGCGTTACTGCGCAGAGCAGGGATATTCTCACACTGACGTGAAAGTGGGGGGAATTCAAGAAAGAACTGAATTGACGATGTTATTAGACACTGTAGATACATGGGATGAGTTAAGGAGTGTCCAAGAGAATGCACCAGATGATGAGAAAAAGGGCTGGGAAACAGCGGGTTGTGAGAAAAGCGAGATGAATTTTTGGGTTTCTACCGATGGGAGAGCAGTTTTACCAAATGAACTCATTAGTCCAATGGCAAGAAAATTGCATGGATCAGCACACATAGGAAGAGATGCTATGGTGAGAGTATTCAGACAAACGTGGTTCAATCCGACGTTTAGAATAGCGGCAGAGGCAGTGTGTCAGCGATGTACGATCTGTCAGCAACTAAATGTGGGGAAGAGAACACCAGTTACCTTGAGTCATATAGGAAGGTCTGGGGGGCCTTTCAATAGGATGCAGATTGACTTCATAGAAATGCCTCCATGCAACAGACTCAGATACGTTTTAGTGATTGTCTGCATATTTTCTAGATGGGTTGAGGCTTACCCTACACGTAGGTGCGATACACTTACAGTAGCAAAATTGTTGCTTAGAGAGTTGATACCGAGGTTTGGGGTGCCATCCTCTTTGGAATCGGACAGAGGAACTCATTTCAATAGCGAAGTGGTGAAGATGCTGTGTTCAGCTTTGAATATTGATCAGAAGTTACACTGCAGCTATCGACCAGAAGCTTCAGGGATCGTAGAGCAAATTAACAGTACTATCAAGTCCAGACTGGCTAAAGTTTGTTCATCGACGTCCCTGAGTTGGCCAGACGCACTTCCAGTAGTTCTTATGAGCATACGTAGCACACCTGATAGAAGAACAGGCCTCTCTCCACATGAAGTGCTAATGGGGAGAGCCATGAGATTGCCATCGGTTCCGACTGCAGCGCTAGTGAACATCACAGACGATTTGATCTTGGACTACTGCAAGGGACTATCTGATGCCGTTAATTCTGTGTCCCTCCAGGTCCAGGCTGCAGAGGTTCCGTCAGTACAAGACTTGTGCCATGACCTGAGTCCAGGAGACTGGGTCCTGGTGAAGAAGCATGTCAGGAAGAACTGCTTAGACGTGCGTTGGCGAGGACCGTTTCAAGTCATACTTGTAACGAATACCGCAGTGAAGTGTGGAGGTCTGCCGAACTGGATACATGCCTCACACACCCGAAGAGTGCCAACACCTCCAGAAGACACAGCTCCTCTCTCGGATGGGAATCCGGCGGGAAGCGGAGAAGCCATAGAGGGGAAAAGCCAAGCTGTGGAGGTGATAGAAGAAGCTGAAACTGTGTTGGAACAGGACGACGAAGGTCAGGACACGAGTGGGACTGAAGTCGCCTCAGGAGAAGAAAGTAATTGGGAGTCAGACACAGATATCGAGCAAACTGAGGGTGACCAAGAGACGGGTCCTGGAACAAGGAGCGGAAAGACAGAAAGCAACGAAGCCATTTGGCCAGAGAGAAGGAAAAGGCCAAGTTCGGAAGGAAAGAACGAAAGAACTCTTGCTCCTATCGCTGAAGAATCGGATCAGGAGGAAGAGACAACAGATTCAGGAACTGAGAGTCCACGAAGATCAAGAAGGGTACGTGTGCCCTGCAGAAGGTACGCCACCCCAGAGTGGACTTATCTAGCAGATGTATTGGGGACAGAAATCTGGGAGAGTGAAGAGCGTGAAAGTAATCGATCTCGATCCATTTGTGGCAGTGGAGATATGGATGTTGGCACCTGGACTCGAGACTGAGGGGTTACTGACTTTCACACTTCCCATACCCCCACGTTTGAGTAAAATTCAAGATCTAGTGCTAAAAAGATTACAGTTTCCAACAGCTGGTCAACAAATGACAGAAGAAGAAGAAAAAGTTATTCGCTTTGAACTATTAATAATTGTTGTGAAAGCTGCAGGTCCGAAAATAATTGTTGATGCATAAAGACTTTTTATACGTATGATATAAAGAAGAAGATAACCTAGCACCGAGTGGAAAGAAGAATAAAATTAGGGATTACATTTAGAGGACGGAGAAGGGCTAGGGTTGTCTGCTGCTAAGAAGAGAAAAGACATTGTTGTGAAAAGATACCTGTTGATAAAAAGCACTTTAAAGACTGAGAAAGTACATAAGCAACTAAAGACTGCAACAGGAAACCTTTCGCTAGAGAACGAGGTACGCTGTTTTTGATAACATGGAGAACGGCAACCCAAACAGAAAAGCTAGATGTATAGTAGGTACACTTATAGCAATAGTGATATTCCTTATAATTTTAGTAGTAACGATATCTTACCTGACAGGACATGAGCATGATAAGGAAATAGCGAATGTAAAAGCGATAACGACTTTGAAACCTGCTCTTGTGGGAAAGAAGGAGGAGAGCAATGTTATACGTGAGAAGGCGTTACTTGCAGATGAAGCTCGTAGATTACATATAGACGAGTCACAGGGAAATTTTAGGTCAAATGCATATGCCAAATTATTGTACGAGTATATCGATGCCATGGAGGCCAAAGATTGCTACGTTTGTATGCAATTGCCGGCTTCTGTAGACGAAGGCATTAGATATCACCATCTCCCATTGACTTATGGGATAACATGTAGTTTACTGCTTAGTATATTTTATGGTAGAGAAGGATTTGAGTACTACTTTTCAAATTATGATTCGGTACTGCCTGAAGTTCCGAATTATAAACAAATGAATAAGTGGGACTACTACAAAAAGGAGGATAGATTAGCCAAATTCTTTCTTCCTTGGGACACATTAGATACATCATATGCACGTAGAAATAATCTGACTTGTAAAGTATCAGAAGTGGAGAAAAGATTTATAGCACAAGTAGATGATCGATGCAGACGACAGAAGATTCTAAAAATGTCAGGACAATGGAAAATAGACTGGACAGAAGAAGAGAAGGCACATAAAAAGAAAGGTAGCAATGGTCCAATAGCATTGGATAGAACGCAGAAAGGAAAGTTATGTTTAGCTCAAAGCAAAACGTATTACGAGAGTGAATTTGTAGGTGAGGTTAGTTGCGAGCACTCTTTTAAATTAGAGTACTATACGAAAGATTTTATGAAGGGAATGCAAGCTATTCCGAATGTGTATTTTGTATGTGGGAGAAATGCCTATGTAAAACTACCTGACAATTGGTATGGTTCGTGTTACTTGGCAATTGTCTTCCCCAAAATATATCATGCAAAGGATTTAGAGATTATAGAAGGAAAGGCTTCGAGGAGGACGAAGAGGGAAGTAGGAGATGCAGAAGTAGTAGGAGATGTATTTGGAGCGATGTTTCCATTGTTAGGTTTGATTCTTAACGATGTTAAGATTAGAAGGTTAGCGACAGTCGTGGATAGATTGTCTGCTAGTACTGCGAGATCATTAATGTTAGTAGAGGGTGAGATGCAGTCGATTAGAGCAATGGTTTTACAGAACAGACTTGCTTTAGATGTGATATTAGCAAAAGAAGGCGGAGTTTGTAAAGCTTTGAAAGTTCAGGAATGTTGTACTTATATTCCTGATAATTCAAAACCACTTGAGAAAGTCATACAGAACATTACACAGATTCATCAAGAAGTTGAAGATTTAACAAAAATAAATGTTTGGGAAAAAGTAGGAAATGGAGTGGGAAAGGTTGGAAGTTGGTTTGCTAATCTAGGCAAAGGTATAGTTTGGTATATTTTAAAGCCTGTATTAATAGTATTAATTTGCATAATTACATTATTAGGATTAGTAAAACTGTATAAGTGGTATAGGTCGAATCAGTTACAAAGATCGATGAGAGACCAAGAAAGAAGACTAGCTGTCCTACAAGATCAACAGTATAAAAGTTTGAGAACACTTGAATCGATAAAAAGAGGAACTGATGTAACTAGTTCGGTATAAATGATGTATTCAAATTGCTTTTAGTGATGACTCCTAAAAGTCATCAAAGGGGGGAACTGAGAGAGCGCAATTTGAATGCAAAATACATCGTAACCATATTTAGACGTATATGTTATAAACGTAGGAATGAAGCGTATATCGTAATATAAAGTTGACAATTATGACATAAAAGCCAACGAATGTGATAACATGTTATAGGAAATGTAAATGTATTCACATGTTAAAATGCATTAGACTTAGAAGGCCTGTATACATGATGGGTAATGTAGAGATGCTTATGAAATATAGAACGTGCACAGTAGAATTTGTGTACGTGTGTAACTTTAAATGGAGAAGCGGCGAGAAATGTAATGTGGAAAAGCATAAACGTAGAGAAATGTAACGTGGAGAAATGTAGGGAACGTACATGATAATGTAACCAAGGAGAATGCATAAGTTATATTCTATGTAGTCGTATTCTATGTATTACATATTTGATGTAGAATGTATTTAGGTATAACTAGGGCTTTTCCTAAATGTACGAATATAGAAATGTATGCCAAAGGTTATACTGTATAGAGGGTTTCTGTAGGAATGTTGGAAGAGTTTAGGTCATTTGTGTTTGTAACCTGACTGACCAAGAGTTCGAAGGAGCATAGTCACAAGAATGTAATTTAGAGGGTTTGTAAAAGTCGTAAATAGTTTGATGTGGACGTGAGAGCCGAGAAGTCTAGCACTTGTTAGATTTAAGGTGACAATGCCGGACGGAACTTGTTGCTCGAACGTGAGGAGAGGCATTTGTTGAGGTGGACTATGTTTTGACAAGACCATTCACATGATCTAGAAGGTTAAGAAGTGTACAGATAAGTTAAGACCTTGTCTAAGTTTCTATGATATGCGATCTGAAAGAGTCAATAAAAGTCGACGATGAGATGATGAAGATGACATCCAAAGGAGAAGGGTCAACTTAACGAACGACGCAAGGAATGGACCAATGGAAGAAGCAGGAAGTTGACATCATCGGGGGAAGTCCGTGGTGGGCGTCAAGGGGCGTTCCACCCACACGGTGATTGTGTATTTTAGGGACAGCACCCCGGGGAGGAGAGAGCAATCAAGGAAGAGCAATGTAAGGAGGTAGCAATTGGGAGATTAGGAACAGCGAGACGAATTGCTCATAACAAGGGCGAAGGGTAGATGCCTTGAGCAGATGCGCTAAGACATCAGAGCGCAAGGGAGCAGTAGGCCGAGGACCCTTAGTGAGAACGGATGGGTAGGCAGATAGGGTACTGCTTCTGAAACTGAAGATTTCCTTTAGAGGCTAAAGAGAGTTTGAACTTCTTTGGAAGTCAAACTGCTGACACCTTTTTAGGGAAGAAACTTGCGAAGTAGGGTTGACACATAGCATAGAGTAGGGACAGATTAACTTGATGATTGTTTTTATCTTACTGCAGATGACGCAGAAGGAACCACTTCACTCCGAAGCTTAAGAGGCTGATATTGAAACTGATTTTGTATTTTGTATACTTTGAGATTTTATCCTGAGTGGATTGTATCGCATCCAAATTAATCTTTATATAAACTCTTAAAACTCTATCAGTTGTAAGTGGTTCTTCCGAGTGGCGTCAGTTAATGGGGTTTGTCTAAACCAAGGCGGGGGTGGTCCTTTCCTCAATGACAGATACGAGCGGTCCAAAACAGACGAATGGGATTCTTTATTAAATTTATCATACTCATAAATTGATATCAAAATCTCATTCCCCGCACATTATGTAATCTCACATATGGGTCCAGATTACATAATCTGCCTAGCTGGTAATAATTAGCTAACTAGCAGCATATTGTACAGCATGGTGTATAAATGATTAGATAATGGGCAACTTTGCTACTTTGTCACCCGTTCCTTTTGAGGTCGTCAGTGCTGTTGTGAGAAGGCAAACACGAGTGTTTACATTTTTAGCTGTTTTAATAAATGCAGTTTTGTTTGCATCAATTCTGCAAAACGGTGAGATAACTGAGATGAATCAAGATCTCTTTCAACGGACGTTTATATGTTAATACCTATCTGCAGTTGTAGGACAACCAGTAGCTCTTTCGTTATTTGTATAATGCCACTTGGTTAGGCAAAGCCCTTGTACATGATATACTTTATTCCCATGCGCTGTTCTGATTAACTCTATCTTTCTTGTTTAGTCCTTCTTCGCTACCTCCACTTTTGCCACCGGACAATGTTCTCCTTTCCTCAGAACCTACACTGAGCTGCGACTGGGCATACATGTTTATCTTATGTTTCAAATCCTTAATACAGAAATGTTACTGTTATTCCCCTCATTATTCATTTATTTATTTGCAGAGACCGACGCAACATTGATTGTGCCACTTTAGGGTGCTTAGGAGAAAGGCTTCAAATATGTGAACGTGACTTAAAGATAACTAAAAAAAAATGATACCTGGTCTGCTGAGTAGATGGTCTGTAGTAGAGAAGGGTCCACTGTAAATCCACCAGCGGCCGCTGAATAATGATGTTTGACCTTCCTCTCAAGAATATGACTGGAGAGGGTTCACATAGTCAGGAGGAGAATGGTGGGCCCAAGCTTAGTCACGAAGAAGGTCTTTAGTTACTCACAAGTCTCAGATGTGCAGGAGTAGGCTATTAGCGAGAAGGACCATGGTGGCGCCGTGATCTCCAATCAAAGCATTTGAATAAGTAAAGACGAATGGCAAGCCAATATTAATTATGGGGTTAGAAAGCCTTGGAAAGGTTTCCAGGAGTATAGTGGTGTAATTCAATATGGACAATGTTCTGTCTTAGATCCACATCCAGTGCTGTTTTTTTTAAGAGGATATAATGTTGACTTTTTGCCTCACACCGAAGATGAGGTGGGTGGTGATGCTACGCTTGCTTGATCTCGCAAAGAACCCTGTTTAGCATTCTGCTGTAAAGAGTTTACAAGTCCATATGAGTGGCAACTATGACAAGCCATGGAGACTCTGTGTGGGGATTTGCGGAACAAGAGGATTCTAAACATATATTGTAATTAGATAGGGACGCTCTTGCTGTGGTGTTTATGTGGGGATTTAAGAAGAGAATGCCATAGACCAGAATATCAACATTGCACCTTTTCTTCACTAGCCTGACCATGGGATCACACCATGAGAAGGGGGGATATCTGATGATCCACAGGGCTTAAGAGCGAAAATCTTTCTGTACGAATTGAGAATCGGGTTTTGGACCGTGTGTTATGCTCTCTAAATTGTGAAAGGGGAAACTCAGAGAAAAGGAGGCTCACATTGCTTGTTACTTGATAACATAAAATGCAAATGGATGACACGAACAGATGAACTAAAGATCCCTTTTATTTCATCTGAGTCCTCTTTTGTGAAATGCCTTGATCACACACATGTGGTTTAGTGCTGGATTACTGTTATTAATTCTTGGTGGACATGACAAGCTGCTGGAGGGATACACAGGGACGAAGGTACGGTAATGACAGAAATATGTGCTTTTCACGCTGATTCTGTATTTCATTAATAGTAAGCTTCCTTGTAATTCTATTCTAATATTCATTTTAGTAATTAGTGGTATTAAAATATTAACTCTTTATAAAGAATGTTATGGTGTGATGTATTACTAACAACTATAATTTACACATGTTAGACCTGGTACCATAGGCAGAGTCTCCCTTCCATTCTTTGCTGTTGTCTCCTCTGTTTTTGGATATATTTTTGCTGGTTAGCTGCTTTGGGCACTGTGCCACTGCTATTCAGTACCACAGTGCAAGTGCTCCGTATTGTAAATTACTGTAATGGATTAGTGACTCCATGAGTGGCTTATTTGATTTACTTGTCAGACCCTAGTACAGTACACTATGGTTGCCCAGGGCCTGTTGATCAAATGCTGCTAGTGGGCTTGCAGCACTGATTGTGCCACCCATAGAAGCAGCCTGTAAAGTGTGTCTCAGGCCTGCCATTGCAGAGCCTGTGTGCAGTCTAGTACTGCCATGTGACTTGGTAAGTGCACCCACTTACCAGTCCCTAAGCCTTCCCTTTTCTACATGTTAGCCACCCCTAAAGTAGGCCCTAGGGCAGAGTGCATTGTATGTGAAAGGTAGGACATGCCCTGATGCGTGTAGCATGTCCTGATAGTAAATTACAACCAATTTCGTTTTTTCACTATTGCAAGGCTACCTGTCCCCATAGGCCAGAATGGCTAGTTTGATTATAACATCTTATAATCCAAACTGACCCAGGGAACGTGGTGAAAAAACAAATTTAGTATGCCTGAACTCAGAATGATAAAATACATCTTTTAGTGAAGTTGGTTTTATCATTCTGTGATTGAAAATACCACTTTTAGAAAGTAGGTATTTTCTTGCCTAAACCACCCAGACTGCCTCTGCTAGGTTGTGTATTGCATGTCTGTTTTGTGAGTGACAGGGGCTGAGGGGGCTCAGGAAGGCAGGGCGAGTCAGCACTAGGCTGAATAGACCTATTTGCATTGGGAGTGGTGAGAGTAGTAGTACCTGGGCCTGAATATGGCTGTGCCTGCCTTCCACAATGCCGGCCCCTCCTCCTGTAGTGCGTCTGATGACCCTGGCCCACACTGACAAAGGAAGAAGTTGTGCACTGACAGACTGCACCAAGAACTGGTTTGGACTAGGTACAGACACTCTCTGCCTTCAGAGACAAAGAAAGGATTTGTGTGTATAAAAAAGGACCCAGACCCCAGAATTTTAGATAACTTCTGGACATCAAAGACGGACCTTTTGCCAAGGAAAAGAACCACAGAATCTGCCAGAGTTTTTGACTTCCCCAGTGCCAGTGCGTTGCTTTCTGGGGTTGGCCTGCAGTGGTTTCTTTATTGCCAAGGAAAGGAGAAAGACTTTTATTTGCAACTTTCATCATCTTAGCGGTATTAAAATATTAACTCTTTATAAAGAATTTTATCGTGCGTTGCATTACTAACAACTATAATTTACACATGTTAGACCTGGTACCATTGGTGTGAGTCTCCCTTCCATTTTTTTGCTATTGTCTCCTCTGTTTTTTATATGTTTTTGCTGGTTAGCTGCTTTGGGCACTGTGCCACTGCTATTCAGTGCCACATTCCAAGTGCTCCCTATTGTAAATTACAGTAATGGATTAGTGACTCCATGAGTGGCTTATTTGATATACTTGTCAGACCCTAGTAGAGTACATTATGGTTGCCGAGGGCCTGTAGATCAAATGCTGCTAGTGGGCTTGCAGCACTGATTGTGCCACCCATAGAAGCAGCCTGTAAAGTATGTGTCAGGCCTGCTATTGCAGATCCTGTGTGCAGTCTAGTACTGCCATGTGACTTGGTAAGTGCACTCAATTACCAGTCCCTAAACCTTCCCATTTCTACATGTTAGCCACCCCTAAAGTAGGCCTTAGGGCAGGGTGCATTGTATGTGAAAGGTAGGACATGCCCTGATGCGTGTAGCATGTCCTGATAGTGAATTACAGCCAATTTCGTTTTTCACTACTGCAAGGCTACCTGTCTCCATAGGCCAAAATGGGCAGTTTGATTATACATCTTATAATCCTAACTGACCCACGGAACGTGGTAGAAAAACAAATTTAGAATGCCTGAACTCAGAATGATAAAATACATCTTTTAGTGAAGTTGGATTTAACATTCTGTGTTTGAAAATACCAGTTTTAGAAAGTAGGCATTTTCTTTCCTAAACCACCCAGACTGCCTCTGCTGTGTATTGCATGTCTGTTTTGTGAGTGACAGGGGCTGAGGGGGCTCCAGGAGGCAGGGTGAGTCGGCACTAGGCTGAATAGACCTATTTGCATTGGGAGTGGTGGGAGGAGTAGTACCTGGGCCTGAATAGGGCCGTGCCTGCCTTCCACAATGCTGGCCCAACCTTCTGTAGTGCGTCTGATGACCCTGGCCCACACTGACAAAGGAAGAAGTTGTGCACTGGCAATATGCATCCAGAACTGGTTTGCACTAGGTACAGACACTCTCTGCCTACAGAGACAAAGGATTTGTGTGTATAAAAGGGGGACCCAGACCCCAGAACTTTAGATCACTTCTAGACATCAAAGACGGACCTTTTGCCAAGGAGAAGAACCACAGAATCTGCAGGAGTTTTTTACTTCCCCAGTGCCAGTGTGTTGCTTTCTGGGGTTGGCCTGCAGTGGTTTCTTTATTGCCAAGGAAAGGAGAAAGACTTTTATTTGCAACGTTCATCATCTTGAAGAAGAATCTCCACGGGCTTGAACTCTGTTTGCTTTCTGCTGAAGTCTCAGGGATACAAGACTTCACCACCAGTTCCCCCATTAATTTCCTTGCTGGGAATTCTGTCTGCAAAAGCCTGCATGTTGTTGGGAGCTGGAATTGTGACTCAACAAGAAGAAGCGTGTCGCATCCGCTGCTGTTGCATCATCGGTCGGAGAAGCGTGTCGCCGTCGTAGCTGCATGTCATTGTATCACCGGAGAAGGATATCCTCTGTCCAATAAATACCTGGATAGGATTGCTGATTCTTTTTTGTAGTCAGTTAAATCACTGCAATTTCGCCGGATGCGGAGAAATTGTCCAAAGGGGAGATTGGTACGTAAAGCTTTAGGGTGATGGCTAGTGTAATGGAGCAGGCTATTGCGGTCGGTGGGCTTTCTGTACATCGTGGTACTGAGTGATCCCTCTTTCAGTTTTATTGTCAGATCAAGGAAGGCAATTTCCGTGGGTGATACAGACATCGTAAAGCGTAGGTAGGGGTTAAGAGTGTTGACCCACTCAAAAAAGGCCTCATGCGAGGTCGGTGGTCCAGTCCACAGGATCAGGATGTCATCTATAAATCGCCTCCACATCTTGATGTTATTGAGGAAGGGATTGGACTGATGTTGTATGTGTCTGTCTTCAAATTCAGCCATGTATAGGCATGCCACTGACAGGGCAAAAGTACTGCCCATCGATGTACCTTGGGTTTGGTGGTAGTAATTCCCCTTGAACTCGAAGTAATTCTCCGTTAGAGCTAGAGTGGCACACTCCATGATGAATGCAGGTGGGGTGGTTGAGCTCCAGGTTTCAAGCCCAAGTCTTTCCTCTATTACTCCTAGTGTTGCCCTCTGAGGAATATTTGTATAGAGGGCCTCCACGTTGAGAGTAATTAAGAGATTGATCTGCCCGGTATCCTGGACAGTATCCAGTATGCGCAGGACATCAGAGGTATCTTGGATGAACAAGGGAATGCGCCTTACTAGAGGTTGCAGGAAATGATCACAAAATTGTGAAAGTGGTTTCAGGACGGAATCAATCCCCGAGACGATGGGTCGCCCAGGTACCGGTCTTGCCTCTTTATGGATCTTGGGAAGAATGTAAAAGTAGGGGACCCTGGGATCTTTTTTCATCAGGAAGTCTGCCTCTTTCTTACTGATCCACTGTTCACATTCTGCACTGTCTACCAGGCCTGTTATTATGGTCTCTAGGCGTGCTGTAGGGTCACAAGGGATTGGTGTGTAATAGCGTGTGTCGCTTAGTTGCCTTGTGCATTCCAGGTCATAGTCAACAGTGTTCATGAGGACTGTAGCGCCACCCTTATCCGCCGTATGATGGTAATCAGGGGATCTTCAGCGAGAGACTTAAGTGTACACATCTCATTTTTGGAGATGTTGTAATGGTTTCCCCGCTGATCTAATGTTTTAATGTCTTTGAGCACAGCCTGCTCATAGGTGAGGATTTCATTCGGAATCATCCCATTGTGGGGAGTGAAGGTGGAACGATTTTGGAGGCCAGAATCTTCCGTTCGATCACTTGGTCTCCCCTCAAAAAAGGCTTTCAACCTGATTTTTCGGAAGAATGATTGTATTTCCCGAGTTTGTTGGAAGAGGTCAGTTTTTGGAGTTGGTACAAAGCCCAATCCCTTTTGTAGAACTTGCTCCTCTCTCTCTGACAAGGACCGGTCTGATAAGTTTACCACCAGACTCATCTTTGTCCCGACCTGTTTGTGTTCCTCGTGTCCATTCCCTGGGGGCGTGCGTCCTCCCACTGTACTTTTTTCTCTGGAGCGTTGCCTCACTTTCGCCCTCGCCCTCTGCCCCAGCCTCTGTCTAAAAAAGGGGGTCGTATGGAACCCTGAGGGCCATAGTAAGGTGGATATTGCAGGGCAAAAGGTGGTTGGAACTGAGGAAATTGTGGATAGTGCCATGTGGGGGGTCCATGGGGAGGCCCATGAGGAGGGAAGTTCTGGTAAACTTGTTGTCCTCGTCCCCTGCCTCTTCTACCCTTTTGCTGCATCTGTGGCGGTCCATACTCCCCGCTACTCTCAGATCCACTACTGGATCCCCTTCTGGAGGAACTAGCACTAGAGTCAGCGTTGTAGTTTGTTCCCGGGGGGACATAGTCTTCCTTTAAGTAGGGGTATACCTTTTCTTTGGAAAACCTTTTGATATCCTTTTGCAATTTAGTCACTTTCTGGTTCATAAGATATAATTTGTGCTCGGCAAGTTCCTTGTTAAGTTCCACCAGTTTTGTTTTAAAACCTGGGTTAGGAACCGCTGATTTAAGTGCACTTTCAGCTGCTTGAATGCGGGTCAGTAGTTCATCTGCTAAACGTTTAGCAGTATTAACAATAAGGATGAGGAGATCATGGGTGCACTTCCATGAGATCTGCGACCATTCAACCTTAAATTGTCCATCCTCCCAGAAAACTCTAGGGAAGTTCTTTACAATCAGGCCGTTTGGTGCAATTTTGGCTTTGAAATATTCAGCCATCATTGCCCCATGTATGGTAATTCTAATCCACTCTCGTTTGCTATCTGACAAAGATTGCCATTCCGCTGTATTGCTCCCTGTAGCTGGTTCTATATCTATACCGAGAAGTGATGGTGTTCTCAGAATGGCTGCTGCATCTTCTTCCCCGAAGCTCAACCCCTGGCCATCCATCTTGTGGAGGTCAGTGTGGTCGTGTTCCTAGAGAAGGAAGTCCTCACAAGGAGGACAGAGGGGGTAGTAAAAGTGACACTGCCCAGTATGGGAAGCGAGTTGTGACTAACTAGTATGATGAAGAAGTCACAGGAGGGGGATAGAACAGATCTTACCCGCCAGAAGATACTCCCACGGTGTGAACCGTGCAAAAGTAGTTATCAAAAGGAGGGAGGGTGATCAATTGATCAGTCGGGCACTGTTTACCATTAAGGGAAGTGGAAGGTCCAGTATCAGCTGGTGCCCTCAACAAGTATAGATCAACAATGTAGGGTGCTGGACTGTTCCTTAGAGAAAGGAGTGTGTGTATCTGGCGTGGCCGGAGGTGAAGATGTGACACCTTTGGACATCCATTTTGTTGGATGTATTTGCCTCACACACCCATATGGGTGTCATGCTTCATCATTGGCGTTGCTTCCTCGTCGGGGAGGCGGTGCAATCCCCGACGGGCTCACCTCTGAGAGGGGCTCTTTGGCGGAGATCTTTTAATCCAACGAGACCCAAAGTAACCAAGAAGGTGGTTCAGCAGACACTCTGGCATTTACCTCCTGTGAAGGGTCATTATCCATGCGGTTCCTGTGTGGCATGTGCTTACACATCCATGCACAAGACAATACAACTTACTGACACCTTCAACTGGGAACTCAGGGGACACACTAATTGTAATACCTCACACTGTATCTACATGCTGACCTGCCCATGCAGATTACAATACATTGGAATGACGACACGTCCGATTAAAACCCGCATTACTGAACACTGCAGTAACTTTTGCTGTAGAAAGACACACACCAAGATGTGCAAACAGTATGTTGAGTCTAATCACACCGCAGACTCACTTAAATGGCTTGTACTAGAATCTAGCCCCAATTGACCAAAACAAGCCTTGTTTCGTAAAGAACAAAGGCGGGTCCACCGATTATCCTCAGATAGTCGGGGCCTGAACGAGGACATTCCGTGGCACTCATTATAAAATTGTTACAAATTGAGTACTATATTTCCCCATACACATGCACCGATACTGAACTGAATACAAGTAGCTGAGACCTACACTCTGTGTATAAAACCATTCCCGGTCCGCTCACTTATCAACTTATACCTATACTCGCGATCACCACATTGCATTAAATATGCCATTTTCACAAAGGGGTTTATTATGATACTTTACATACCATACGTTATATTACCCCTTTAGGCTAATACGAGTAGGTTACACACATTCCATCCCAGCTTTCCCTACCAAGCTTGGCCTGATCCCTGGTTAAGCAAGTCTCCAAAACCCCATCCCATAATGGCCGCCACAGTAACCAGGAAAACCACCTGACCTTACGTAGGGGGCGGAGATAGGCGCCGAGTAAGCATGGGCGGAAAATCCGTTACGCTCGCGGATTTTGCGGATTTTTGGGAAATTCGCAATCCGCGAGATTTGCGAATTTCCCGCAAAATCCGCAAATTCGCACGCAGCGGATTTTTTTGGCGGCGCGCGGCGTTGGTGATACAATTTTTGCGGCGCGCGGCGTTTATCATCGTTTGCCGAGTTGTTTTTTTCGATAGTTTGCGAGTGCTGCGCCATTTTGGATCTTGCTGTGTGATCCCACGGGAATTGGCGAGCGCGATTACGTCATCGCGGCTTGCCAGCGATAGTTTGTCAACGCGAGTACGGCGAGATCACGTCTCGCGGTACTTCGCAATTGCGAGATTTGAGGTGCGGCGAGCGAAAATATAAATTTGCAATTCTGCACAAGAAATCCACCAGCAAGCAGCATAAACCTTCTAGAAATGATGATTTTTATCTGAATAACTCCTTAGTTTGACATTTGCCTGCACTTTTTTAGCGAGGAGTCCATTTTGGGGAGGGGGGCAGGGGGGTGGGAGGAAGGAAGTGCCCCACAGTCTTCAACTTCCTGTTCCTGTTCAGCAGGCTCCTCCCAGTGCTTTGTCCATCTCCTGGTCACTTTTCATTTGGGTCTGGAGCTGGAAGGATTACTTTTTGTGGATGCTGCTGGATATTTGGATTTGAGGCCTTTTTGACTTTCTTTGGATCACTGTTGGATTAGAAATTTTACAAGTAAGTTTGTTTGGGGCATTACAGTTGCTGCAATTAAAATTTTGGAATTTTCGATTTTTGGGCTGTTTTGGGGCCTTTTGCCCAGGGGTACTCAGTGGTGGGTGGACTGTGTCTTTCTGTGGGTTGTCTTGAACTTAAACATCATGGAGGCCATGGATGAATTGGGATTGTGCTGATTTTTCTGTGTTTTTCGATTTTTGACCTGTTGTTGGGGCCTTGACCAGGGGTAGTGAGTGGTGCATGGGCCTAGTCTTTCTGTGGGCTGTCTTGAACTTAAACATCATGGAGGGCATGGATGGAATGGGATTGTGCTGATTTTTCTGTGTTTTTCGATTTTTGACCTGTTGTTGGGGCCTTGACCAGGGGTAGTGAGTGGTGCATGGGCCTAGTCTTTCTGTGGGGTGTCTTGAATTTAAACATCATGGAGGGCATGGATGGAATGGGATTGTGCTGATTTTGCAGTGTTTTTCGATTTTTGGGGGTGTTCATGGGGACAGGCCATGTGGGTGGGGGCCATTTTGAGTGCTGGTACAGGCAGGCCCTGGCCATGTGCTAGGAGGCAAGTGGCCATTTTGAATGCAGGCTTTGTTGTTAGGCCTCCAACCATTTTGCCTACTTTTCAACCTTTATTTATGGCCAGGGGTAGTGAGTCTTGCATGGGCCTAGTCTTTCTGTGGGTTGTCTTGAATTTAAACATCATGGAGGCCATGGATGGAATGGGATTGTGCTGATTTTGCAGTGTTTTTCGATTTTTGGGGGTGTTCATGGGGAGGGACATGCCATGTGGCTGGTGGCCATTTTGAGTGCAGCTACAGGCACTGGCCATGTGCTGGCAGGCAAGTGGCCATTTTGAATGCAGGCTTTGTTGTTAGGCCTCCAACCATTTTGCCTACTTTTCAACCTTTATTTATGGCCAGGGGTAGTGAGTCTTGCATGGGCCTAGTCTTTCTGTGGGTTGTCTTGAATTTAAACATCATGGAGGCCATGGATGGAATGGGATTGTGCTGATTTTGCAGTGTTTTTCGATTTTTGGGGGTGTTCATGGGGAGGGACATGCCATGTGGCTGGTGGCCATTTTGAGTGCAGCTACAGGCACTGGCCATGTGCTGGCAGGCAAGTGGCCATTTTGAATGCAGGCTTTGTTGTAAGGCCTCCAACCATTTTGCCTACTTTTCAACCTTTATTTATGCCCAGGGGTAGTGAGTCTTGCATGGGCCTAGTCTTTCTGTGGGTTGTCTTGAATTTAAACATCATGGAGGCCATGGATGGAATGGGATTGTGCAGATTTTTCAGTGATTTTCGTTTTTTGGGCCTGTACTTGTGGCCTTTTCACCAGGGGTATTTGAGTCTGGCATGGGCCTAGTCTTTCTGTGGGCTGTCTTGAACTTAAACATCATGGAGGGCATGGATGGAATGGGATTGTGCTGATTTTTCTGTGTTTTTCGATTTTTGACCTGTTGTTGGGGCCTTGACCAGGGGTAGTGAGTGGTGCATGGGCCTAGTCTTTCTGTGGGGTGTCTTGAATTTAAACATCATGGAGGGCATGGATGGAATGGGATTGTGCTGATTTTGCAGTGTTTTTCGATTTTTGGGGGTGTTCATGGGGACAGGCCATGTGGGTGGGGGCCATTTTGAGTGCTGGTACAGGCAGGCCCTGGCCATGTGCTAGGAGGCAAGTGGCCATTTTGAATGCAGGCTTTGTTGTTAGGCCTCCAACCATTTTGCCTACTTTTCAACCTTTATTTATGCCCAGGGGTAGTGAGTCTTGCATGGGCCTAGTCTTTCTGTGGGTTGTCTTGAATTTAAACATCATGGAGGCCATGGATGGAATGGGATTGTGCTGATTTTGCAGTGTTTTTCGATTTTTTTGTGCTCTATAACTGAACTGATGTTCCTCTGTCTTCCATTTTTTTTAGGTGCACAAGACTCAAGAGAACCACCAGTGCCAGGAAGAAGTCCTGCAGCGGTGTGTGTGTGCAGCATAACGTCACGCGACGTCACGTCTGGCCTCAGACAACTCTACAATTCGTGCAACTGCGGCCTGCTGTCTGACCTGCTCTGAAGAAGATGGCCCCAAAGAAAGTTCTCCGTAGCTCCTCTAGCAAGAAAGTTGCTAGTAAGGAGCAGAAGAAGCAAGTTACCAAGGAGGCTGGTGTGCCACCCGCCACGTTTTTTGGGAGAAAACAAAAAAGTACGCCTGCAGCAGCAGGATCTGCTGGGGACCAAGCTGGGAGCAGCACCCCTGCTCCATTGGGTTCAGTGCCTCCACCACCACGCCAACTTAAGTCAAAGCCCTTGAGTGCTTCAGAGGCAGTCAGTGTACTTCTCCAATCACCATCAACCAGTGATGTTGGCTCATCGCAAGAAAGTAGCAGCAATGTCCCTGAATCAACACAGGTTGTTGTAACTCATCTGACAAGTGTTGAACAACCACAGCCGCAACAACAACACCATGTGCAAGTACACGCCCAAGTACATGTGGAAGGAGAGGCAGCAAAAGGAGATGCGCAAGCAAAGGTGCATGGAGGTTCACAAGTGCCCACAATAGTTGTTCCTCCCGAAGTAGGGGCACATCAGGAAATCGACAATGAACCCGAGGTATCATTGGAAGCCACTCCTCCTGATGATCATTCATTGTCTTCCACATCCCTAGCAAGGAAAAGATCAAGGGGGGTGTCTACATCTTCTTCAAGCCCACCTCGTTCTGATGCAAGTGATCTGTCTTGGGAACCACAACTGCGGTCTGACAGTGAGGCACACCATGATCTGACACCGGTACCTAAGCGTAAAAGGAAGGTCGTCCAAAAACTCAAACCTATGGAGTGTGATGAGGCTCAACAAGAAGTGACAGATACTGCTGGTGATGAAGCCTCTCACGATGACGACGAGCCAGTCATCACAAAGGTCACTGCAGCCCCACCGGGCATGCAGCAAAGAGACATTTTGACCCTATCCCGAGAAGCTGCTGAGCGTGATGATGATGTCGGCGAGGAGGCAATGGAAATGGAATCATTAGATTTGGAGTTAAGTAGTACACCAAAACCTACCGCTTCCATATTTCTTCCTCGCAAGAAGGTACCCACCTCGTCCTCGACCTCAATTCGTGGTGGTGAAAGTGCAAAACGTACTGAAGTTCGGCAATCCACATCCTCCACTTCATCTGACATTAGCAGCAGGACCACCACCACCACCAGTATCGCCGTCTCCTCCGGCCCCCGAAGACATTTCAAGTCTCCAGTTTGGGACTTCTTTAGTGTTTGCCCAAAAAATGAAAACGTAGCCATTTGTAGCATTTGTAAGCTTCGAGTTAGTCGTGGTAAGTTGGGTTCCAACTATGGTACCGGAGGCCAGAGAGGTCATCTTAGGAGAACGCACGATGTCCAATGGTTTGCGCACCTACACGCGATCAAGGAAGCCGGAATTGCACGCAATGAAAACGTTGTTTTTTCATCTGATGATGACGAGGGGGAAGAAGACGATTCAAACACTTCACTTACACCCAGTTCCCCTGTCAGCAGCACACCCCATGGGAGCCACACTAAGAGTGTGGGAGAGAGTGAGACATCAATGCGGAAAAGTTCATCAGCGAGCGTAACTGGGTCGAAGAGATCATCATCATCCCGTAAATCCTTGGTCCAGGGCAACATTAAAAAGATGTTGTTTACAGAAGTGCAATATGAACGCAACCACCCAATGACCCGTCTGTATAACACTAAGCTGGCTAAAATGCTAGCTCTGAACCTTCTCCCTTTTTCTTTTGTAGAAGGGGTTGGTTTTCTAGAATTAGTGACAGCGCTCTGCCCTAAATGGAAGGTTCCTAGCCGGTTCTATTTTGCCCGAGTTGCGGTTCCAGCACTACATGAAGATGTTCTGAAGGTGATTGGGGCAGCTTTGCAGAAGAGTGCTGTTCACACTATACATCTGACAACAGACATGTGGACCAGTGGCGCAGGCGCTGATTACATGTGCATCACTGCACACTGGGCCTCTTTTTCAGGGGCTAAATCAAAGCTAAACGCAGGTGTTGACACGAACATTGTTTTTAAAGGTGCTCGGAAACATGCAATACTAGCCATGTTTGGTTTGGAGAAACGTCACACAGCAGAAAACATTTTGGATGTCTTTAACACAAAGGTCCTTAACTGGCTGTCCCCACTAAAACGCAAGGTTGGTTATGTTTCCACGGACAATGGCGCCAATATAGTTAAGGCCATGAGGGACGGTTACTATTTCAGAGTGCCGTGTTTGGCGCACTGTATAAACCTGGTTGTCCAAAAATTCTTGGGTAATAAAGGCAGTGCAGCGTACAGTGTATTGGACACCTGCCGAAAAATGTGCAAGCATTTCAGCCATTCTTTTAAGGCCCGGAAGCAGCTGAGGAGCCTGCTATATCAACGTCAAATGCCAGTGAAAGCACTCATCCAGGAGGTGGTAACACGTTGGAACTCAACCTTCTACATGCTTGAGCGTCTGTATGAGCAGTATACGGAACTCGATCAATATTTCCTTAAAGAGGGTACAGAGGAGCTGAGGATGGGTGGGCCGCAATGGAACATAGTTGAAAGCCTGACACGCATGCTTCGTCCTTTTGAGTTCTTCACGCGTGCAGTCAGCAAGGAGGACTCTAATTTGGGAAAAGCTATCCCATTGTTGTACATGCTGGAGGACCAACTGAAGGAGGTGTGTTCTGTGTTTGGAAAAGATAAAAACCAAGACTCTTTGCTTCTGGCTGAGCAATTATTAGAGCTCCTACAAGGTGATGAACGTCTTAAAAAGATCCACTCAGAACAGCATTACATTTGTGCTACTATTCTGGATCCACGCTACAAAAAGGCGCTGGCAGGCCAAGCATTCTTTCCTTTTGATGATGAACATGTTCCAAAGTACAAACGTTGGCTAGCCTTGTCAGCCAAGAAGTTTGAAACAGAACGGCTGGAAATTGAAGGAAATGGCAGTACATCAGCAGGCCATCCCCAGTCAAAACAATCCACTTCTGCACCTGTGGCTGTGGCACAAGTGACCTCTCAGCCGTTAAAGACACCGGCAACCGGATCATCTGCACGAAAGACAACAGAAACATTGGAGGCTGAAGAGGATTGGCTAGCTCTGCGTGGGTTTAGTTCTCAAAAGGTCAGAGGCACAGCAAGAGCTAAGCAAAGTGGAGGAACCTTGGATGAGGACCTTGAGTCGATGGTGAAGGACTATCTGAATGACTCAACAGAGGTCTATGTTAATTCTGACCCATTGGCGTATTGGCATGGGAAAAAAGAATTGTGGCCACAGCTCACCAACCTGGCTTTAAACTACTTGTCTTGCCCACTCGCAAGCGTGTCTTCTGAACGGGTTTTCAGTTCGGCTGGTGGGATTGTAACTCCCAAACGGAGCCGCCTCTCGCCCAAAAATGTGGAGAGGTTAACAATGATCAAGATGAATCAGCACCTCATACCACCAGATTTCAGAGTACGAGAGAGCGTGCCGGATGAAGAGGAGGTGGCCAGCAACATAGATGAGGGAATTTCTACTCTGTCAGGTGACACTGAGCTCACCCTGCCTGAATTCGCAGAGTATGATGACGAAGCCTTATTCTTATTCCTGGACCGTGATACCGAGCCCTGAAAATGAGACAACGAATCAATAACTTTCTTTTTCATCCTTATTCACTTTTATTCCTGTGTGTCTGTCTTTCTTTGTTGTGCACAGTTAATATAATTCAAACTTTAATCAGATAATCACAAAAACAAGCCCATCAGCAGAACTGTCTTCACTTGTTTGCGAATTGATTTGAAGGTGCCGCAGTCTGCATTCCTCAGGTTCAGAAGTTCCGAAGTACATGCTCCTCTATCCTCCTCCTCCAGACTCCTATTTCCATCAAAGCAGAGGGCTGGTTTACGCCCAATGAAGAAAGACTCAGCACTTGTGGGGGTGTTGTTCTACCTCTTTGCAGGTGAGTTGACGGGTCTCTGGGGCCATTTCTGGGAAGCACTAAAAGTGGTTTGGACCAAATCCGAGGCGGAATTTTTTGTGTGTTTTTGATGACTTGCTTGCCTTTGAGGTGCTCTTAGGGGGGGTTCTGTCTGTTTGTGGGTGAGTTTCGTGGTCTGGGAGCATTGCTGGGACACTCTAATCTTGATTGCATTTGCTTTTCAGGAAATCCGTTGTGCCAACCCCGACTTATGGCCTAGCTACGCAGCGCGTTTGGACCGAAGGCCCAGAAATATTGCAAGTATGAGATTTTGCTTTTGGCCTGTGTGGGGGTGTTATGCTTCTTGGCGGGTGGGTTGGCGGGTCTTGGGGCATTCCTGGGAAGGTCTAATACCGGGTAGAAGTGGTTGGGACAAAATCCAGGCCGATTTTTTTTTGGCTATTTCTGACATTTTGCTCTATGTAGCGTTTTCGGGGGCCTGTTTGGGGGGCTTCCTGGTGTTTGTGGGTGAGTTTCGTGGTCTGGGAGCACTGCTGGGACACTCTAATCTTGATTGCATTTGCTTTTCAGGAAATCCGTCGTGGCAACCCCGACTTATGGCCTAGCTACGCAGTGCGTTTGGACCGAAGGCCCAGAAATATTGCAAGTATGAGATTTTGCTTTTGGCCTGTTTGGGGGTGTTATGCTTCTTGGCGGGTGGGTTGGCGGGTCTTGGGGCATTCCTGGGAAGGTCTAATACCGGGTAGAAGTGGTTGGGACAAAATCCAGGCCGATTTTTTTTTTGGCTATTTCTGACATTTTGCTCTATGTAGCGTTTTCGGGGGCCTGTTTGGGGGGCTTCCTGGTGTTTGTGGGTGAGTTTCGTGGTCTGGGAGCACTGCTGGGACACTCTAATCTTGATTGCATTTGCTTTTCAGGAAATCCGTCGTGGCAACCCCGACTTATGGCCTAGCTACGCAGTGCGTTTGGACCGAAGGCCCAGAAATATTGCAAGTATGAGATTTTGCTTTTGGCCTGTGTGGGGGTGTTATGCTTCTTGGCGGGTGGGTTGGCGGGTCTTGGGGCATTCCTGGGAAGGTCTAATACCGGGTAGAAGTGGTTGGGACAAAATCCAGGCCGATTTTTTTTTTGGCTATTTCTGACATTTTGCTCTATGTAGCGTTTTCGGGTGCCTGTTTGGGGGGCTTCCTGGTGTTTGTGGGTGAGTTTCGTGGTCTGGGAGCACTGCTGGCTATATATACTTTACTTTGCAAGAGGTTTGAAGCAAATCCATGGTGGCAGAGGGGAGTTAGGGCCTAGCTGCAGAGCGCGCGCGGAGTGATTTGGGAAATTTGTGAAAAATTGACTAAGTCCCCATTTTTGTACTTTTGCTCTTTGGCTGTTTGGGGGTCTTCTACTCGTTTTCTCCTGGGTTGACGGCTCTGGGGCCAATGCTGGGAAGCTCTAATACCGGATAAAAGTGTTTTGGACCAAATCCCAGGCGGAAATTTTTTTGTGTTTTTGATGACTTGCTTGCCTTTGAGGTGCTCTTAGGGGGGGTTACGTCTGTTTGTGGGTGAGTTTCGTGGTCTGGGAGCATTGCTGGGACACTCTAATCTTGATTGCATTTGCTTTTCAGGAAATCCGTTGTGCCAACCCCGACTTATGGCCTAGCTACGCAGCGCGTTTGGACCGAAGGCCCAGAAATATTGCAAGTATGAGATTTTGCTTTTGGCCTGTTTGGGGGTGTTATGCTTCTTGGCGGGTGGGTTGGCGGGTCTTGGGGCATTCCTGGGAAGGTCTAATACCGGGTAGAAGTGGTTGGGACAAAATCCAGGCCGATTGTTTTTTTGGCTATTTCTGACATTTTGCTCTATGTAGCGTTTTCGGGGGCCTGTTTGGGGGGCTTCCTGGTGTTTGTGGGTGAGTTTCGTGGTCTGGGAGCACTGCTGGCTATATATACTTTACTTTGCAAGAGGTTTGAAGCAAATCCATGGTGGCAGAGGGGAGTTAGGGCCTAGCTGCAGAGCGCGCGCGGAGTGATTTGGGAAATTTGTGAAAAATTGACTAAGTCCCCATTTTTGTACTTTTGCTCTTTGGCTGTTTGGGGGTCTTCTACTCGTTTTCTCCTGGGTTGACGGCTCTGGGGCCATTGCTGGGAAGCTCTAATACCGGATAAAAGTGTTTTGGACCAAATGCCAGGCGGAATTTTTTTTGTGTTTTTGATGACTTGCTTGCCTTTGAGGTGCTCTTAGGGGGGGTTCCGTCTGTTTGTGGGTGAGTTTCGTGGTCTGGGAGCATTGCTGGGACACTCTAATCTTGATTGCATTTGCTTTTCAGGAAATCCGTTGTGCCAACCCCGACTTATGGCCTAGCTACGCAGCGCGTTTGGACCGAAGGCCCAGAAATATTGCAAGTATGAGATTTTGCTTTTGGCCTGTTTGGGGGTGTTATGCTTCTTGGCGGGTGGGTTGGCGGGTCTTGGGGCATTCCTGGGAAGGTCTAATACCGGGTAGAAGTGGTTGGGACAAAATCCTCGCGGAAAAGCCTTTTGGCACTTTTTGTAACTTAGGGTTCGTTAGGGTTAGCCCTAGCAGCAGGATTGCATGTGTTTCGGGGTGTTCTAGATTATTCCAACTGAGTTCTGGGGTCTTAGAGCACTCGTGAGAATGTGTAATTTTGGTTGCAAGTCATTTGAAGAAAATCCAAGGTGGGAAAGGGGGGATTTGGCATAGTTAAAGAAAGCCTTTGCCACTATTCTTAACTTAGGGTTCGTTAGGGTTAGCAGTATTTCTATTGCATGTGTTTGAGTGGGGGGGATTTCGAGTCTTGGAGCGATGCTGGCTATGGCTACTTTTGCTTGGTTGCTTGCAAGGGGTTTCAATGCAATCCACGGTGGGTAATGGGTAATTAGGAAGGGGGTACTTCGGCCTACTTTTACTTTCAAAGTAAGTTTTGTCACCAGTTTTCTGCTAGGCCTCGTTTTTTGAGATTTGATTGGGGGTCTTCTATATTTTTGCGACTGGCTTTAGTAAGGGTCTGGGTGGGAGCACTGCTAGGAAGATCTAATTTTGTTCTAAAACACAGTTTACAGTACACCTAGCTTGAGGGGCAAGATCCGCTACATTAATTTGCCCATACTTATTTATCCTTCAAAAGGTGACTCAGAGTACGCACTTTCAGAAATATTGTACTGTCTACTAGGAAAATCAAATTGTGACTTTTTGCACTCCACAGCCTACATACCTTATATTTATTTATCAGTGGTGTTGTAATATTATATCACTTCCTGTTTTTCGTTGAATAATTACAGGCCGGGTTTCAGTCTCTGTAATGGGGAAAAAAGGATGGAGTCAGGCTTCACAGTAGCGAGCCACAATTCAGCATCAGGCAGGCAGTGGACAGGGTGTCTTCTGGTGACCAACATCGATGGACGAAGCGTCGGCTGCAATGGAGGAGTGCCGCTAATAAGAGGATTTTTTTTCTGCAGGCAACTTACTTACCACTTCCAACAGGACAACTACAACCACATAGATACAGTATCCCTTGCCTTTTTCTCTGACTGTGACTGCATTTCTTGGATCTCTCTCTGCTTCTAAATTGATCCCTTAACACATCACTTAGTCCACTCCACTATCACATCTGCACCACACATAGTCATTTGTAAGTGCTCCTACGTAATTCGCAAGTCGCAGCACGCCCCAGGCCGTAGAGGACTGGGATGGCCCCAATGATGAAGCATGTCACCAAGGGGCAACCCTGGTGAGTGAGGGGACACCTAGAAAACAAGCAATTTCTCCTTTTCTATCTACTATACCTTCCAGACCAACCCCACTGAGTGTTGTTGTGAATGGATTTATAGTGACCAGCAAGGCTCTCGGGTATCTGGCTAAGTACAGAGACCTTATGTTGAATATCGTTATCAATAATTCCACACAGGCCCTGTACTGTCGCATTCTTTCTTCCACAGTTGTCGAATGTACTACTTACTTTTCACTGACATGCATGCAGTAGTGTATGCACTTTCAAAGATTGATGGATAGGTTTGTACCCAAAGAATTGTTTATGTTCCATTGTTTGTCTATGCTGTGCTTTTTTTTACAGGGTGTCTTCTGGTGACCAACATCGATGGACGAAGCGTCGGCTGCAATGGAGGAGTGCCGCTAAAAGGAGGATTTTTTTTCTGCAGGCAACTTACTTACCACTTCCAACAGGACCACTACAACCACATAGATACAGTATCCCTTGCCTTTTTCTCTGACTGTGACTGCATTTCTTGGATCTCTCTCTGCTTCTAAATTGATCCCTTAACACATCACTTAGTCCACTCCACTATCACATCTGCACCACACATAGTCATTTGTAAGTGCTCCTATGTAATTCGCAAGTCGCAGCACGCCCCAGGCCGTAGAGGACTGGGATGGCCCCAATGATGAAGCATGTCACCAAGGGGCAACCCTGGTGAGTGAGGGGACACCTAGAAAACAAGCAATTTCTCCTTTTCTATCTACTATACCTTCCAGACCAACCCCACTGAGTGTTGTTGTGAATGGATTTATAGTGACCAGCAAGGCTCTCGGGTATCTGGCTAAGTACAGAGACCTTATGTTGAATATCGTTATCAATAATTCCACACAGGCCCTGTACTGTCGCATTCTTTCTTCCACAGTTGTCGAATGTACTACTTACTTTTCACTGACATGCATGCAGTAGTGCATGCACTTTCAAAGATTGATGGATAGGTTTGTACCCAAAGAATTGTTTATGTTCCATTGTTTGTCTATGCTGTGCTTTTTTTTACAGGGTGTCTTCTGGTGACCAACATAGATGGACGAAGCGTCGGCTGCAATGGAGGAGTGCCGCTAAAAGGAGGATTTTTTTTCTGCAGGCAACTTACTTACCACTTCCAACAGGACCACTACAACCACATAGATACAGTATCCCTTGCCTTTTTCTCTGACTGTGACTGCATTTCTTGGATCTCTCTCTGCTTCTAAATTGATCCCTTAACACATCACTTAGTCCACTCCACTATCACATCTGCACCACACATAGTCATTTGTAAGTGTTCCTACGTAATTCGCAAGTCGCAGCACGCCCCAGGCCGTAGAGGACTGGGATGGCCCCAATGATGAAGCATGTCACCAAGGGGCAACCCTGGTGAGTGAGGGGACACCTAGAAAAAAAGCAATTTCTCCTTTTCTATCTACTATACCTTCCAGACCAACCCCATTGAGTGTTGTTGTGAATGGATTTATAGTGACCAGCAAGGCTCTCAGGTATCTGGCTACAGAGACCTTATGTTGAATATAGTTATCAATATTTCCACCCACGCCCTGTACTATTGCATTCTTTCTTCCACAGTTGTCGAAAGTACTACTTACTTTTAACTGACATGCATGCAGTAGTGTATGCACTTTCAAAGATTGATGGATAGGTTTGTACCCAAAGATTTGTTTATGTTCACAATTGTTCGTCCATGCTGTGCTACTTTTTCTTGTCTCCCAAAACCTTTCCCCAAAACCCCCGTACCCATCCATTTTTCAAACCCTAACCCTCTTCCCCCGGGCTGTGTGGTTTTGATTGATGTGTGACTAAATTACAGCAATAAATCCACACACTTGCTGGGGAGGATAAGGTGATAGCAACAGGCTGGTGAAGAAATCTGAGGATATATTCTTACTCTGCTTGACAAAGACCCATGGCTAATGTCAAAGAACTTCAACCGAATTAGTTATACTTTAACATTTGTTAGGCTACAACGTGGCACTGTTCTAGTGTACTTCTGTCACCTGCTATATTCTGTATTGTACCTTTGTATTGCTCAGGAGGACAAACCAGATTTCATTTTCTTTTTTTTCATAGGCAAGCAACTGCCACTGTGTCACACCACTAGTACCACCGCTATGAGGAAATTTTATCCGCCCAGGATTGCAAACCTTATTTGCTGTTTCCCGTGGAGCCAGCCCTGGGCCTAGCCCTACTTGCAAACAGAAATTACAGGTAAGATAGGCATTTGGTTGGAGGTAGTATAATGGAGTATTAGGAGAGACGAGAGATTTGATTGACGGTAGTACTACTAAAGTCCTAGGACTATTCAGGAAAACAAACTTACTGTTATGTTAAACCCCCACCCACCAGACTCAAAAGCAGTAAAAAACAGGTATGGTCAGATAAAGTTTCAAAAAGTATATTTTTATAGCCCTAACAAAAGAATCTCCCGCAAGACCCTCCCTAACCCCAACGATTGTCCTTCAAAAGTCCCCAAAAATCAAAACTCCCAATTCCCACCCCCCAAAAGTCTCTAAAAAAGGGGCAAGGGACACTATGGCAGGGTGCTGTTGGAATTAGCAGCCAGGGCATCATGCTCCTTGCGGAGGGTGGCAAGTTCGAAGCGGAGGCCCTCCACCACGTTCTTATAATTATGGACCTCCTGCTCCAGGTAGGACAGTCTGAGGGATAAGCGGCGCCGGTGTGCCTTGCAAATCCTGTGAGGGGCAGCTGCTTTCTTTGCTGCTGGGCGGTGGAGTTTGGCTTTGGTAGCCCGGCTCCGTACCGCTGGAGCACTGCGCTGGCTGGCAGCCCGCACGGAGGAGGATGCAGCTGTCCCAGTGGACGTTGTTGTTGTACCAGACTGCGTCTCCTCCTCCAGGGCCACCAGCCGCCGATATTCAGCAACAGTGGCATCCAGCCTCCGTTGCCGGGCCATTCGAGCCAGCTCCTTCCTCCTTGATGGTGTCTTGGATTTGGAAGGAGCAACTATATGAAAAAAGAAAGACATAGTCTGTAACCAATGCTCCTTAAGATTAACACAAAATGATTGAGCAGAAAGTTGTCACAGTACAAGTAGCAAATTGAAAGCACAGTGCATAACTATTGAGGACAGTATCTATGTAACCTCCGACTTCTTCATCCTTGTTCTAACATTAGTGGGAGTTTAAGGAACAAATTCTACGAGCACTATGGACTTCTATTACAGTCGACTATGACAGTACACCACTCTTATTCTTCTTCTTCTCTCTTGTTTAGGAAAATTGGTACGTTATCTTATGCAAGCCGGCATAATGCCAGCGCAGTGAACTTGCACCCGAGAAAAACAGACGCACACCATGGTGAGTGAGACAGACTTGCGTTACTGTACCGGTCCAGTACATGCAGGTGGTGAAGCTCTTACTTTTCTATTACGGGTGGCACTGAGAATACTCTGTTAAAAGGGCTACTGCTTAATTAATTTAGCTTTCACCCTACAGTGCAAATGAGTATTAGAAAAGGAAAATGAAGAAGCTAAATTATCTGATTATCTATCACTTCACATGGGATGTATTTGATGACATATGGGATGACTTTAGGTGCTTTGCTTATTATTGAGTGAACAGTGATACCCCCACACATGAATGACGTACTACTACTAAACTAAAGTTATTAAGGGAGGTAGGGAGTGTCCACCGTAATAACTGGATATATGCTGTGCTTGCAGTTGCAATACAAACTACTGCTACTATTCATGGTAGTCTTTGGACAACGTTACAACTTCTTTTCCTTGCCTTTCCTACACTGGAACGGACGTGCGGGTGCGGTGTTACATGCTCTTTAAAGTAACACTTAGTTCATCCAGTGACCGTCTACTCTCTCTAGATACACATATGCTATCTAAGAGTCAGATAGTACCATGAATGATCCAGGCATCCATCCATTCAAAGTATATTGCGCACATACAGTTTCTGTCTCACCCACCCAGGCTGTTCTCCTTCCACCCATCCTTGCTTCATCATTCACCCAGCCATGCTCCATACCATTTTCTTACCTTCCCAGCCACCTCGGGGACCAAGCAAACACATATCATTCTTCTTTGCCAGTCATCATTACATTTCTCGTGCTTCCACACTTACTTACACCCTTCTTTCGCTTTTCGTTCATCCCATCCATCAAGTTCACCTCAGATCTGATTGGGATTCTTCTCGCCAAAAACTTCACAGCTAAGTCGAAGTACATTTAGAGGAGGCTACTACCTGCTTTTTTTATAATACACCCGTGCAGAAAGCACACTCTGCAGTCTTCAATCTCAATGACTAAGGAATGTATAGCTTACCTCTGCCCGCCACCACTGTGTGAACCCTCACAGGCATGTCCTTTTCCGGCACTTGCACCGCCTCCTCCCCAGAGTTGTCCTCCTCGTCCAATGCCACCACCACCTCCGCGCTGGCCCCGTCTCCAGATGTTCCACCTACAAAGTACATTTAATAATGTTAGAATACACTACTCACTACTATATAATATTTGGTCTAGGAGGAAGAAAGAAATGTGAAAAAAAGTGTACAATTTAATAATTTTTGACTGTGTACTCTAGAGTAAAAATGTCCCTTTTTCCAGGGAAGGCTGTTGTCTTGCTGCACTTTTTGGCACAACTGATGAATGTTTGCTTTTTACTTTTTAACACGCACCACTTTTTCTCCTAACAGACAGAACCTTGACTTCTAAGAACACGAGCAGGATCAAGTTCAAACCAGGTGAGAGCTCGGCTCGACCACAAGAAATGTGTCCAATTAATCGTCAGCACTAAGCACTTTTCCATTTTCAGTTACACGTTCACTTTTATGACAAACTTGAATTTAATAAATGTGTTTACTTTTAATAAAGCTTTTAAACTTAAATAGACTCTGTGGTTTTTGGTCCTCCAGACTAGAGTGGATGAGCTAAAGGTTTTCGAATTTTTGCAAGCATGAGTCCGTGCCTCTGCCATCGGTGACTTTGGGAGCTAAATGACTCTGCCACACTATCTAGTCAGTAAGGAGATTGGGGGTTCAACTACAAAGTCTGTTATCACTGAGGTATGTGGAAAGTCTAACAGTTACAGCACCTATTATAATTGATAAGCTAAGCGATGCATTATTTAGTGTCCATAGTTCTGTTTGTGCAGATTTGTCCCTGCAACAGTAGTAGAATGGATTGTCCTCCTATCCAAACCAAAAGTAAAGTAGTATCTTATTATTTCTTGGTGGTGGTCATTCACCTTTTTATTGTTGGCAATGGTCAAAGCATAAACATTTAGAATACTTGAAAAGACATTATGGACAATCCCAGAGGACTACACTCAGTGCATAGAGCTATTGCTGACTAGAATGGGAGTCCAATGGAAATGCCAAATGTGCAATCTTAGTTAGCTACACAGACAGACTAATAAGAATAATCTAGTAATACCACACGGAGTCATAGTCGAGGCAGGATAAGAATTTAGATCCTGTCTACAAGAAGATCAAAGACGATTTAGAAAAAATCGAATGAGGAACGCTAGGAAAAAATAAGTACTCTATATTAAAATTAAAACTTACTGGGGCCAGCAAAGGAGCCCTCGACTGCCCGGTCCTGGCCTGCATCGACAACAGCACCCTACTCCTCCTCCTCCTGTGTCCTCCTCTTGCCCCTGGGGGAAACTGATGTACAACATGAAAGAAAGAAAAACAGAAAACATGGATGATATTTCTCAACCAAATCAAACATTTAAAAAAGAACTAACAAAGTAACAAAATATTTTTGCGAAATAGCAAATAGGGAACGACTCCACGGGATATATTATTGACCAATCTCATGTGGTCGACTACGTCATTACTTTAGTATTGCTTGATTTGCGGACCGTCGAATTGGAAACTACCCTATGTAACTCACTAAACAAAGTACTAAAAAGGTTTGCCTAGGATTGGCAGGCAGCAGTCCGCAGCACGCAAAGTGACAGCCAAAGTCCATTGTGATTGAAGATCAGCGACAACACTAAAGTTTCCTACTACATTCACCAGTCATTAAAATACTCAAACTATTAATCCACCACCACTATTTCTTCTTATCGCCATGTGTACAAAGGAAGGACTGGACTTGAGTCTGTAGGGGCTGATTTAGAAGGCCCTTGCGGCTCTTTTGCTCCATTGTTGCGTGACTTTTGTGACGCAGCGACAGCACAAAAGAGGCGCAATGGTGCGGCGTATATTAACAACGTGACGCATCTGGGAGATGCATCACGTTGTAAAGCCCTGCGCCAATAGGGGTGTTCCGGCGCAAGGGAGGGCGTTCCTGCGCAGGAACGCATCCTAAAAGTGGCTGAGGGAAATCTACAAGATTTCAATCAGTCACTTTGAGGACAATGATGCGTGACTCAAACCCTGCGCCTGCTTGAAGCAGACGTACGGCTTGACGCAGCATTGGGGAGATAGGGCACCCCAGAGAATTGATGGAGCTGCACCATCGTTGCGACGCAACTCCAGCAATGCGCCGCCTTTACGGCACAGATGCGTAACGCTTTGGTGACGTTTTGGGCCCATGGCGCGCCGCATTGTAAATACGGCGCACCATGGGTGATGGTGGCGTGACGCACAATTACTGGCGCATCCCTGCAACTTTGCAGGGATGCGCCGGTAATTAAAAATCTGAACCTTAGTGTGTAGCATTACGCAGTTCTTTCAACTACACTCAAACATAATTTCACAGGCCAATGAAATGAACACAAAATCTAAAACAAATAAGCATAGTAGCAACACTACTGAGAAGAAGGAGAGCAGTGTACCTGAAATGCACAGAAGATTTTGAAATAAAATTTACCTACAATGTAATGAGCAGCATTATTGCTCTTGGTAAAAAACAAAAATTTGCAATATAATAACACAGCAGGAGAAAACATAGTAGTAAAGACATAGCTACTACTACTCACCAAGCCCGGGGATCTCAAGGCCAAGGAGGTCGAGCAGATCTCGCTCACGGGTCAGGACATCCGTCCAGCGGTGGGTGGCCTGGTTGTAGGTGCGCCAGACCCGAGAGTGGTGGTAAATGGCCTGGCACACCTTCTCCCACCGCTTCCGGCGCTCCCGGGCCCCGTACCCGGCACTGATCTTGCCGCCTCCCATGATGGTCCTGGGGAGGCGGCGCTGAACATAAAAAATGAGTTGGGCCACCTCCTCCGGGGTAAAGATCTCCCGTGGCATCACTAGCTCCCCCCTCAAACGCCCGCACGGGAGCCGGACACGGGGTGCGGGACCCTTCCCCTTCTCGGGATGCTTCCCGGCTCCCTTCACCATGGTCTGGGCGGAAAGGAATAAAGAAAATAGAATAGGGAAGAGAAGAAAAGAAAAGAGTTTACAAAAGTAGTTTAAAATTAACCAAAAGTAGCAGTAAACACAAAAATATAGGGCTAGAAAAATAGAGGGATAGATAGTAAGTAAAATAGATAAAAAAAAACTTCAAACAAGCAAAGGATGGCAGAGATTGACAGAGGATACAAAGACCATGCCCAGAACCATAGCAATGAATGAGAAACAAGATGGCCGCGCCCGTTCACGACCGCGCGGGTAAGTTCGCGCGAGATTTTCCTTGCGAACACGCGCGAGACTGTACTGGCAAGCCGCGGACTTTGCGAGATTACACTTCGCGCCCGGAAACGGAAATACGTCAGGCAAACAAGATGGCTGCGCCCTTGAACGACCGCGAGGGTAACTTCGCGTCTTGCGCTACGAGCGGCTCGCAAAAACGCACAAAACCTTGCCAACTAACACGCCGCAAAAAAAACAAATTGCATATTCGCACGAATTTGCGGCTTCCGAATCCGATCTCGCGCGTGTTCGCACCCCGCGAACCCCGCGAAATTGCAGAAAAACGAGTTTTTCAAAACTGAAAGCACTCGGCAGGGGCAAGAGTTCAAACTCATCATTAGTAACAATTCCCGGTAGTGCTTCCTGACTGGGGCCCCTCCAGAATTCAGTTGCTAGTTGCAACAATTGTATGACCCTGCTCTGACCCTCACAGCAGGCTCATACAATAGCTACAAGTAGGCCACAAAGAAGGTCCTGGGGAAAAAAAATGCACTGCAACAGAAAGCAAAATTACAGATAAGGAAGCAGGTGCCAGACTGGAATTTTAAAACAGTGACACATTAATAAACTAACCCCAAATTAATTCATCTCAGTTGAAGCAGGGCTGGTGTGCTTGCTTTTCCCCCCCATAATCTACAGTAATGATGAACCAGAGGGTGGCATTGATGTAACAGAGGGTTGCAGTGGTGAAACAGAGGGTGCTGGGAACCTGTGATGATGAACCAGACGTAGAAACAACATAATTCGCGACCGTTGCGCGACGAAATGTAAGTTCGCAATTGCGAACTGGTACGAAACCCTCGCGAACTGGCAGAAATCCTTGCGAACACAAAAAAAAAAAAATCCGCAAATTCGCAAGAATTCGCGGATTTTGCGGATTGCGAGTTCTTAAATCCGCAAAATTCACGAACGCGAGATTCGCAAAATTCGCCCATGCTTAGCGCCGAGTCCTGACGCTTACGCTTAGAAATGGCAACCGCCGCCAAGCTCCGGCATCTATCCGAGCTTGGCGGCGATGGGTAGGTGAAGCAGTGAGGACACGGGCAGTGAGAGGTGAGGACAACTCCCGATTGACACATTAGGATTTTTGATTAGAAGCAATTCTCCGTAGGCAGTACCGGAGGATCCGTACTCGTTCCTGCAGAGGGCTTTAGTAATCCTAACAAAAGCCACAATCTGACCTTATATACATCTCCTCCCTCAGTCACACCTTATGGTTCCACCCTGATGTACCAACCCGCCGAGCCTTGTTGTGGCATTTAATCCCTGACCAGTAGGTGAGTCGGGTTTGCGTCCTTAGCGTCACTATGCACATTTAGTGATAACAATTACACCACCGTTTTCACCAAATGAAAAGGAGAGTGGTTCTCCAGAAAGACTGCTGCTATTTTTATGCTGTTGTTTTTAAAAACCATCCTTTCACTTACAAAGTGTTGGTGTGACGGTAACACTGCACGTTGCCACAACACGATCACGTTAACTTGGAGCTAGTAGAAATTCACTATCACTAGCATGACACTGTGTGTAAGTTTGGTCCCGGACCATGTATAATTTCTGGCGATTACTTGATGCTATTAACCCTGTACTCTTATTCCCTATTCAGGCATAGGAAAAAGCCACAGAGGTAACAAATATCTATACTTTTGGTATTAGACACATGATACTAGCATGTTGTTGATTGGTTGTAGACCTTGTCTTTATCCATCATAGGTCCTGATGAATCGCGGGCAATTGCCCAGGCGAGAAACATGTTGACCAATTCCTTCTCTAATCTAATCTAGAGCCACTACACCTAACCTGTTGGCACCTAGGAAGTTATATTCACGTTTTTAATTGCAGTAGGGGACCCCCAGAATAAAGTAGTTTCCGGTACCCTCTACTACATTTTAAATCACTTCCCAGGCTACACACTGCATCACCCGCACTTCACCATAAGGCAGTTGGATTAAAAGATCTCCGCCAAAGAGCCCCTCTCAGAGGTGAGCCCGTCGGGGATTGCACCGCCTCCCCGACAAGGAGCAACGCCAATGATGAAGCATGACACCCATATGGGTGTGTGAGGCAAATACATCCAACAAAATGTATGCCCAAAGGTGCCACATCTTCACCTCCGGCCACGCCAGATACACACACTCCTTTCTCTAAGGAATAGTCCAGCACCCTACATTGTTGATCTATACTTGTTGAGGGCACCAGCTGATACTGGACCTTCCACTTCCCTTAGTGGTAAACAGTGCCCGACTGATCAATTGATCACCCTCCCTCCTTTTGATAAATACACAGGTCACCAAGGACATCAGTCCTCGTGCTATTACTAGAGGCCCCTCTAGAGTCAGCAGCATGTGTGCAGGTTTTAACATAAACAAAAACCCACAATTATTGTACAGAGAAAGGATTTTGAGCGTGAAAGAATGTTTTATCTTGGTCACAGCTGTATTTGGAGCAGAATCCTTAAGCTGTGGGTGCTGCTCATATAAGAGTATGCAGGGTGACCCGATTCTGCATTGTAACAATTCGGAAGCAATGTGTATCGTGTCAATATTACAACCAAAAGCACACTTTTATTTATTTTTATTTTAGAGGTTTTATATAGTGCTGGCTGGACCCAGAGGTATCAGAGCGCTCTACAATTGTAACAGAAAGGTGTTTAAATACAGGTACAGTGTTTATAAGTACAGAAAGTTGATTCATAAATGAGCAGTCAACATATGATAAAGATTAAACTAGATGAAAAAGTAATAAACAATTGCTAAACACAATGAGATATACAATATAGAGGTCGCAGTTTGGTGGGAAGGTTCAATACAGTATACCTAGGAGCAGGAGGGACAAAAACATGAAAGAAAACTGAAGGTCATAAAGTGTAGTAGGAATATTTAAAATGCAACCAACTGCTTCTGAGAGCTTTGCTTGTGTTGAATTTTCCCGCTGGCATGATCTCTGAGATCTTTGGTTCATTTCTAAGAGTAGTCCACAAGGCACATGTTCCGGAAGGAAGCCATGCAATTGTTCATTTGCATTCAGTGACGTCCTGGGTGCGTATCATACAGCGTCAACACGTCCTTTCAATTATTATTTCACTTTACATGAAGTATTTATAGGACAAGGAATAACGCACAGGAGTGTAGCTTTGCTTCAAACGTTTTGAGAATGGAGTATTAAATACTTTTCTGTTTAATTGCTGCCTATTCAGGTCGAGCATTCGAGACCTCTTGTATATACTTTAGTATATACTTATTATATACATATATGTGTGTGTAATTTGTGGGCTCTGGAGATCAGCTCCAGAACTTGTCTGCTTCCACTTAGGGACTTTTTTTCTGTGCAACTGCCTCTATTTATCTGTCTTGATTTAAAACGACCAGCAGAGGTCAGTAAAATACCAGAATCACTTTAGCATTCTCTAGATTCCAGCCCATAGAAATTGTCTTCCACAAGCACCCGTAGACAATGATATTTTTTTCAAATCTTGTATTTTCAGTGATATGACCGATTTTACACTAAAAACAGAGCTTTGTACTATACCATTTCCCACTGAAAAGCAATATTTCTGTCCATGTCTTCTCATACCTGGTGTGTCACGCAGTTTGGTGCTTACTTTCCCTCCATGTTAAAGTACAATATATGTTTCAGCACCCAGGATAATGTGCTGCATAGCTAAATACATAAAAGGTCCCAAAGGCGAGACAGATAGCATTGCAAATGCTTGTTTTAATTTGCATCCTATATATGTAATGCTGGAGATCGACTCCTTTTCAATGTTAAAGGTGACCGCAATATTTTCATGTCCAATTCATTCAACTTACATTACAATTTATTTTCAAAACTGCTGCAGTGTGGTGAGGCAATACAAATGTGAACCCAGCCTCTTCTCTTTGGGGTCAGAGATTCTTCAAAGTGTGCTGGGTGCAAGCATCGGGACACCACAGCCAATGATCATATTGGACTACCAAACTCACAATCATTCTGAGACAGAGGCAGCTGGTTATGTAAAAATATTCAGAGCAGTCCCAATAAAATTCACTTCATGGACATTCTGGACTAGTTATCACCCCTGTGAGATATATAAAGGAATCCCCACTTAAAAACCTTGTGTCATTAGTACGTAAAACTGCTAAATCAATTATCAGGCTATACATTTGAACAAAGGTATTTGTATTTTTTATGTAGGATTTTTTCATACATAAATATGATTTCATTGGAACATATTGTAGTGCATTTACAAACTTATTTACTTTGTATCTCAAGTAAGCATTTATTCATGGTGGAGAATATATTGATTTTAGTGTGAACACATTTGTGTTTAAGATGACTTCTGCATCCACTCAAAAGTACCTGGCAAATGTTGAAACTAATGTACCACATGCATTTCTATGGAAACACTCTCTAGCAGTTGGATCAGTACAATGGAGCCTAGATTTACTGAGTCTTTGAGTGGTAGGGCAACAGAAACGCTTAAACCCTACCATTTGCTGATCATCTTCCCCCCGTGAACACCCTTAACGACTGGAACCCAATCTCCACTGAGGACACCATCCGCCTGATGAATTCCATCCACTCAGGATCCCCCACAGACCCATGTCCTCACCACATCTTCAACAAAGCAGACTCCGTCATAGCACCGCACCTTCGAGACGTCATCAACTGCTCCTTCAACTCCACCACCTTCCCGGAAGACTGGAAACACGCTGAACTCACCGCCCTTCTGAAAAAACCCACAGCGGACCCCACCGAACTCAAAAATTACCGCCCCATCTCACTTCTCCCATTCCCGGCCAAAGTCATCGAGAAAGCTGTCAACAACCAGCTCGCCGCCTTCCTCGAAGCCAACAAATCCCTCGACCCCTCACAATCTGGCTTCCGAGCAAAACACAGCACTGAGACCGCCCTCATCGCAGCAACAGACGACATTCGAACTCTACTGGACAATGGAGACACAGTCGCCTTCATCCTCCTCGACCTCTCCGCAACCTTCGACACAGTCTGCCACAGCACCCTTCTACAGCGCCTCAGAAACATCGGAATCCAAGGAAAAGCACTTGAATGGATCACCTCGTTCCTCACCGGAAGAACCCAGAGAGTCCGCCTTCCACCATTCAAATCCAAGGCCTCTGAAGTCATCTGCGGCGTACCACAAGGATCCTCACTCAGTCCCACCCTCTTCAACGTATGCATGAGCCCCCTCGCGGCCATCGCACGCCATCACAACCTCAACATCATCTCGTACGCGGACGACACTCAACTGATCCTTTCCCTCACCAATGACCCCAGCACCGCCAAAACCAACCTACACGAAGGAATGAAAGAAGTTGCCGAATGGATGAAACAAAGCCGTCTGAAACTGAACTCGGACAAAACAGAAGTCCTCATCTTAGGTACATCCCCCTCTGCATGGGACGACTCCTGGTGGCCGGAAGCCCTCGGAAAAGCACCCATCCAGACAGACCACGCACGGAACCTAGGCGTCATCCTGGATTCTTCACTCTCAATGAACAGACAAGTCAGCGCCGTATCCTCTTCCTGCTTCAACATTCTTCGCATGCTCAGAAAAACATTTTGCTGGATCCCCTCCGAAACAAGGAAAATAGTCACCCACGCTCTGGTCACGAGCCGACTGGACTACGGAAACACCCTCTACGCAGGTACTACCGCAAAACTCCAGAAGAAACTCCAACGAATCCAAAACGCCTCAGCCAGACTCATATTAGACATCCCACGCAACGATCACATCTCTGGTCACCTTAAAGACCTCCACTGGCTACCCGTCAATAAGAGGATCACTTTCCGAGTGCTTACCCACGCACACAAATCACTCTACGACATCGGTCCAGAATGCCTCAACTCACGACTGTCCTTCTACACCCCCTCCCGCCAACTATGTTCTTCCAGCCAAGCCCTCGCCACTGTACCTCGCATCAACAAGACCACCATGGGAGGCAGATCCTTTTCATACCTGGCTGCTAAAACATGGAACTCTCTCCCCGCTTACCTTCGCCTTACCCAGAACCACCTAGCATTCAGAAAGCTACTTAAAACGTGGATTTTTGACAAGTAATTCTCCTCCCCTTCCTAAGCGCCTTGAAACCCTACGGGTATGTAGTGCGCTATATAAATCCTTTGACTTGACTTGACTTGACATTAAGAAATGACTCCGCAACATGCAAGGTCTGATTTGTGTGGCTTTGTAAAGAATTGTTACATACTGTAGCTGCTTATGCTGCGTTACATTACATTTCAATTTGGTACACGTTCCATGGTTGGAGCATGGGCATTCCCAGATTTACTAAAGCCAGTAAGCTGGGAATGCTTCAAAATGCTAAGCCTTGCCCAGAAAGATGTAACAAAGAGAAATATATTTTATTTCTCTTCATTATTTCCTCGTTCCATTCTGCAACACATATAGAAAGAGGAAAATGCCTCCAAGGATTGTTTTTTGTGCATGATGAATAAACGTCCTGCCCAAAAACAAGACTGCTCGTAAGTCCGACCCCCTTGCACTATGTATGGTGTAAGGGTGCCTGTGTTGGGGCTGGGCAGCACACAGTGCACCAGTGCAAGAAGGGAGCTGAAATGCTCAATATCTTTGTAAATATGGAGCTTTCTGCTCTCTCCCGTTCAGGCAATGCAGCACAGCAACTTTGCTTGCTGTCCTGCGTTGCACGAAAGACTCGTAACTGTGCCATTGTGTGTCCAAGACTATGAAGGTAACATGGAAATACTCCTTCAGACAGATCTGTGATGTTGTTGACACTACCCCGAAGCAATGACCAAAGGGAGCTGAGAAGTGGTTAACTGCAAGGGATTGACCCAAAGTCCACTCAGCTTATTTTTTGAAAACAAAAGGTCTTTGGGAGCACCAGAGATCAAACTGATATTTTTTTATTTATGAGGTTTGAGTTCTTTGTTTTTTTTAAACTTATAAATCAATCTGTGTCTATCACAAAGGAATGATATCTTTAATTCTTAAAAGTGATTATGCAGCATTTACTTTGGTATTTGTTATCAATGATCACCTGTGCATTTATCCGGAAACAAAATATATAAATATATATCCAATGTAATGCAAATAATTTGAGTTACCATCTTAATTAAAATCTGACACAATTTGATTTATATTCACATTAATTTTTCAATTTATTTATTAGCTACCAGCCTTAACCACGGCTATTTAATTCATAAAAAACAGTTCACGACACATAATAAATACTTAATTCATAACCTTATATCATTATCTTATTTTAAATACATAAAATAAATAGAGTGTGGTATACTGTTAATTGTGCAACACATATATTATTTTTAACACATTTCATTTACGTTTCATGCAATCTCAATATCTAGTGTGAATGCTAGATATGCCAACTATGTCGTTTTTTTTAAACAAAACAACGTATTTAGTTCTCCTCTGCTATATAATAACATTATATGTTATGCTACGGAGAGTGAAGAACATTTGAGACACTTTCCAAGGTTTTTAAAGTCTCTCTCACTAGATCTAGCTCCTGAGATTCTGCTACATAAATCAATATTGCTCCAAATTTCCTCAGTTTGCATTCTCCTTCACTCCCATAACCTACAACTATAAAACTCACAAATAGCATTGCAATTCAAAATACACACTCAGACTAAAGAGTTAACTAAATACATGCATACTTGTCTTAATCAATGATATACGTTCATCAAAATTGCTAAATACATACAAATTGTAAACTCAAGGTAACATATTTGTCATCTATTTTTGTTTCCCGCCCTAAAGCCTGGCAAAAACAAATAGTTCAACCCGATACTCAAATCAATGCTCAAGCAAACACCATCTATCACATGCATACAACTCAAACAAATAAGGTAATGCCAGCACTACCTTTCTGGGGAAGGGCTGGGAATGAGGAGAGGGGGAACAAGGGAATTACAAGATTGTATGAAATGAAGAAAAAGATGGAGAACATTCCAGAATGCTCTCATAAAACATGAGGGATTTTTCATGTTGTAGTAGTTTCTCTTCGAGAAGGCCTCCCACTGCTTCTGGGGGGAATTCTTGGTCCAAGTCATTGTACCTATTGAAACGACATAAGAAAACACATCTCAAGAAAACATGTATGATGACAACTAAGTTTAATTTTAAATGTTCATACAAATCTATGTTCAAAACATGGGTCATGACTGAAAAATATGGTCTGATAGCAGATTAGGCCCACGCTTTTCTCTCCTGTGCTTACTCTTAACTCACAAGCAATCCATTGTTTCAAGCGCTCACCTTCACCTTTACTGTCCACCTTGTCTTGATCTGAACTCTTTTTTTATTTGTTTGTGCATTTTGACATCACTACATCTGCTGTCAATGTATGTCGTGCATTAACTACCATTTCAACAAAAAACAATTTTCTCTTATTTTATGCAGTTGTTTAATGCCTATGGAAGAGCTAAATATGTTTTATACAACCCTTTATCGAAATTAGATAACGAATAAAGGTGTCAAGCATCATGGCATGATGTATTGTTTTCTTTTTCTCTCCTTACCTTTTCCCTTTGTGCCATCCATGAGCACCAGTTACGTTACCCAAGTACACATTATATTTTTGTACACACTGGGGAGATTAAGGGGCAGATTTATGTTAACTGGCGCATCCCCAGGGATGCGCCAGTTAACATGCGCCACAGTGCGCCACAGCTCCGCCAGCCATGGTGCGCCGCATTTATAATGCGGCGCACCATGGTGCAAAAACGGCACAGATGCGTGACGCATCTGTGCCGGAAATGTGGCGCATTGCTGGAGTGGCGACGCAGCTCCAGCAAGGTTCGGGGGTGCCCAATTTTAACAATGCTGCGCCAAGACCTACGCCTGCTTCAAGCAGGCGCAGGCTTTTGACGCAGCATTGGCTTAAAAGTGACTGAGTGAAATCTCATAGATTTCACTCAGCCACTTTTGCGTGGCGCACCTGCCCCGGAACGCCCACCCTGCGCCGGAACGCCCACAAATGGCGCAGGGCTTTACAACGTGACGCATCTGCCTAGATGCGTCACGTTGTAAATCGTTCGTAGGGATGCGCCACGTTTACGCCGCCTTGCGTGACGCAACAGCGGCGTAAACGTGGCGCAAGGGCCTCATAAATCTGCCCCTAAGTGGTTTGCCCAGAATCACATGATGTTGAGCAGACGCCGAGACTCGAACCTGATTCTCCGGTTATAAACTCGGCAGGTTACGCCATCCTCTACCTGATTCCATCGCTTCCCCTATTCGGTATTGTGACTACTGATACAATTTAGGATTAGAACTCATGGCCGAGTCATGAATGGGAATAACACAAATGTCGAACCAAAGCTCGCCTCTCCATTACAGAAACATTGTCTTATTTTGTACCATCTTCTTAAACCCACACAGAATAGCACTTGGTTTGAGAGCAAACTGTAGAGGCGTGTTCAGCTTCCTGGGAACACTTCAGATAGTTTATTTTGGCTTGCCATAATTTCGCGTATGGATTTCATTTGCTGTGTAAGCCCTGAGGGCCTTATTTATGAGCCCCTGCGTCACTTTTGCGCAGCAGTTGCATCACTTTTTGTGACGCAGCGGCGGCATAAATAATACGCCATGTTACGACATATTTATGAAGTGACGCATCTAGGCAGATGCATCACTTTGTAAACCCCTGTGCTACATTAAACCTGCGTCAGGTATAATGTATGCAGGGTGGGCGTTCCCCCGCATGAAAGGGTCATAGGAGTGGCGCGGTGAAATCTATGAGATTTCGTTGCACCACTTCTAGGACGCCAATGTGTCAAAAACTTACGCCTGCCTCATGGCAGGCGTAAGGGTGACGCAAGCCCTTTCACATGGGTCTTGACCCATGTGAAGGGAACATTGCTGGAGTTGAGTCATGCTTCTGACACTCAATCAATCAATCAGAGAATTTGTAAAGCACGCTACTTACCCGTGAGGGTCGCAAGGCGCTGGGGGGGGGTTAGGGGGGGAGCTGCTACTGTTTGAAAAGCCAGGTCTTGAGGAGCCTCCTGAAGGTGAGCAGGTCTTGGGTCTGCCGTAGATGGGTGGGGAGGGTGTTCCAGGTTTTGGCGGCGAGGAAGGAGAAGGACCTGCCACCGGAGGTCGTTCTTTGGATACGCGGGACGGCGGCAAGGGCACGGCTGGCAGAGCGGAGCTGGCGCGCGGGGTGTAGAAGTTGGGATTGTGTTCAGGTAGGCTGGTCTGGTGTTGTGGAGTGCTTTGTGTCCGTGGGAGTGGAGTTTGAAGGTGATCCTCTTGTTGACGGGTAGCCTGTGCAGGTCTCTTATGTGAGAGGAGATGTGGCTGTGGTGGGGGACGTTGAGGATTAGTCGGGCGGAGGCGTTCTGGATGCATTGTAGTCGTTGCAGGTGTTTGGCCGGGATACCTGCATAGAGTGCGTTGCCGTAGTCTAGCCTGCTGCTGACGAGGGCTTGGGTCACTGTTCTTCTTGTTTCGGTCGAGATCCACTTGTAGAGCCTGCTAAGCATGCGGATGGTGTTGTAGCAGGAGGAGGAGATGGCGTTGACCTGCTTCGACATGGAGAGGGAGGAGTCGAGGATGAATCCCAGGTTGCGTACATGGTCCGTGGGGGTTGGAGCTGCTCCCAGTGCGGTTGGCTACGAGGAGTCGTCCCAGGCAGAGGGGGTGGGCCCGAGGATGAGGACCTCCGCTTTGTCCGAGTTCAGTTTAAGACGGCTGCTCCTCATCCATTCGGCGACAGCCTTCATGCCCTCGTGGAGGTTGGTTTTGGCGGCGTGCGGATCCTTGGTGAGCGAGAGGATGAGCTGGGTGTCGTCGGCGTAGGAGATGATGCTCAGGTTGTGCTGGCAGGCCACTTGGCAAGGGGGGCCATGTAGACATTGAACAGGGTCGGGCTGAGGGATGAGCCCTGGGGTATGCCGCAGATGATGTCTGTGGCTTCAGATCGGAAGGGCGGGAGGCGGACTCTCTGGGTTCTGCCGGAGAGAAAGGACGTGGTCCATTCAAGGGCTTTCTTCTGGATACCGGTTTCTTGGAGGCGTGTTCTTAGTGTGCGGTGGCAGACCTTGTCGAACACGGCTGATAGGTCCAGGAGGATGAGGGCTGAGGTTCCGCCGTTGTCTAGCTGGCGCCTGATGTCATCTTTGGCGGCGATAAGGGCATGCTCGGTGCTGTGGTTGCGTCTGAATCTGGACTGGGATGGGTCTAGGATGCTGTTGTCCTCGAGGTGGCGGGTCAGCTGCATGTTGGAGATTTTCTCGATGACCTTTGCCGGGAAGGGGAGCAGGGAGATGGGCCGGTAGTTCTTGAGGTCTGTGGGGTACGCCTTGGGCTTCTTGAGGAGGGCGTTGATTTTGACGTACTTCTAGCTTTCACAAAATGTCTGTGTTGAAGGAGATGTTGATGATCTTTCGCAGTTGGGGTGCGATGGATGCATCAGCTTTGTTGAAAACGTGGTGTGGGCAGGGGTCTGACGGAGATCCTGAGTGGATGGAGTTCATAACCTTGCGTGTTTCTTCGTCGTTGACATGGGACCAGGAGGTCAGCTGGTTGGTGCAGGTGGTGTTCGGGGTGTGGTCTGTTGTGGTCGGGGTGGATGAGGAGTTGAAGCTGTCGTGGATGTCGGCGATCTTGCGATGGAAGAAGGTGGCCAGTGAGTCGCACAGATCTTGTGAGGGCGGGATGTCGTTGGTGTTGGCGCTGGGGTTGGAGAGTTCCTACACTATGTTGAAGCGTTCTTTGCTGTTGTGTGCATTGTTATCCAGTCGGGGTTTGAAGAACGATCTCTTGGCTATTCTGATGAGGTGGGGATGTCTACGGATGGCGTCCTTGTGGGCTGCGTGGCTGTCTGGTGCGCGGTCTTTGAGCCATTTCTTCTCCAGCTTCCGGCATGTTCGTTTGGAGGTCTGGAGTTCTTCGGTGAACCAGGCTGCTTTTGCTGGGATGGTTGGTGGAGGGTTTCTTGTTCGGGCGAGGGTGTTGGCGCAGTCGCCGATCCACTGTCTGAAGTTTCGGGCGTCGGCGTCTGTGTCAGTGAGGCCGTCAGGTGGGTTCTGGGTGAGGGTGGCGGTCAGTTGGTCTTCCGTGACTTTGCTCCAGAAGCAGCAAGGCAGCTGTTGGGTGCAGTGGTGCGCGGTTGGTTTCTTGAAGGTGAAGTAAATGCATCGGTTGTCAGTCCAGTGGAGTTCGGTGGTGTGGTTGAAGGCGACGTGGGTGCTGGAGAAGACAGGGTGGAGTCTGTGGCCGGCGGCAACTTCATCAATACGCCCCTTTTGCGCTGACAGATACGTCAGTAACACTGACGTTTCTGTCAATACTTGTGACATGATGCATCATACTGTAAATATGAAGCATCACTGGTGTCGGAAGGAGGGCACAGTGAGAAGTGTTGCATCACTGCTTTCACGCAGCGATGCGCCACTTCTCATAAATGAGGCTCTCAGTTATTATAGTAATATTTTTCATTACCAAATAATTCCATATATTACGCAATCATATTACTTTGACTGGTGGCTTCCCTTTTGCCCACTGCTTAGCTATTAACAATTTAGCTTATGTGTATGGTACAGGCAAGTAAGTAACATCCAAAATCTATAATTCTGGTCTGTTAATTCCAGCCTCCTTGTGTCTAGTACTATGCAAATCGTAATCAGCGGTCAAGTGTAATTTGGATGCTATAGTGTAAATTGAACAATAGTTGCCTGCCCCATCTGATATATATATAAGTTATGCAGGGACACCTCATAAAATCAGGTGAAGTCTCTGCTCTCATTACCCGGAACAACGTAGAAATTGACACAGTAAGTCAGATTCCTGCATGTTATTTCCCAGAATCATATTGTACCTGTGAGTAATTGGGTTGTTGATTAAGGGGGAAGTTATTCCTTCTTAATACCTGTCAGGGTGAACCACAACAGTCACTAAATTAACCCATGCTTAAACCTCTGATAGCTTAGCACAAAGGCAGTCAGGCTGAATTTAGAGGCCACATGTGCATTTATGCAGTACTTGAACAGTCATAAAGTGAAAACAACACCAGAAAATTCCCACATCAATTCAGTGTCAAATTTAATAAAATCAGTAGCCCGGAAATATGGAATTTCAAAGATTAAGGGCTAGATTTATAAAGGTTGGGTTTTGTGTGTGTGTGTCATTTTTTTAATGCAGACCCGACGCAAAATATTTTTGGGCATTGCCATTTACAAACCAATGCAAAGGGCTGCTTTGAGTTACTTTTTGTCAATTGGGCGTTCCCTGGGTGGTACATGTGCATTCCTGTGCTACCATCCATGTTTTTTTATGCAAAACCTTACCTCCTATCAATAGTAGACACAGTTTTATAGAAAAAATTAATTGCACTTCAAAGCAGGCATTAAAAGGAGAAATGTCTTGATTTTATCCTTTCTTTTCCGACTTTGCATGTGCGCTGCACTGTACAGCACACATTCAAAAAAGGAAATCTTTTAATACCTGTAATATGCAAAAAGAATAATTGATGGACAGAATGTTGAATAATGTCAAATATTCACCCCCGTACACACATCTGAGCCTAAATCCATAGTTTCTACTCCTCATGTCATCCATACTAATATAATAAAGAGAGAGCCCAAACCTTTGAGGCGGGTAATCTAAGGAACCACAGCACCAATCACAACACCCAATACATCGTTGGAAAGGGCAGTTGCAGCAGAAGGACATAGGCTATGCAGACGCCCACCATATACATTTAAAAGGTAAAAGAAGCGTGCCAGCAAAGTAGTGCCTTGTGGGCGTGTCTGGGTTGTGCTGTGGGCACGTGCTGGGGGCGTGACAAAAGCTGGGGGCGTGTAGTATGTTCCGCCCTTCATGCTATGTCTCATATTGTGTGCTAATCCCACCCAGCTCCCTTTATTTACCCCTGCACCCCATAATCATAACCCACCCTTACTCCTTAAAATACCCCAACACCCTTAAACACTAACCCATCTTAACCCTATAAATATACCCTGTACCCCAAAACCCAAACCTATCCATAAACCCTAAAAATACCCCTCTACCCCAAAACCCAAACCTAGCCCTGAACACTATAAATACCCCTGTACCTCAAAACCCAAACCTACCCCTGAACCCTGAAAATAACCCTGTACCCCAAAACCCAAACCTAGCCCTGAACCCTAAAAATACCCCTGTACCCCAAAACCAAACCTAGCCCTGAACCCTAAAAATAACCCTTACCCCAAAACTCAAACCTACCCCTGAACCCTAAAATACCCCTGTACCCCAAAAGCCAAACCTAGCCCTGAACCCTAAAAATACCTCTGTACCCCAAAACCCAAACCTAGCCCTGAACCCTTAAAATACCCCTGAACCCCAAACCCAAAACCTACCCCTGAACCCTAAAAATACCCCTGTACCCCAAAACCCAAACCTAGCCCTGAACCCTAAAAATACAACTGTACCCCAAAACCCAAACCTATCCCTGAACCCTAAAAATAACCCTGTACCCCAAAACCCAAACCTAGCCCTGAACCCTAAAAATACAACTGTACCCCAAAACCCAAACCTACCCCTGAACCCTAGAAAAACCCCTGCACCCTAAAACCCAAACCTAGCCCTGAACCCTTAAAATGCCCCTGTACCCCAAAACCCAAACCTACCCCTGAACCCTAAAAATACCCCTGTACCCCAAAACCAAACCTAGCCCTGAACCCTAAAAATAACCCTTACCCCAAAACTCAAACCTACCCCTGAACCCCAAAATACCCCTGTACCCCAAAAGCCAAACCTAGCCCTGAACTCTAAAAATACCTCTGTGCCCCAAAACCCAAACCTAGCCCTGAACCCTTAAAATACCCCTGTACCCCAAAACCCAAACCTAGCCCTGAACCCTAAAAATACCCCTGTACCCCAAAACCCATACCTATCCCTAAACCCGAAAACTACCCCTGTACTCCATAACCCAACACTATATCTGAACCCTTAAAATACCCAAACACCCCAAAACATATAACTCAGTATCCCAAAACATATACCCCTATACCCATACTTACCTTATCCAAACATTTAAAAAAACATGCTTTTACCATTCATGCATTTACAACGAATTTCGTTGTAAATGTATGCGTGGTAAAAGCATATAATGCGTTATAATGGCGTTATAATGGCATTGCGGAGTAATGGTACTTTCCTAATGAAAGTATGCGGAGTGATGGTATGCGGAAAGAAAGTTGCGGAATAATGGGTGTTTACCCTCCCCAGTACATTGGTGGCACCGCGGCCCACATCTCCAGCAACATAATCATATTTTTTTCCCCACCCATTTAAAAAATGCACAGGTCTCTCTCATTGATGGCCAGCACGACATACACTTTTAGACACACCTCCCACCACAAGTTCTAGAATTGCGAACTTTAGAGCTGGGGAGCTACCTTCGAATCTCGGCATCAGCTCAACATCCTGTGATTCCAGACAATTTGCTTTGTCTCCCCGTGCCTACCACAAATGAATGTGTTCTTCTGTAATGTAAATTTTGCTCATGCCATGTTGTCGAGTTCGCACTTTATAATATTGCAAGGAAAAATAAAGTAGGGAAACTCGAGTTCACACACTACTGAACGCGCACTCTTAAGTGCATCAGCAGTGCACTGTGAATCGGAGCGTTTCACAGGCCTGTCACAGATAAGAAATGATATCAAAACCAAATCCTACAAAACAATATACTACTGGCCTGCAGCAATTCATACTCGGACAACGTCGGGACGGGCTGCTAGTTCCAGGATAAATCTCAGCAATATGCAAATCAGTCTTGACCCTGCTCCACATGGGAACAGTACAGCCCGAACTACCAGACCAGGTCTTCCCTGGACCAGAAACAAGCATCCAGGGACCGGTTTCGAGCTATCACCCCTCATCCAACTGGCTAGTTTGACTCCAATGGCATGGAGTGCATGGAACCCATATCTGGGCAGGGTGGCAAATGCAAAAAGAACAATTGATGGACAGAATTTTGAACAATGTCTAACATTCACCCAAGCACAACCATCTGGGTCTAAATCCATTGTTTTTTTACTCCCCATGCAATTTCACTTTAAACCAAGGCATATGCAAATCATTTATGACCCTGCTACACATAGGAACAGTCCAGTCCGAACTGTCAGGCCAGGTCTTCCCTGAACAGGACACAAGCATCCAGGGACCGGTTTCGGGATATCATCCCTCATCAGTCAGGGTAGCTTGACTCCAGTGGCATGGAGCGCATGGTACCCACATCTGGGTACACAGTATCACTCGGGGTGATAAATGCAAAAAGAACAATTGATGGACAGAATATTGAACATTGTCTAACCTTCACCCCAATACAAAGATCTGGGCCTAAATCCATCGTTGTTTTGCTCCCCATGCCATTTCAGTTTAAAAACAGCCATATGCAAATCAGTCCTGACCCTGCTCCACATTGGAACAGTCCAGCCCGAACTGCCATGCTAGGTCCTCATTGGTCTGAAACAAGCAAGGCTGGACTGTTGCCATGAGGAACAGGGTCAGACTGATTTGCATATGGCTGGGTCCAAATTGATATTGCGTGGTGAGCAAAAGAACAATAGATTAAACCCAGATCTTTGTGACTGGGGTGAATGTTAGCATTGTTCAGCATTCTGTACTTCGATTTTACCTTTTGCTGTAACCCCTGTACCCCAACAGCCAAACCTAGCCCTGAACTCTAAAAATACCTCTGTGCCCCAAAACCCAAACCTAGCCCTGAACCCTTAAAATACCCCTGTATCCCAAAACCCAAACCTAGCCCTAAACCCTAAAAATACCCCTATACCCCAAAACCCAAACCTAGCCCTGAACCCTAAAAATACCCCTGTACCCCAAAACCCATACCTATCCCTAAACCCGAAAACTACCCCTGTACTCCATAACCCAAAACTATATCTGAACCCTTAAAATACCCAAACACCCCAAAACATATAACTCAGTATCCCAAAACATATACCCCTATACCCATACTTACCTTATCCAAACATTTAAAAAAACACGCTTTTACCATTCATGCATTTACAACGAATTTCGTTGTAAATGTATGCGTGGTAAAAGCATATAAAATGTAATGCCATGCGTTATAATGGCATTGCGGAGTCATGGTACTTTCCTAATGAAAATATGCGGAGTGATGGTATGCGGAAAGAAAGTTGCGGAATAATGGGTGTTTACCCTCCCCAGTACATTGGTGGCACGGCGGCCCACATCTCCAGCAACATAATCATATTTTTTTCACCACCCATTTAAAAAATGCACAGGTCTCTCTCATTGATGGCCAGCACGACATACACTTTTAGACACACCTCCCACCACAAGTTCTAGAATTGCGAACTTTAGAGCTGGGGAGCTACCTTCGAATCTCGGCATCAGCTCAACATCCTGTGATTCCAGACAATTTGCTTTGTCTCCCCGTGCCTACCACAAATGAATGTGTTCTTCTGTAATGTAAATTTTGCTCATGCCATGTTGTCGAGTTCGCGCTTTATAATATTGCAAGGAAAAATAAAGTAGGGAAACTCGAGTTCACACACTACTGAACGCGCACTCTTAAGTGCATCAGCAGTGCACTGTGAATCGGAGCGTTTCACAGGCCTGTCACAGATAAGAAATGCTATCAAAACCAAATCCTACAAAACAATATACTACTGGCCTGCAGCAATTCATACTCGGACAACGTCGGGACGGGCTGCTAGTTCCAGGATAAATCTCAGCAATATGCAAATCAGTCTTGACCCTGCTCCACATGGGAACAGTACAGCCCGAACTGCCAGACCAGGTCTTCTCTGGACCAGAAACAAGCATCCAGGGACCGGTTTCGAGCTATCACCCCTCATCCAACTGGCTAGTTTGACTCCAATGGCATGAAGTGCATGGAACCCATATCTGGGCAGGGTGGCAAATGCAAAAAGAACAATTGATGGACAGAATTTTGAACAATGTCTAACATTCACCCAAGCACAACCATCTGGGTCTAAATCCATTGTTTTTTTACTCCCCATGTAATTTCACTTTAAACCAAGGCATATGCAAATCATTTATGACCCTGCTACACATAGGAACAGTCCAGTCCGAACTGTCAGGCCAGGTCTTCCCTGAACAGGACACAAGCATCCAGGGACCGGTTTCGGGATATCATCCCTCATCAGTCAGGGTAGCTTGACTCCAGTGGCATGGAGCGCATGGAACCCACATCTGGGTACACAGTATCACTCGGGGTGATAAATGCAAAAAGAACAATTGATGGACAGAATATTGAACATTGTCTAACCTTCACCCCAATACAAAGATCTGGGCCTAAATCCATCGTTGTTTTGCTCCCCATGCCATTTCAGTTTAAAAACAGCCATATGCAAATCAGTCCTGACCCTGCTCCACATTGGAACAGTCCAGCCCGAACTGCCATGCTAGGTCCTCATTGGTCTGAAACAAGCAAGGCTGGACTGTTGCCTTGAGGAACAGGGTCAGACTGATTTGCATATGGCTGGGTCCAAATTGATATTGCGTGGTGAGCAAAAGAACAATAGATTAAACCCAGATCTTTGTGACTGGGGTGAATGTTAGCATTGTTCAGCATTCTGTACTTCGATTTTACCTTTTGCTTTTGTCCCCCTAAGTGGAAATGGTATGCCTAGACTCGGGTCCCATGTTCACTGTGCCACTGAATTCAAGCTAGCCTGGCTGATGAGGGGTGATGTCCTGAATTCGGTCTTAAGATGTTTGTTTCCAGTTTAGGAAGGGCCTAGCTTGGCAGTTTGGGCTGGACTGTTCCCACGAGGAACAGGGCCAATACTGATTTGAATATGGCTGGGTCCAAACTGGGGTGGTGTGGTGAGCCAAAGAACGATGGATTAAACTCAAATCTTTGTGACTGGGGGGAATGTTTGTATTGTTCAACATTCCATCAATTATTTGTTCCTTTTGCTTGGGACTTGTGTATGCATGGTATTTTGTATTGGAAGGTAACACTTCCCATATAAAATCTATGCTAGACTCAGGCACACTCCCTTGCACTATGGTGCAAAGGTACGTCTGTGGGGCTCGGCAGCAAAACTTTGCACTGGTGCTATGGGAAGGAGAGAAGAGAGCCATATCTCCCTGGATATGGCGCTCTCCTGCTCTCTTCATGTAACACAATACAGCGCAGCATTGCTGTCTGCAGCACTGCATTATGTGATACTTTTGCAAATCTGGACCTTAAAGTAAGTATAGCGCCTAAAAGTAAAAAAAGCGCCACTTACGATTATCTAGTCGTGGAAGACCGGTTGAAAGTTCCAAGTTCAGACTCACCGTGATGGAGCGTGGGCTGGATGCAGCAGGGACCAGGTTAGTCCAGCTGAAAAGGTTACCTTCTCAAAATCCAACACAAAGAGTTCCATACATGCTGGAGAAGGAAGCGAGGAGCAGGGAGAGTGTGCATATGGTCATCGCTGTAGCGCGAAGAGCAGGCTGGGCATCACGGATAGTCGTCACTGTAGCACGAAGAACCTGTGGGGCATCACAGACGGTCATTGCTGGAGATTCAAGTTGGCGGTCACGAAGTCTGTCGGTGTTTTAGCGTGAAGTGCAGATCTGCCGTTGTCGCTGACGCTTGCAGTAGTTTGAAGAGTTACGTTCACTAGAGCTCTGCACTGACGTATGGCGCGAGTGGGAATATCTTGGCCAAAACTGTCTTGTTCCCGGTTGCTAAGAGCCCAGACCTTCAATTTTTCTTCTTTTCCAGTCACAGGAGTGCACTCTGATGCCAGCCAAGGGTCCAGGACTCAGGTAAGCACCTCTTGAAGATCCAGGACTCACTTTTGCAGAGTTCAGCAGGGCTCAGGCAGTACCAGTTGCAGGTCCAGGCATCAAGTTAGCTAAACATATACAGGGAGACCTCAGGATCTTGTTATGTGGCTGTAGCTCAGAACATATTAGTCAGCTGACCTTTGACGGCACTTCAGCATGGGGTGAAGTGTGCAGTTCAGGTTTTCCTTGTCAGGTAGCAGGGAAGGCCTCAAGTGACCGGGCAGCAGGATTTCCTTCTTCTGTTGTAACCAAAGGTCCAGAAGTATACTGAAGAGTGGGTCCCCTTTTTATACCTAATGCCCACCTTGAAGTGGGAGAAGCTTCTAGGGTTTAACCCTTTCATAATGTCTGGAATTTCCTGTCCCCCTAACCTGGCCCCAGTCTGTATGAGGGCACAATAGGCTAGTGTGAAGTCCTTTGTGTGTGGGCTGAGCCAGTATCTTTGAGGTGCACATGTGGTAGGTGACTGCTCCGCCCATCCATTAAGCCAGGATGCCAATAGCCAGACCCTCTATTGTGATGCTGTCTAGGAGGAATATACAAAGATCAACTGCCAAGTACATCTAGTCATGTGACCTAGGAACTGGCTGCAAGCACCACATGGTTAGGGCAAGGAAGTGTAAACTTTCTAAAAGTCTCAATTATCTGGTGCCTCGTCATGCACCAGCTTCATGTTGCGCTGCTATTTCATTCCTGTCTTCACAAGAACAAGAAAGTTGAGTCCAATATTCATCCAGGTAATCTATTTATTCAAAAAATGTCCACAATTATTTGTATCCATTTACAAAACAGAGGCTTTGTGATACTGAGCTTCAAATGCCTTAGAAATGTCCATCCAGGTCTTTATCCCATGGCATGACAGAAATCACTTTATATCCTGGGCAACCATGATGTCATAAAAACCCAATGCATTTCGGGTCCATAAAAATAATCATGGAAAAACCTTTGAATAAAAAGATTTCCTGGATGAATATTGGACTCAACTTTCTTGTTCTTGTGGAGACTGGAATGAAATAGCAGTGCAACATGAAGCTGGTAAGTGACGACGCACCAGATAGTTGAGACATATTGATGTGCTATTGGGACATAGTGCACTTCTGGCTTGCACGCAAAAAAATGCATCATTGAAGATAGCGTTTACATTGTTAATGTTAATGTTAATGGGATTTATAATGCGCATGAATACCCGGAGGTGTCCTGGGGCTGAGGACACAGTACGCCTGCGCTAATTCATGAACAGACAGGTTTTTTGTTCTTTCCTGAAGGTGGAAAGGGAGCTCGCACTTCTGAGCTTTCTCGGAAGAGTGTCCCAGAGTTTGGAGGTGCCGTAGTGAAAGCTGCGGCCGCCCCAGCACAATGTTCGAATTCTGGGCACTGTCAAGAGTCTGGCCCCTGTGGAACGGAAGTGTACTGCTAGTTCATACCAGACAAACAGGTTTTGCAGAAAGGAAGGACCTGTGTGGGTCAGCGCTTTATACGCCAAACAAAGAGCCTTAAATTTGATGCATTGTGACACCGGAAGCCAGTGCAGGTTATGAATCTCGTTAGATACAGATTCTCCCCTAGGGATGTTTACCAGCAAATGTGCAGCTGAGTTTTGAACCATCTGAACTTTTTTAAACACTGTTTCTGTATATGCAGGTAAAGCCTGTTGCAGTAATCCAATTTAGACTGGATTAGCGAGGTTACCAGTTTTCCGGATGTCTACGGGAATATAAGTAAAGATCTTCCGTATTTTCTTGATAAGAAAGTGGGAGGTGGATACAGTTGCATTTATCTGCTGAGAGAGCGATAATTTGTTATCAAACCAAACTCCAAGGTTCTTAGCCTTCATCGCTGGTTTTAGTGGTTCTCCCATCTCTGCCGGCCACCACAGATTACCCCAATTTGGCTGCATATTGCCAAAAATCAGGACCTCTGTTTTTTCAGAGTTGAGTTTGAGACAGTGTGTACTCATCCACCTGTTTATGGTACTCACACAGTTCTGAAATTGTTGAATCAGGGAGCCTGGTTTTTGTAGGCAGCCACCACTATCGGGGTGTCGTCAGCATACGACGTCTGACTAAACCCCTAAGACTGTTCAAATTAAGTATTAATTAGAGTGCATTCCACTACTTTCTTCTCTAACTTTCTAAAAGTAGCATTTTCAGAATTGTGACTTAAAATCTGACTTTACCATTACCATTACCATTTAAGAAGTCTTTATTCGATTATTTCATCTTAAAAGACGTACATACAAAATATACATGATAAAATAACAAATTCACATAAAATCAGTTGTAACCGACATTCTTATAATGGGTACAAAACATTAATTCATTGTGGCGTTAAAAAAGTATTAAATCAATTATAACAGACATTCTTATAATGGGTACATAGCAATGATTAGTAATACAATATAAACACCTGGAAGACCTAGGTCTACAATTAAAAGTCACATTAAAATGTTCAAAGACAAGCCTTGCACTGACTGTTTTTTAAATACCTAGTTCTAATCACCCACGCCCATCCAAGGAATTTAGCCACACCAGTAACAATAAGAGGGGTTAGGTCGGTTCTTAAGAGTCTGCTAGCCTCAATAGCTGAGCGAGTACCCAGGGATCTGCAAACTGGGCCAAGCCATTTGGACCTTGGAGCAGCATACAGTGGGCAAACAAACAAAAAGTGATCAACACTTTCGCTCAAAACTTGACAATGAGGACAACATTCAGACCCACTTGAACACCATTTGTTGGTAAATACCCTTAAAGGCAACGTACCACATCTAAGCTGATGGAACAATTTGCGATCCATTGGTTTGGTGATTAGGTCCCAATATTTTTCAAGCTTGGGGGCATCTTTGAGATCAATGAACTTACTAGAAAGGTTATTGGCAGGCAATCTCTGATGACGGTTTGAAGTCACCCAGTCCCAATACAGTGCTTTTAATATTTTCTTTGTGGGGAAGACTGCCGAATCAGGGGCCACCCAAAGATTATTTAACCCCAAGGCATAAAGTGACGATTTAAGATCTCTAAACCAACTTATGTTCGATGAACCAGAGGTATTTCTAACATCTAGACAAGCCCTGGCATACAGGTTAAGTTCCGGCGTCGTCCATAGGCGCCTCCAGAACGCCAATGGGCGAAATCTAGCCTGCTCCTCAACCGGAAGACACCCTAGATCATACATAAGTGGGATCCTTGGGGTTGATTGCGGCAGACCTGAGGCCACCCTGAGAAATTTGTTTTGGGCTAATCTCAGCGGGTCCAAGTTGCTAAACCCCCAAAGTTCTGCCCCATAAAGAACAGAGGGAAGAACCTTGGATCCATAGATCTTAATAAGGGGCGAGATAGGCCTAGTAAAAGAGCGTTTGTGCTCTTTAATCAGCGCACCTCCAATCTGCAGATGTTTCAAGGCCATAAGCTCAATCTGGGGGGTCCAGCTTAGGGAGTCGCTAAATGTAACTCCTAAATATGTATACAACTTCAATTGTTCTAAGGGCAAGCCCCCATTGTGACCCTTGCGGAAATCTGATTATGGCATCTTAAGACCATAAATTTAGTCTTAGAAACGTTTACCTCCAACTCATGTTCGTGACAGAATAGCTCAAACCTAGAGAGGGCCTGCTGGAGACCCTGTCTGGTTTTAGATATTTAAAGGGTATCGTCAGCGAACATGAGTAGAGGTATTTTCATTCCTGCTAATGAAGGGGCATCTGTGGGGTGATCAGCAAAGTAGTTGACAACCCTATTAATGTATAAGGAAAAAAGGGTAGGGGCTAAAACACAGCCTTGCCTAACACCTTTAGCCACGGAAAACCTTTCAGTCACCTCCCCAGGTTTGCCCCAACGCACCTGGGCATAGGTATTCCTATGTAAGCTAATTAACAAATTGACAATAGGGGCTGGCATGCCCATATCTAAAAGGCACTTCCATAAACCAGCCCTCGGTACAAGGTCAAAAGCAGACCTGAGATCTACAAATGCTGACTTTACCATTAAAAAGGGCTTTATATTAAAATTCCTCAAAGACAAAAAAATACATTCCAACCTGCTCCCACACAAATGTTTTCACTTATTAAATATGTTAAGGTAACCCAATGTTATCCTATGGGAGAGGTAGGCCTTGCAGTAATGAAAAATGAATAGAGGTATTTTCATTACAAGGACATGTCAAACTTAAAAGTACATGTCCAACTTTTTAAATATAATGAACCCTGCCCTATGGGCTGTTTAGGGCCATAGGGGTGGATTACAGCTATTAAAAAGTAAGGTTTAGGCCTGGCAACATGTTTATTCTCCCAGCTCAAAATGGCAGTTTAAATATGTACACACAAGCTACAATGGCAGGCCTAGGACATGTATACTCAGATGTGAGTCCCTTGCTCATTGCACCATCAGGATTCAAGCAAGCCGGGCCAACGACGGCTGAAATGCCAGAAACCGGACCCCAGAAGCTTGTTTCCTTCCCAGTGTAAGAATGGGCTTGGTAGTTTGGTTTGCCCTGTTCCCAACATGCACTGGGACAGGAACAGACTAATTTGCATATAGCCAGGTTCTGAGCTGGGATGGTGCAGTGAGCTAAAAAACGGTGTTGGATCTAGCCCTGATCTCTTGACTGGGTGAGAGTATTCTGCTTAATTCAGAGACTCTGTCCATCACCACCCCTTGTTGTTAAATATTCAGTCCACAGATGACATTGAACCGCCCACGCCACTGGTGTATTTTCTACACCATATGTCATAGACCTATTGGACAGCTAAATATGCCACACATTGGGCTGGTCAGCAGTTCCCCAGTGTGCAGAGTCTAAAATAGCAATACCAGTTTGCACAAAATGGGGGGACCAAGTAAAAGGAGGGACTGCCTCACAGCCCCATTACCACTAATCTCAATGTGACACCATTAGTATTCCTGTGAGAGTAGTAAGCCTTCAGAATTTACTTATTTATTTTAATTTAAAGCATGCATGTAAATGTATAAAGATGTCTATGGCAACATGTTTGTCTGGCTGATTCAAGGGTTCAAAAATGGTTCTCCCCAAGTTTTTGTGAATGACTTGTAAGATTGTGGACTCTCTTTTTTGCAATCACCTTCTTGTAAAATGCCTTTTTGGGAAGTGTGTATAGGAGTATGGAACTTGCATTATCATATTTATATTAATTAAAATGTGTGTCATTTATCTTAACTAATTTCATTTAACCATAATATTTTTATATTTAAAATTATTAGGTATTTATGTAAATATTCTGCTGACAAAACAGGTGAATTGTTGCCTATTATACAGTTGGTGATATTGACTGTGCAGTTATAGTTAAGTCTCAATTTCTATTGAAAAGGCATTTTGGTTGGTTTTTAAGTTTGGGCCTAATTTATAGTTTGGCAGACATTATATACAACGCTACTTGTAATATGGCGGCTGGGACATCCATCACATTTGTGATGGAGTAGGCCATCTACCAAACTCTAAATCAGGCCCTTTGCCCATCACAAAGTCAATCTGCATGAAATTAGGCTTTTAACATGTCTGACTAAACATGGTAAGGTGACATTTATGCATATCTGTTGGTGTAGTAGAAGTTATAGGAGTGGGAACTACAATTGCTCTTTCATTTCAACCCAGAAGTAGTGTGGCTCACTGGTTAGAGGCGGCAGACCAGAGAGCAGAGGACGGCCCGGGACCAGGGTTCGATTCCCGGCGCGGCAGGTTTCTGGACCAGGATCAGCGGACTCGATAATTCTCTCGCCTCGGTGCCCACTCTGATCAGCGATCACACTCGGCAACTATAGGCATTAGCTTGCCTCATCTTCACTAACGGCCCCACCAGACCGCCGGGGATGCCTGGTCTCACCCTGGAGATACCCATTAAGGGACCATCTCTCTTGGAAGCCAGGAAGGGTTTCGCAGCGGTCGAAGCGCCTTGGGACCCTCCGGGTAAGTAGTGCGCTATATAAATGCCTATACATTTACATACATTTACATACATTTACATACACACCACAGGGAAGTTTGCTCATCACTACAGCCAAACCTTTCATAAAGCTAGAACTCTGAGTAGGCCATTTTACGATTTGGTTTAAGTCTGTCCAGAAAGGTTGAAGATAAAAGTATAAAAGAACGTTGAGTGGGTTTTAAAGGGTTAAACCATACATTTAGTCTCTTGCTACAGTTGTTTCCTTTGCTTTGCTGCTAGTTAAAATATCTTTACTGTTTGGCAATGCAAGTTCTGCACAGATGTTTTTTAATAGTTTGGCAAACTATATTTTTAGATATTGTGGAACCATTTTATATACCTATATTAGATATTCAGTATAAGAGCACTTCTAATGCAGCAGAGAAGACATCTGCTCAGATGAGTGTTCCACATCCACTAAACTCTAAATAAGGCACATAGATTTTTTACAGGAAGTCATGCTCCTCCAGCAGAAGCTGTGAAAACCCGTTTCTTGAGCTCCCGCTGAAGCTTTCAGTTTTTGCTCCAAATGTTTGAATCCCGACAAAGCTGGATTTTTTACCCGGAAAGGTCTCTTTACTACTAACCTGAATGTATCACCTCACGTCAGTAACAAGTTCTGCATTCATTCTTAATTGTTTTTCTGTTCCCAGATTTCTCTAATGGGTCAACGCAGAAGACTCTAGCTCTTAACTCCAAAAGACAAAAAAATATATTTTCAGCTCTTCCATGATAGGCTCAATCTTCACTGGAAAAAAAGCTCTGTGCAGGCAAAAATAGTAGTACTAGCATGTTAGGTCACTCCTTTCTTGGGGAGATTTTAGCATTGTCCTAATTTCCAGAGTCTAAACTAAAAAAAATGCCAAAGTTGCAGTGGATAAATGAATACTAGGTCTCTCCTACTGATCCTAAGATTCCAAGGAAGGCTATTCAGAGCCATGTCTCTCTTGACTCAGGGATGCCATTCGATCCAGTGCATTTGCCCCGTATTGCGGTCAGTTCTCACACACAGGATGGAGACCTTCTTTCACCTTTAGTTTCCTGGCAGTGCAGTAGTACAGCCCACTGACCATGATAGAGCACATTTAGTCTCTGGTTTCAAGTAGAGAGCAGGAGACACTCCAGGCTTTTTCACAGGATGGTCATGCTTGATTCTTCCATCCTGTGATGTTTCTATCAAAGCCAAGGAATGTTCTCATGAGCTGGTGGTGAGATGCCATTTTAATCCAGTGAACTAGTAAGTGATTCGGCAGCTTTGTAAGTCTACTCCATGCAGTATTCCTACCATCATACATCCCACATTTACAGGACCTCCTGCTTCACTTGACTGTATAGCATCCCAGAAGCAATACCCAGCATTCCAAGCGCCTGGACGACGACAGCGCAGCTGGTGTCTCTTCCCCCCCCCAGCACTCCCACAGGCTAAAAGTGGCTGCGGCCCCCGCTCCACGGGTGCCGCCTGCATAGCCGTTTGCTGCCACTGCTTCCCTGCACTACTTGCCTTGCCTGCGTATCGGAGGAGCTGGGCTCCACAGAAACATCGGAGAACAGACTCTGCCTGCGGGGACCGGGACGGGACTGCGAGACCCAGCATTCCAAGCGCCTGGACGACGACAGCGCAGCTGGTGTCTCTTCCCGCCCCCAGCACTCCCGCAGGCTAAATCGGCTGCGGCCCCCGCTCCACGGGTGTCGCCTGCATAGCCGTTTGCTGCCACTGCTTCACTGCACTACTTGCCTTGCCTGCGTATCGGAGGAGCTGGGATTCACAGGAACATCGGAGAACAGACTCTGCCTGCGGGGACCGGGACGGGACTGCGAGACCCAGCATTCCAAGCGCCTGGACGACGACAGAGCAGCTGGTGTCTCTTCCGGCCCCCAGCACTCCCGCAGGCTAAAAGCGGCTGCGGCCCCCGCTCCACGGGTGCCGCCTGCATAGCCGTTTGCTGCCACTGCTTCCCTGCACTACTTGCCTTGCCTGCGTATCGGAGGAGCTGGGCTCCACAGGAACATCGGAGAACAGACTCTGCCTGCGGGGACCGGGACGGGACTGCGAGACCCAGCATTCCAAGCGCCTGGACGACGACAGAGCAGCTGGTGTCTCTTCCCGCCCCCAACACTCTCTACTTAACCCCGCACTTTCGAGCGGACCGTGGGACGCGCGCGGGACGCAGCTCGGGCGAAGACCGGGCAAAGAGCGGGCCGTTTGAGGCCGTTCGAGGACGGCAGAGACCGGACCGGGCCCCTCCTCCTGGCCCGATTACCCCATACGAAGAACGGAGTAACCAGCTATTGAAATGTGCACCAGAGAAACCAGGAGTAAATCTTCCTTGGCTGCGTCTGGAGCCACTAAAGGTACAATTGACAATTACTTTGTTAAAGCTGGCTCACTCCTGATTGAGGAAATCGAAGTTCTGGAGAGACGAATTTCCCAAGAAATAGACTGGGTTAGGAGATCTTCGATGGGGCCAATGGCCCAAGCCAGAACTCCCGATCGGAGGGTGGAAGCCATGAATTGTGTACTAGGCGACCGAGGGTCAACTCAACCGCCCGGCCACTCCCCCACTAACCCAGATTCCACCATAGAGCCCCCTAGCGACCTTGAGGACATGAGTTTAATGGCTCTGCCCATAGGCCAGACACCTCAAATTCCATTTGAAATACCGCTCCCTACACTTGAACCCAACACAGCTGTAACTAATGGTAATGTGAATAGCCCCGACTTAACAAGGGGAGCTAGGGAAGGTGCTATCCAAAAAAAGAGGAAAGGGGCCCACAACAAGGGAGGTAGCAAGGCAAAACCCCGAAACTAAATCCAACTAGTGAAAATGGTGCTACAGGTGGTACCATTAATATCAACCCGGATAAGACCAGTGCAACAATTCCATCACCAGCTATAATTCTTATGACCACACCATCTGGTTCAAATAATATTTCAGCGGAGAATTCTAGCGATGACATCACACTGGCAGATATAGGCACACTCTTTAGGTCCCTATTAAGTCCCCTTGAGGCTCGTTTGATCAAGATCGAAGCTAGGTTGGCCAATATTGAAATATTGAAAAATCTACAGTCCAACTAGCAGACTCTAGGAAGCTCAAATTGAAAGGAGTCAAAGGGGGTATAGATCCAAATACCAAAAGGCAAAAGGGGAACCGAGTCTAGCACAATCCAGACGAAAAAGGGCAATGCCACTGCTACCCAAGACTCCCAATTGAAATCGAATCAAAATAAGATCCCTCAACCCCCGGCCAACCCTGACACAAAAATTGCCCCTTCAATAACTCAGACTGTACCGACCCCACTTTCAAATACTATCCCACAACCCAAAGACTCCACTACAACCCCGATCGTAACACATAGAGAATTAACATCGCCAGGCAAAAAACAAAACGTTGCCCTTAAAATTAAACCTGTCAACTTACCCCCAGAGGCATCCCCCTACACGGTGATCTTGGCAGGGGTACCTGAACTAAAACCTAGCGCCACAGAATCAATCCCTTCCCTTAAAAATAAAGTCATCAGCTGGCTGTCTATACACAGACCGCTCCCACGAGGCATCACCAGTGACATTACTATGGTCAGACGGGTTACCTGGGTGGGTTTTACAAGAAAATCAAGTCGAGGAGACTGTGTTTTTGTTACCTTTAGAGAGCCTCCTACGTTTGCACCTGGGCCCCAGATGACCAAGGTAGCGACATCCAAGCCCTCCCTCTCTCGTTCTTCTATCCTTCAAACTTATATACTATAGAGGATCAGAGATGGGGCCAACATCAGAAAATGATGGAAGACTGGGAGAGCAGCCGTAGGGAGAGAAGGGAACAATATTATTATAGGAGTAGAGTCCCGGAAACCTCCTTACCGTATGGCGAGGAGATAGGATGGGAATCTAACATCAGGAGAAGGGGTGGAAGGGGGGGAGGCATGAGAGGAGTCCTGGGGCTTTATAGAATGCATTATCCAGCCTACCTCCCAACCTACAAAAGATATAGCACCCTCGAAATGGTCGATTGACAGTCTGAGTCCCAAGGGAGGGATCATTTCCCATTCCATCGGACTGAAGTCAATACACCTTGTGAACAAGTGCAGGTTCCATGGGTACTAAGAAACCAAACTCCTCACCGAGATCTGGAGCATCCCCTAGTGGACCTAGCTGTGTTTAATACCAATACTGGGCCGGTGCAGGGACAGTTACCCCCGTATCGTATGGCCAACCATGAGACTATAGAACATAATTCCCCAGATACAGGGTCACCTCCTATTAGTTTAAAATCCTTGACTCTGACTTCATGAAATGTTGCTGGGTTGGCAAACAAAATTGATTGTCCGGAGTGGGGTTCATTTATTAATACGAAAAGTGTATGCCTCTTCCAAGAGACCTGGGCACGAGAAGAAATAGCATTTCAGGGGTTTGCAGTATTTTCCAAACCAGCAAAGTGGGGGGGACGGGGTAGACCGTCTGGAGGTCTGGCAACCTGGGTAGCATCCGATCTGGGCTGCCAGGCCAGCTCCCTAACAACCAACTCAGACGACATATTAGCCGTCCTCTTCGAGTGGCCAAACTCCCCGAAATTGGTGGTAGTTAACGTGTATTCAAGACCTGTATCCTTGGCAAGTGAATCAAACACCATAGAGGAACTCTCTGCTTTCCTAAGCGACATCCCAGGGGAATGCCAGTACTTGGGGGTGGAGATTTAAATTCTCACTATGAGCCGCTACCAGGCCTCCATGATGGACCCTCCTGCGAGGAGGATTCACGGTGGCAGGTACCGGTCACGGTGGCACCCCCACCAAGAGCATGGACTCCCCTTGCCCTGCAGATAACTGCCCTTACCCTAAATCAGGGTTTAAGGGCCTGCAACGGGCGCTGTAAATCAGACATCCCAAGCAAGTGCACATACAATAAAGCTGGTAGCGAATCACGATTAGACTACATTCTTGTCAAATTATCACTGTGGTCACAAATCATTGACTTCAAGGTTATAGACAGATGAGATAGTGACCACAACGCCTTGGAGCTCGAATACATTCTTCCAGGCATTAGGGACACAGGACCGGGTCTAAATAGAGACAAGCCAGGTTTACTCTTGGAGAATAATCGGAGGAGAGTAAGATGGGCGAAACTAGCTACTAGTGGTGATAAGTTACCCAAATTGTACGCTAGAATTACTCCGTTTTTAGAGAGGGCATTTTCCATCGGGGAGAAATTAGGCGAAGGGGAAAACAGAGACCTGCTAGGCCAGATTCATGTAGATCTAATCAACACCTTGGAGGCGGGCCTCTTTTCTAAAGGGAGGGGCAAAACCGGTCTAATAACCAAGAAAACGTGGTATAATGCCACATGCAGGGACTCCAAAAGTAAATTGCTATCAGCAATAAAGGCGCGCAAACCCAGGGATGAGATCCAATCAATGAGAAGGGCTAATAAGAAGCTCCTGGTGAATGCCAAGGTTGAGTGGGACCAACATTACTGGGAGGAACTTACAAGGACACTGGCCACCAGAGATTCAAGTAAATTCTCGCGAATAGTGTCTAATGGAACAGAGGACTCATCCTCTGCAATTGAGCCCAATATTGCACCCAGTACATGGCAAAATCATTTCCAGTCACTGTACGACACAGAGGAACGGGGTCAGAAAGAACCTCATAACATGGGAGTGACTGATTATGAGGGTCAACTCTTTACAGAAAAAGAGTTGAGGGTGGCTATAGCCGGGTTGTCAACAGGGAAGCCCCAGGGCTCGACGGGGTACCAGGTGACTTGTATAAGCAGGAACCAGGGATATGGGCCCCTTACCTCATGCTGCTATTTAATGCTGTCCTTAGGGAGATGGAGGTCCCGGACACTTGGCTGGGAGCAGAGGTGGTTCCTATCTTTAAAAAGGGATCCCTTCTGCTCCCAGCCAACTACCGCCCGATCAGTCTTATTGACGTATCCCAAAAGCTCTTCGGTAGACTGATCCTGGACCGGTTGCAGGATTGGATGGAGGAGACTGACATCTTGACCCCTTACCAGGCGGGATTCAGGCGAGGGGTATCCACAATCGACCACATTTTTAGGCTGAACCTATTATATTGGAGGACAGCGCTGATTGAGGGCGGCACCTTGTACACGGTTTTCGTGGACTTGCGTGCCGCCTTCCATTTGGTCCCTAGAGCAAGACTGTGGCAGGTCATGGAGGAGATGAATGTCCCGAAAGACATCTTGGCAATCCAGGTGAGATTACACCATAACAACTTTGCGCGCGTCAGGTGCGGCAGAGGTGGCAATCTGACGGAAAGGTTCCCCGTCCGCAGAGGGGTAAGACAGGGTTGTGGGCTTGCACCAACCCTGTTCTGCCTCTTTGGGAACAGGGTAATCGCGCACCTCACCAGGATCCCCAACACTGATGCCCCTAAACTGACCGGCAGCAGGGTGCCCGCAATCATGTTTGCGGATGACACCCTGCTGCTGTCCAAATCCCCGATGGGCATACAATGAGTCTTGGATGGTTTTCTAGAGTTCTGCACAGAAAGGGGACTCGAGATCAACCCCCAGAAAACCAAATTTATGATCCTCAACCCCATGCCATTTAACTGCCCGCCCCCCCTTCTGGGCACAGTCCGTTTGGAAGAGGTGCACACAATTGATTACCTGGGGATAACCCTCAATGAAAACCTAACGTGGTCGGCACACCAGCTAAAAGCAAATATTAAATTGGCACAGCTGGCAGGTGGTACCATGAGATTAGCGAGTAAATCACCCTACCGTCCCCTCACCCCTGTTATTGAAATCTACAAGGCGCAAGCTCGGGGGGTGTCATATATGGGGGCGAGTTGTGGGGTCATATTCCATCGCCAAAATTAGCGACCACCGAGAACAAATTCTTGAGGCAGATTACCGCTCTTCCGATGAGCACTCCAATTCTGCCCCTGAGGCTGGACATGGGCCTCCGACCCATAACGGAGTAGTTGGGGCTCAAACCACTTGCATTCTGGCGATGCCTATGGAGCAGCCCAGACCTTTCAATTTACAGAGCGTAGTTAATGGAATTCCTATTGTTGCCCAATGCCACCAGAACACCTTGGCTGAACTATATTAAGAACACTTCTGAGGCTATTGGTCTTCCCGAACTATGGTCGGATCCAGCAAATGCAAGCAATAGGACCCCCAGAAAGGTGCTAACAAGAGCCTATTACGATCTAATGCTTTCCCGAGCTGTTGAAGGCACCCGTGATGGATCATTGCCCAACCTTTTCATAAAAACCAAGGACTCCTATCAACTGGAAAGTGTCCTAGATGCCATGAGTCCGGTACTAACGAGGAAATTATTCCTACAATGGAGATATGGGGCTCTCCCTTTAGCATCCTTCACTGCATCATGGTCTCGCCCCCCTCCTGCAGAAATCTGTCCCGCATGCGGCCACACAGAGGAGAACGATGTACATGTGGTCTTTTTCTGCCGCGCCTATGAGAAAAGTAGGAAATATTGGCTTGTACCTTTACTTAAAAATTTGGGATTCAGAACATTTTTACCCGCCTACAGAGTTTTAAGGACAGACTTAGCCCCAACTACGGTATTCGCTGTATCTAAATTTTTAACTGCAATGTGGTATGCCCGTATTCGCTGCATTAAGAGACTTGGCGACACCCGTCAGACATGAATTTTCAGCACACTACTACTTATTTTGATCACTACTACTGTTTAATCCATTTTTAACTATATAATGAAATATTCTGTATTTTTTAAAATTGTGTTACTATGTATATCTTTTATGATCTTGTGATCGAAATAAAGATTTTTGGAATGGAATGGAATAGTTACAAAATTTGAAAGGTCATGCTCAAATCTCCACATCCCCAAATAGGTCGATCTAAAGGAATTTTGTAAATCACCCCTTTTCCTGATCTCAGAACAGCTTTTCCTCTACTGGGAACAGAGAAAATGAAACTGAAATGGCAAAACTACCCACAGTTTTGAATCACCTTATCATGGATAGGAAAAGGGTATTTCAGCCATCCCTAGACAGGTGATAAGGGATGATGGTCTACCAGAAACAAGGGAGTTCCTGGGTAACTGCAACGATTTTGCAACTTGTTGCAGTCTGATACGCAAGCATAGCTACGCAATTGGAATAGTTTTACAGTTTTACATGTTCGTTAAATGTCCCCATGGCTTCAAATGTATCTTGGTATGTGTGCTTTGCTATAGGCAATGCTGGGTTTTGTGACGTGGATGCACAAATTCCAGTTTAAACACTGAATAAATATGTATATATATATTTTTTTAAACTTATGTTTATTTAAAAAAAAAACTTCCATTTTGACAAGTACATGAAACATGCACAGACAGTTGGAGTCCATATAGGGAAAGTATGGTCTGCGATATCCAGAGATCATACGTTGGTCACAGACAGTATCCCCATCACATGTGCGTACTATTAATCCATTATAGCAGTGTAAATGCAGTTTATATATATATATATATTTTTTTTTTGTTCATAAGCTCAAGCCTCTGCATAACAACTGAATACATATATATATTCTATGTTCAGGAATTCTGACGAGCAAGTCCAGAAAAGGGAGATAAGTCATTGTCTCATTATTGGTATTCATGAATATATGTATTTGTTTACTTTATTAGAAGTTCTATTGCTTAACGAGATCTGAAAATTATATGGGTACTAGGAACTCGGTGGTGGCCTGAGTTGATTAGGCCATAGGGAAACCATTTCTGCAACACAGATGTACATTCAACATTTAAAAGGCACATCAGGAGGGGCGTGGCCAAGATGGCGGCCTGATCGGACGTGTCTCCACGAGGCTCTCCGGCCCTGAACCCCAAAGCCCTTTTATAATTGCGTGAGACAACCCAAAAGCGCTGTTTCTATAACCGGGGTCGACACGCTTGCTACCGGTACCTTCCCGCTGAAGATCCAGACTGCGCTGCCTCCCGGAGCGTCACTACACCCGCCAGGAGTTCCTGCCGCTAAACATCGAAGAAAATGGCGGCCGCGGACGCTCGGCACCAGGAGTGAGTCCGGAGCCCTGCGACCCGGGACAGAGCGGTCGGAGGGGACAGACGCGGCATCCGCCGATGCCTCCAGTGTAAAACCGGCGACCACAAAGCGGATCTCTGGCCGATACGGAAGGCAGACGCACCAGCCAACGACAGCACGGACAGCTAGACCACTCGAGCCCCCGGCTTGGGGCCTAGTCCGGAAGGAGACCGGAGCCGGAGGACTGTTCTCGCACCTCGGGCTCTAGGGAACCACCCGAGGAATCCTCAGACCCCCGGCGAGGAGAGCAGTAGCCCCCCCCCCCCCGCCGCTGACAGTTTGAGCCTACACAGAGGTGAGCAAGGGGTGCAGCGACGAGGGTGCCGGACCGGGCCACAACCCAAGTAGGCCGCGGCAGCACCCGGGAGGACTGAGGCGGGACAACCCTGCACGCCCCCGGAACCTGGTGGAGCCACCTGCCCCCGGACAAGGAGCTGGAGCCGGCGAACACCGATCTGGGGCTGCGTTGGGAGGACACTGACGGCTGGGCTCGGAGCGCCATTATCGGCCCGGGGAGATTGTGGAGCAGACTTCCCCAGCCACTTTAGAAGCACTGACAACCGCGCCCACGGACCGTGCGGGGGTCCTCAAGCAGGGATCTTATCAAGGCAGGACTCCCCCAGAACCTAAATCCGCTACCGGAGATCGGCTGCCGGGGACTCGAACTTAGAGGTGGGGCCCCCATACCCCATACAAGCAAGCGGAAAGGTAGCAGACCCTTACGGCCCAGCGGAGACATCAACCCGAACATAAAGCGTTCATCACCATCACGCCGACTCAAGGTGCCCCACTGGTCCTCCCATTGGACATTGCGCCAGGCCCTGCTAGTCGGCCCAGACCCGGCTCACCACCGGACGACCTCCAAGCACCCCGATCACGCAGGACCACGTGCCGGCTTACCGGCCCTACAAGGAGCTACCCCCAAACGTCACCGTAGTGCCACCTGCGCCCTCCTGGGCCCTCACGTCGGGGCTCCTAAGGCTCCACACACCGGCGACATGGAAAACACAGGACGCAAGGGGACCCGTAATATCGTGGACCTTCTCCACAAAAGCGCGCCAAAAGGGGAGAAGTCCCAGACAACGGCATCCCCGAAGACTCCAGCTAGCCCCCAGGGACAGGATGATGAGACCGCTCCCATCACCAAAGCCTTCCTAGCCTCCCTCTTTAACACCCTGAGGGATGACTTCCAAGCCTTGAAACAGGAATTGGCAGGAGAACAGCGGGAGCTGCGTCGAGACCTAGACGGCCTGGGCGAGCGCGAGGCGTCGGTGGATGAGGCAGACCAATCCCGCAGCATGGAGGTAGAGCGGCTGCAACATGACATTCTCCGTCTTCAATACCAGCAAGTGGACCTGCAGGCACACTCAGAAGATCTTGAGAACCGCTCTCGGCGGAACAACATATGGGTCCGGGGAGTCCCATTGAAGTCTGAGGGGAACAACATGGTCGAATATCTGCAGGACCTCTTCCGAGAGATACTGGGGGAGTCTGAGGAGTTTGAGATACGGATCGACCGTGCACACAGGGTCGGCATGGCACGAAGAGCGCCGCCCCTCCCCAGACATACTGGCCTTCCTCCCGGATTTCCCCCTTGAAAGAGCGTATATTGAGAGAGGCCCGAGCAAAGCAACCAATTCAATTCCGGGATGAGCCCATAGCCCTTTTTCAAGACCTCTCCACCATCACCCTGCAGAAACGTAAATCCTTCCGGATTGCGATGAACTTTCTGAGAGACAACGGAATACCCTATTCCTGAGGACACCCGTTTCGTCTGATCTTTAGGTGGAAAGGATCGCTGCACCAACTCAAGTCACTCCGCGACACTTGTGCTTTATTGAACATTGACATGCCGACGGAAACAGGATCCAGGGATGCATCCCCGAGCAGATCAGAAGATGGCCCCCTTCGGCGACCAGGGGAGGGATGGCAGACAGTGCGGCGGAGGCGATCCCCGAGGTCCATCCCAAAACCTGATCCTGCCACAGCCGCTCAAGAACAGGAGGAGGCTGTGCAAGAAGTAGCGGATAACACAGCGACCAAACTGTAAGACAATATTATCCAGGGGTATAACTTTACACTCTAGCTCTGCCTGGGGGGATGGGTCAGGGAGCCACCGATTCGGCCGCTGCCACGGTACCCTCTATAATAACTTGCTATGGACCTGCGCTATGCACAATTAGGCCCGAGACTATGAGTAGTTCTCTTCTCAGGGGTTGTTCCGGGGAGGTTGGGGTGGCAAACAGGGGTGTGGGGGAGGGCTTTGTTGGGGTTTGGGAAGTTTTGTGGGGTTGGTTGGGAAGGGGGAAAGGGTGGGCTCCAGGTGAGGGAGGGTTGGGGTGGGTTGTCCAGTGCTCCGTTCTACACACAATGCTCGTAACCGGACCCTGACGTCTCACACCTCATCAGGCGTGCTAACCAGCCAGTTCGAATCCCATTGACACCATGCCACCTACCACTCTTAAAATTCTAACCCTAAATGTGGGGGGTCTCAATAATCCTGTCAAAAGGTGTGCCATCTTGTCCCTGCTAGAAAGCTCACGGGCAGACATCTGCCTTCTGCAAGAAACGCGTTTGATGATGCGTGATTGCCACCGATTACGGTCCCGAAAATTCCCCACTCAGCTCTTTTCCTCTGGCCCCAATAAGACCGGTGGAGTGGCGATTTTAGTAGCACTGGCATTTAAAGGTAAAGTCTTACATAAATGCGCAGAACAGAAAGGAAGGCTACTGGCGTATTGTTTTGCTCTGGGAGGCCTACTGTTCACCATTGGGTCCATTTATAGTCCCAACGAGGGCCAAGAACGCTTCCTCCACTCTGCCCTGACAGACATCACCGCCACCCCAGACAGACACATCATACTGGGGGGGGACTTCAATATGGTGTTTAACACAGTATTAGATAGGTCAGCGCAGCGCTCTCCCCAGACCGGGACTTTCTCCACCAACTGCACAGACCGACTCACTGAGCTAGATCTCCATGACCTTTGGCGCCGCACTCACCCCAATGACAGAGAATACTCTTATTACTCGAACGCACATAAGACCTACGCTAGATTGGACTACCTCTTAGCCTCTGGCCCGGTCTGCACACTAGCCACCTCGACAGAGATAGGAGTGCTTTCACTTTCGGACCATGCGCTGGATATCCACCACTCTCACGCTGTCACCTACCTCAAATCCACTCAGGGTGTGGCACCTCTGAGACACTTTACTACATAGAAAAGAGGTAGTAAAACACATTCAGGACGCAATCCACGACTACCAGTCACACAATGCTAACGGTGACACAACGCAGGCGACACAGTGGGCAGCCATGAAGGCAGTGCTCCAAGGAGAATTTATAGCCATCTCCGCTGCGGAGAATAAAGATAGACAGCTCAAGCGAGACGAACTTACCCAACAGGTGCGGGAGTTGGAACGCATCCACCAGCGGATGGGAGCCCCCCGGATTTGGAAACAGCTTAAAACGGCCAGACACCTCCTGTCCGCACTGGATACAGACCGGGCGGAATACGCAGCCTTACGGCTGAGACATGCCTATTACACAGGAGGGGACAGGTGCGGTAGGCTGCTGGCAAGCAGACTCCATGTCCTGCGACACCAACAGACGGTGAAAGAGCTTTCCCGCTCCGATGGAGCGAGGGTCACGGAAGATGTAGAGATAGCGGACAAGTTTCGAGATTTCTACACCTCCCTCTACGCCGGGGACTGTCTCGACGGCCGGGCGGCAGCCGAGTATCTAGACTCGGTAGCGCTCCCCTCCCTGGAGCCCTCGCAGGCGGAATACCTCGACAGAGACATCCGCATAGAGGAAGTGATATCAGCCATAGCTAAACTCAAACCGGGGAAAGCCCCGGGACCTGACGGTTTCACAGGTCTTTTCTATAAGTCCTTCTGCACTATTTTAGCCCCGATCCTCACCAGTCTGTTTAACACCTTCTCAGAACCAGGGGCTATCCCCCAAGACCTCCTCCGGGCATCTCTCTCAGTCATCCCCAAACCAGGGAAAGACAAATCTAAATGCAGCTCGTACCGTCCCATCTCGCTACTGAACATCAACCTCAAACTGTACACGACCATTTTGGCGGCCCGCCTGAACCCCCACTTGCCAGGCCTCATAGACCCAGACCAGGCGGGATTCATACCGGACCGCCAGATGGTCGACCACACCAAACGAGTCACTCACCTTATTGAGAAGACCTCCCGAATCCCCGGGGAACGTATGCTACTGGCGCTTGACGCCGAAAAGGCATTCGACCGCATCCACTGGCCGTACCTAGAGATGGTCTTGAAGAAAATTGGCATCTGTGCGAAATTTAGAACCTTTATCTTTAACTGCTATACATTTCCTACAGCAGTGGTCAGAGTTAACGGCTACAGCTCCCGGAGCTTTCCCATCGAGAGGGGCACGAGGCAGGGCTGCCCTCTGTCGCCCCTGCTCTTTGCCCTTTATATGGAGCCACTACCCCAGAGGATCCGCCAAAACACCACTGTGACAGGGATAAAATTCGGTGGCTACACACATACCATTAGCCTTTACGCAGATGACGTCTTGCTCACACTTGACAACCCACGGACGGCCCTCCCCACAAGCCTTGTGGAACTAGAGAAATTCGCGGCTGATAAATCACTGGCCCTTGACCTTTCCCTGACACCCTCCACCAGGGAATACCTGCAGACCGCCTTTCCCCTCCAGTGGGCATCGGAGGCAGTGCCCTACCTAGGGATCCAATTGACCTCTACACTCCAGAAGAAGGTTCGCGGGGAGCTGGATCGGTGAAGAAGCCTTCCCCTCTCGTGGCTGGGCAGAATTGCGGCTGTCAAGATGACAATTCTACCTCAAATTCTGTACCTCTTCCGTGCATTGCTGCTTCAGCCACCCATGTGATGGCTCCGGCAAACGCAGGCAGATCTCACCCGCTTCATTTGGCAGGGCCGGAAGCCGAGGATGCGAAGGGCCCTGTCCATGCTTTCCCCTGAAGAAGGGGGGTTAGGAATACCGGACCTACGCAAGTATTTCCAAGCGGCGCAATTGCGTTATTTGGTAAAATGGAGCAGGTGGGAGTCTGAGAAACCCTGGTTATTCCAGGATCAAGCGATAGCGGGACGTCCACTTCAGGAAATCCCATTCCTTCACAAAGCAGCCCGACCGGCTAATCTCTACGCTTCATTCTTCACACGGGTCCCGTTGCAAGCGTGGGATGCCACTAACGTGGTACACGATCTCACCACCTTCCCATCATCGCTCACACCTCTAATCGACAACCCAGACTTCACCCCGGGCATGGCGAAGGGAGATTACGCCCACTGGCGGTCAGCAGGATGCCGCTGCCTCTGCCACATTTATGGTCCGGAGGGGGTGCTCCCCTTCCCCCTCTTCCGACAAGAATACAACTTCCCTGAAACGGAACGCATGCGTTACCTTCAGGTTTGCCATTGGGCCCTACAGCCACAGGTGAGGGAGACGGTCGATCGACTCTTCCGGCCGTACAAGAGATGGCTATTTTCTCGCACCTCGGACACCAAACTCATATCTGACATTTACAAATTCCTCCAACCACAATCAACCCATCTTTACAATATGGTAAGGGAGCGTTGGGAGAGAGAACTGGGCAGGACCCTGAGCCACAAAGAATGGAGCCAAATATCCTACCGAGCACGACACTCGGCATACCACTCAGGGCTGATTGAGACACTAACCAAGGTGACCACATACTGGTACTATACGCCAGAACGCATTAGTGAAATGGACAATAGCAAAGACAAGAACTGCTGGAGAGGTTGCGGACACTTGGGCACATTACTGCACATTCTATGGGACTGCCCCCTGATACAACCATATTGGACACAAGTGATTGATGACGTAGATACACACTTTCACACCGAATTGCCCCGCTTTCCTGCCTACATCATACTCAGGCTCCCCAATTGCTTAAAATACCCCCTACTCTCTCGAAGAGGACGCCAAATTGCCATCGCCCTCGGCTCAGCAATCCAAAACATCCTGATACACTGGCGCACTGCGACCATCCCTTCCACTACAGATTGGCTTCACCGGCTATGGGGGGTGTTGGGGATGGAGAAGATGTCCCTTACACTAGCCGGAGACACAGATCAATTTGAGGAGCTATGGCAACCATTCCGCACTCTACTGATCACAGAATTCAGAGAACTTACATGCCTACGGTACCTCCGCTTGTTACGCCTCATGACACCGGAGGGCGAGGTCTAATGCTGGAGGGAAAAGACGGGACTCCGAATTGAGGCCTGATGGGACGACACAGGGGGAGATAGACTTGAGCACTGGACGGGGGGGCGACGAGGGGGGGTTTGGAAAGTTGGGGGGAGGGAGTAAGGGTGTCTTCACCTGGATGGCACGTTGCACTCTTTCCTTACAGATCAACGCAGCAACAGATCTAATGAGGACTGGACTTTCATAAAGCTTTCCCCGTGCACTATCCGTACCTTTCTCATGTATATTATTGCTGCTGATGTTGTACGTTCTACCCTGTATGACTTGCCTTCCAGGTGCAGTTTTCCAATAAAAAGAGTTAAACCTAAAAGGCACATCAATATAATATTTTAAAACCTCCATTTTCTATTGAAAGTCCTATTTTTTCTCTTGGCTATACTAAAAGATTGTGGTCAGAATATGACACAGCCATATTGATATAGCAGCAGTGAACCATTACCAGAGATTTCGGGCCAGTGCCAAACCGGCGCAAGGACAGCTCGCAATACAACAGATAGTCCTTTCCATTTCGCATGGCGCTGCCTGGAAAACAAGCACCGCAATGGGAACAGCAAAAAAGTTCCAGCACGGCAAGGACGGTGACGTCCATGCCATGGTGGAAGTTTTTGGGGTATACAGACAAGGTGGCACATGTTGTGCCCCCCTGAATGTATTCCCATAGCGGGGGTGCATGGGACCCCCAATGCTCCTCCACCGCCGGACTTTCCATGGCAGGGCTTCCGCCATGAAATGGCTGTTGTTGGTGGAACTTGAAATATGCTCAGCGGGACTGCGCCAGTCCTGCTGAGCATGCTACATTATGGCGCTCCTACGCCGCTGCCAAAGAACGACTGTTGCCGGGAGCAGCTGGCGGTCTTCCGCGAGTGAGGCCCTTAGTGCCTCAGGGAAGCTTGGGTTTCAGATGTTCTGAGATTTGAGGGTTACACATCAAAGTGCTGAGTATGTTGGGAATTCTATTGTATGGATTTTATATGGAAATATGCATGTGAATTTTATATGATGTGGATATGGTATCAATGCTTACTATTTTGACTATTTGAAATGCTTTATTTAAATAGTGACACTCTCTCTTCCTTCAAACTTTCCTTCAAAGTAACTCAACGCCAATACACAATCAATGTTTCCTTACTGTTGGTGCTTAGTAAAATGTCTATTGAAATGTTAACAAACAGAAACAAAGGATGTATGATGTTATAATGCATGCATTTACATCGCATGCCTTTACAACGCATTTATTACAACGCAGTCCATTACAACGCATAGTGCTTTGGGGCGCTGGATAGTGAATAGTTTAATTTACTATTCCAACTCCAGTCCCCGTGGACACTAGGGAAGATTATTGGATAGTAATTTAACCTATTCCCTATCCTAGAGCGCCCCCCAGAGCAATGCGTTGTAATTGTTTGCGTTGTGATGGTTGCGCTGTAAAGGCTCTGCGATGTAAAAGTTGCGTTGTAAGTGTTGTTCACCGAAACAAACAGTGTTGTCAGTGCAATGTGGAGTCCCTTGCTTTCGAAAATCATTTGTCAATCATTGTCAAATAAATATTTTGTATCATTGTTAACTGAACCATAATTAATCAAAGATTATTGCAATAATTTCAACCTGTGTGATATTCTCCAGAATCCCAAAGTGTTCAAAATCATTAGTGAAGCTAAAAAGAAGAAGAATCTCTCCAAGTGACCATCCGCAAGAAATCCTGGAAACCAGCTCCCTGTTAATGGAGAAAAATGCAATCAGGTTAAAAGCCCGAGTCCAAGAAACTCCATAATTCAAATTTACCTGCGTTGTTTGTTGATGATTTCCAGCCTCTTAAGTGATCACATACATTATTTCATTAATAGCTAATGGGGTTGGCTGGTATTTCCTATTCATTTTGACATTTATTTTACATTTATTGCCTTTGGAAGGATGGAACGGGGAGTCAGCCTTACCAGAAATAAAACCAATGGAATATTTAGTATGCAAAGAGTTTTACAGATGGCACACTGACCTTCTGAATAAACCAATCAGCTTGTGTCAATGTCAGGATCCGAAAACCACAAACATCCAGTTGTGTCCCCCGTCCAGTACACTATACCAAGAATATAACCCGATTCCATAGTTGCCCTTGAAGATCAAACATTGCAGAAAAGATGATACACAAATGCCCAATAGCAGAATGATACTCTATTTTATTTCCTCATTCTTAGCTGTATTAATTGAATTTTTGTGTTCGACAAAGCAGGACAGCAATTGAAATCAAGGGAGTAAATGTAAAAAAAATGTAACTTGATACTTGTATAGCGCACTACTCACCCGCAAGGGTCTCAAGGCGCTTGTACGAATACCACTGTGGAACCCATCCTGGCTTTCCCTGTGAGGCGTCCACTCCTGGGCACCCCAAGGTGGAGGCCAGGCATCCTTAGCATTGTGGGGCCGTTGTGGAGATTAAGCAAGCTATTGCCCAGAGTTGCAGAGTGGGACTCCATGATTGGAATAGGCACCGAGGCGAGAATTATCAGGTCCGTGGAATTTTGAGCCCAAGGTCCCGGGCCCTGGTCCCGGGCCAGACCTCTACATCAGGGTCTGCCGCTCATAAGTAAGGGTCCTGGTAGCCAAACAATCATAACTCTTCACCAGTACACAGTGACAATCAAATAGGTGTTTTTGATAACTGACAGGAATCTGTGTCAAAGAGTCCCAGGGCAGACAGGGTTACATGACCCCTGTTGTAGTAACGGGGCTAGAAACTTCGCTTTCAGCAATGCAACAAATAGCACCTAATAAATCTCAGTCTGATCTGTCCTTTGTCTTATAAAATGAAAAAAACCCTTTGATACCCACACTACTAAATACTATGCACACATTTACAAATAATCATCTGCTCTGGTGGCACAGTGGACTTATACATCAGCTCTAGGAATCTGTGTTTGACCTGCTGGGCACAGGTTTGAATCCCAGAGGGTCCACTTAATCTTTTCTGAGGTATAAAAGATGAGTACAGTTGAGTAACAATAAACATCTGTAAGTTCACCACCAAGACACCCTCGAACATGAGCTTTATACAAATTTCAGGAGGATATCTGTATGGTGTTACCATTTAATGGGGCCTCACAAAGTAAATGGCTTCAATAGGTTGAAGACGGGGTCCCTTATCATAGTGCTGCACAGGCAAAGATTAGCTTACCTCAACCACTGCCTGAGCTTCCACCAACCCTCCAGGCTCCTGCAATCTGCCTTCCTCTCTCACCTACAAATCCTGCATTCACTGAAGCAACAGTACAGGACAGTCCAGACGACAGTCCTTCCACCATCCTGAGAAATCCTGGAACAGCTTCCCACTCAATCTATGGACTTCACCTTCTCTTCAGGAGTTAAGAAGAGGATTCAAGCCCTTGCTATTCAACTGAGGCTACCTAAACAGGTTGGATCTTAGTGCCTGGATACTCTCACGGGTGATTAGCTGCGCATTACAAAACCCACTTGATTCATTGAATGATTGAGCTGGCGTGGTGTGAAGAGCAGGCTGCGGATCACAGGCGGATGGGTTGGAGCTTTACGGTGGTGGTCCCTCACTCATGCTGGTGGATGAAGCGATAGCCTTGTGGTGGCTCTTGCTGATTTTTGGTGCGAGCAGCATGGCTCCGGTACAAACGGGCCCCTTACACGGTCATGAAGAGCCTAAAAGCTTGAATGTAAGAGCTCAAGAGCCACACTAGGTCCCTAGTAGAGTGGCACTACCTGTGTCCAGGGCCTGTAAATTAAATCCTACTAGTGGGCCACTTAAGTAGGACTCTGAACATGTCTCAGGCCTGCCACTGCAGCTTATGTGTGTCCAGTTTTAATCTGCCATTTTGACATGGCAGCATTTTACCAGGCTCAAGGCTTTCTTTTTAATACATATAAGTCACCCCTAAGGTAGGCCACGGAAAGCCCGAGGGGCGGGTGGAACAGTATTTAGGACATGCTGCAGATATTTTGATGTGAGCTGTCGGACTACAAATACAAGAAATTCCTTATCAGTTTTTAATACAATGCTATAAAACACAGAGTCATATGGAGACCTTCTGACCTCAGGAAATATTACACAAAGTGGTACATCTAGAAGTGGGCACCTTCCCACAAGAGGTACTAGGTACTAGGGAAATCTGGACATTGTTGAGAAAATTAGTGTACAGGTCACATTATAATACTTCCTTGCTGGTTCATTCAGAATAACTTCCGTGTAAGCACTGAAGAAGTCCTTTGGGACAAAAACACTTTGGCTACATGTGAATAGAGAAAGAATAGTTTTTTTAAACTAAAGAAGAATAATGTTAATAAAGAAATTTATTCTTTTGAAATAATACAGTAGAGTCTGTGCATTTTGACAAATAATTGTGTTCAAATACACTGGTTTGAATTTCAATCTGCGATATTCGCATATAAAGTAATTGTAGTGCTGAGCCATTTAATTCTGCAATTACTTAAAAGCTGGACATGTACCCCTCTGATAGGATAACATTGGAATTTCCTTATTACATTTTATATGTCTCATTTCCAAATGGGAACCGTTAACCACTTCATCTTTGGCGTGTCTGGAATTGCAATATAACATTTTAACCTATGGTGTAGTCGGATTTTAAATAACAGTTCTGAAAATGCCACTTTCAGAAAGTTAGCATCATCTTGCCTAAGCACTTTAGTCCCATCAGACAGTCTCTGAGGATCCTTGCAAAGCTCCACAAACCAGGATTGAAGGTACTTTGTTCACCTGCCCCAACTAGTAGCCAGCCTGCACTCCATTGTGATCAGCCTGAACTTGTGAATTTGTCCCAGTCTGGAGCAAACCTGTATCCACAGTGGGCGCTTTCTGCTTTTTGGTGCTATTTTAACTAAAATCTTTAAAATTGAATATCACAGGATCTACTGATTGGATGTTGGATATTGTGGTCTTGTTTTATTTACAAAATATAAGTCTATTTTCCTAACTTGGGGGCTGATTATGATGGAGGATTTTCTGCATCCTCCGGGCCGGCGGAAGTCACCGCCGGCCCGGAGGATGTGGAAAATCCCCTGCGGACCCACCAAAGACCTACCGCCACATTAGGATGGCTGGTGGGTCCTGGTTTCAGTCCGCCGCTTTTCCACCGTGGTTGACTTACAACCGCGGCGGAAAATCTGTAATGTGGCTGGCGGTGTCTATCAGACACCGCCAGCCACATTAGGATGGTGCAAAAGAGATGCCTTTCCACGTCGGCTTTTCCGCCGTGGAAAAGCATGTGTAACTTCACTGCGGGGGCCCTTTGCGGGCCCCCTGGGTGAAGGGAGGTGGTGGGGGGTGCACATGGGGGGTACCTATGGTATCTCCCTCCATTTGTATGCAGTAATCGGCAGGCACCGCACGGTGCCTGCCGCTTTCTGCATACAAATGCAATATATGCATTTTTACCATTGCGGCGGGTGCAGCTTGAAGCCGCACCCGCAGCAATGGTAAAAATAGAGGATGTGACCGCCAGGGTGGTGGTCACATCCTAATTTGACAAGAGGGAACTCCGCAGGCCATGCGGAGGTTCCCTCCTCCTCTATGGTCGCGGACGGATTCGAGTCCGTCAGCGATCATAATGAGCCCCTTGGTGTGGGATCCTTTTTGTATGGTGTTTTTCACTTTATTACTGTTTGAAGGTTTGCGCAAATACTTTTACATATTGCCTCTCAGTTAAGCCTTACTGCTCTGTGCTGAGCTATCAGAGGGTTGAGCACAGGTTAAATTAGGGTTGGCTTGTGGTTCACCTTGACAAGGATTGAGGTTGCAGCTTGACCAAGGCTCACTCCAGTCAACCAACATCCCAGTTTCTCACAGCATGGACAGCACTGTCTGCTAGTGAGTCAGTGAGGGATCCTTAGAATTTAAGGTTATTAGAAGAAGGCTTATAGTTTATAAGGAGAGGAAGAGTGGTGTGCGGTTGATTGAGTTGGAGTGGGATGTCTGCTACGTAAAGGTGGGAGATGTACACCTCCTCCACTGAGTTCAACTTGCTTAAACGCTCTTAGAAAGTAACATTTTCATCAAGGTTTTTGCAAAATTGAAAGTAACTTACATCTGTAGTTGGATGTGTGTACTCAAATAGTACAATAACTATGGCATGTCTGAGTGCTTCTCACAACTACTGGTAAAATAACCAATATGTTCTTGTAATAACGGAAATTTCTTAATTGTATCCCTATTAATTTCCTATCACAAATGATATATGGCCTGCTTTAGAGTATGGGGGAAAGGAGCGCTGTCCAACAGCAAGAGTCATACTGAAGGTTCACCTGCCTCATTTAGAGACTTCAGTATGTCAGTAGTGAAGACGACTTGGGCTCCACTGTTGACATTCACATCCAACAGCCCGATAGAGTAAGAACGGTCAGAAGTTTTGCCATTTCTTCACCTGCCCCATATAGAATGGTTGAACCAATGGCAAATTTTTACTTTCACTTATCGCCATACAAAACGTGGTGATAAGTGAAAATAAAAACATTTCAATGACAACCCCACGCCATTGGAGAAAACTCCCATTGTGCGGGTGGTTATTGCTTTTTAATTTTCAAAAAGAAAATCCTAGTTTGGAATTTTTGTTTGAAAATGAAGAAAGAAATTGAAAGAAAATTAATCATGTTTTCGGAGCCGTGCAGCACACTTACAATGCATTGACAGGAACCACAATGACGGCGGTTCCTGCCAATCTAAGAGGTGTCAGCTGGGGCAGTTGGCATCTCTAAATTCTGGAGAACAGTCACACCATCAGGGTGACAAAGTAAAATACTTTTTTGTTCTGATGGTGTAGCTACAAATCAGGCCAATAATTATTATGAATATGATTGGCAAAGGGAAGTAGAGAGTATGGGTGAATGGGGGCGGTTCTGGTTGAGAAGATGGATGTGAGTGAGGAAACATTTTTCTGTAATGTATCATTCATTATATGTATGTATGTATGTGTCTTGTAAAGCACACTGCTGCCCTGAGGCATCATGGCGCTGTAGACCGCTGGGGAACCCGTCCTGGCTATCCCTGTGAGATTGTCTATCTCCAAGGTGAAACCAGGCATCCCCGGCGAATATCGGGGGCCGTTGTAGAGATGAGGCAAGCTAATGCCCAGAGTTGCCGAGTGTGATCCCTGGTTAGAGTAGGCACAGAGGCGAGAATTATTGAGTCCACGACCCTGCAGCGTCAGGAATTGAACCCTGGTCCCGGGCCGTTCTCTGCTTCCGGGTCTGCCGCCTCTAACCAGTGAGCCACACCACTCCACATATGTACAACCATTGCATTTGAAAACCCTGTGTTTCCTCTCCAATGAACCATTGCTCTGCTGCTGTGTGATGGCCATTTAGAGTAAAGGAGTTATTTTCTTGGTGGTTAAATTTTTTCTATTTCTTATTTTGTATCTTATTTTTCATCAATCTACCTTTTGCAATAATATGTGGGGAACCCTTGATTTTATTCATACCCTTTTGTATGCATTTTGGTTATTCAATTCCATTCTTTTTTATTAAAAGGTTTGTGGACCTTTATTTTTATTTCTTTAATCTATTGCTCTTTAGTCATGGTGTTTCGCATATCGCCACATGCAACCTTGCAAATGGTTCTTTTTGAAGCACAGAACCCCTCTGAGTCCAGTCTTTCTTTTTTCACTGTGTGTAACCACTCTGAATTTGGTGATAAGAGAACTCCTTTGGACGTGACAATAAATCCGAATTTTGATCGTTCGTTTCAAATGCTATCTGAGGGTAAATTATTACACTATCAACAACTGAAATATAAAGGTCGTCATGTTGGGTAATCAGAATTAATCTCAAATAAGCTCTTACCTTTAGATGCTGCATAAGATGTTTGAATAATGAACGCTCCAACGAAACATCCGGCCCCATTAAAGAGAGTGAGAAAATGCATTGAAATTCCTCGTATTCTGCCTGGTACACGCCGGAAAGTGATCATTGCACCTTTGAAAAAAAATGAAAAATTAAAGTATTTGTAAATAGAATCTTGTGTAAATACAGTTAGTGCACCAAATACTTCTCCGAGTTTAAAGAATTTGCTAAATATATTTGGGCTGACTGAATTATATTGACCTGCAAACTTTATCTCGGTAAGTTTCTTTCTCTAACAGCTTAAAAACGTACATTAAGGACCTAATAAGAACCTATTCTAGTTTGCATTTGATCATGAGGGTTTCACGCAGAACCTAATTGTAATGCAAGAGCCCACTGATTAAATGGGAATCAAGTTAGAACCAGTGGTTAATTTGTAAAAAGAAAAAAGGAGGGGATACGTTCTTTTAATTACTATGTTCCAGTTGCGATGCAACAAGATGGCGCCTCAGTGCAATGCGACAATCCATGCGATGTGACAAGATGGCGTCTTTGATGTGATAACTTGGATATGATGCGTGCACGCCCGACAGCCTTGCGGCGAAATTAGGGGTTTCTTGAGCAGCGACAGGCTCTGCGATGCACTTCTCTGGTGATGCAACGGCAACCTCTGCGGCGTCAACACACTTCTCGGACGATACGACACGCTTCCTCGGTGATGCGACGGCAAACAGCTGGGAGGCGGCACGCTTCTTCAGGAATGCAATGGCAACAGCTGCGGCGGCAACATGCTTCTTCCTCGTTGCGTCGTGCTTTCAGCTCCCAGCGACACGCAGTCTCTAGAGGTCCTAAAACAACAGCAGGGACCTCTCTGCAGGTAGAATTCACAGCAAGGAAATTCAGGGGAGCTGGTGGTGAAGTCTTTGTCTCCCTGAGACTTCAGAACAGGAGGCAAGCCCAGCTTCAAGCCCTTGGAGATCTTCCTCAAGATGATAAAGTACACACAACGTTCCTTTTCTCCATTCCTTGGAAATAAGTAACCACTGCAGGCCAACCCCTAACAGTAACCAGCGCAGGGGCAGTCTCCTCCTTCAGCTTCCTTGGTTTCTCTCCTTGGCAAAATTTTGTTTTGATTCCCAGAATTGTTCTAAAGTTCTGGGGTCTGGGCCCCTCTTTTTATACATACAATTGATTTGTTCTCTGAAGGCAGAGAGTGTCTGTACCCAGCCCAAACCAGTTCTGTCCTCCCTGGTGCAGCTTCCTGACAGGAGGTGGAGACAGCATTGTTGAAAGCAGACCTGGCCCAGGTAGCTTAAAATAAATCTACTCCCCCTGCTCTCTGTTCAATGTAGGCTCAGCCAAGTGAAAGGAAATTTCCTCCCCCTACTCTGTATTCAACCCAGGTCCTATTCAGCCCAGCCCTGACTCATCAGACTGCTGGAGCCAAAGCCCTCTCCAGCCCACTGTCACTCACAAACCAGACATGTAATACACAAACCTAGCAGAGGCAAACTGGATGGTTAGGCAAGAAAATAACTACTTTCTAAAAATGGTATTTTCAAACACAGAATGTAAAAATCACCCACACTAAAAGATGTATTTTAACATTCTGAGTTCAGGCATACTAAACTCGCTTTTCTACCTTTTTCCCTGGCTCAGTTAGGATTATTAGATGTTATAATCAAACTGCCCATGCTGGCCTATGAGAACAGTTAGTTAGCCTTGCGATAGTGAAAAACGAAATTGGCTGTAATTCACTATCAGGACATGCCACACACACCAGGGCTTGTCCCACCTTTCACATACAATGCACACTGTCCATAGGTGTACCTTGGGCCTACCGTAGGGTGACTAACATGTAGAAAAGGGATGATTTAGGGACTGGCAAGTGGGTGCACTTGCCAAGTCGACAGGGCAGCCCCAGACTGCACACAGGCTCTGCAATGGCAGACCTGAACTATATTTTAGAAGCTGCTTCTGTGGGTGGCACAATCAGTGCTGCAAGCCCACCAGCAGCATTTGATTTACAGGCCCTGGGCACTCATGGAGCACTGTACTAGGGTCTGACAAGTAAATCAAATTAGCCAATCATGGAGTCACTAATCCATTACAGCAATTTACAGCAGAGAGCACTTGCACTTTGGCAGTGAACAGCAGTGGCAAAGTGCCCAAAGCATCTAGACCAGCAAAACATAGCAAAAACATATGGGGCAACAGCGAAAAAATGGAAAGGAGGCCCACGCCAATGGTGCCAGGTCTAGCAAAGGTGTTTTGCCCGACAAAATGTGCATAGACATAATTCTGGATGAAATAATCAAGCATACAAGCCACAGCTTTCCTGTTCTAAATGAATGAGTTGTCTTAAATTATTAATTGTTCAGAAATAATCGTGTGTAACAATTTGGTAGGAAGCCGGGTTCAGTTTAGTTAATGCTGACACTGTGAACAGTATTTTATGTCAACTTATTTGGTGGTATGTTTAATGACTGCTAATCTGAAGGGTAGCTGTATTGTTGTATGATGTTTTTATTGGATTAGAAGGCTCATATTGTCATTAAAATCTTAGTAATATTGAATTTATAGATAGGTATTGTATTGAGGTAATATAAATTTTATGGTCATGTTGTGTTCCCTAGCGAGTACCCCACCGACTCCATGTACGAGTTAAAAGTGCATGTAACTTCCCTCCTGTACCAGCTATGAAGACGCAAATACATTTGCGTCCAACGTTAACTTGTCCTCTTTCAGACCCACCATGAATGGGTTTGATGGTCCGTTCCTAAGTATGCTATGCCAACGTCTTTTTGAAGTATACTCCTACGTTTTGCAGCCTGGCTGAAAGTAGGCCCTGAATCTCTGCCATCGAGCCTCTTTTTCTGGCTTCTGACTGCGAGGGCCTCTGCCCAAGCAGCCCCCGTACCCGTGAACTCTGACTTACTTCTAGCGCGGCCCTCCGTGCTCAGCTCAGCCTGCTGCCTGCCAAGATTGACTATAACCTTCGAGTTATCTGTTTTCCTCCCCGAAGATACATTCCAGCCTGCTAGCTTCAGTAAACACCCTTCCTCAGCTACAGGGCTAAAGGGCCAACCTGTCTTTATGCAAGTAATTCATAGCCTCTGTTGCCATGCTTCCATGGAAGGCCCCATGCCCCACGCTTCTCCTCAGACATTCAGGCGCTTATACACGCACTCACAGCAAGTATAGAATAGCTTCTGCTCTAGAGACCTTCCTGCCCAGATAGCTTAGTTCCTAAACATCAGATATCAGATATGATAGAAGCACAAGTTGATCTGACATGCCAGACTTCTGTCTCTTTCCGCCAGTGTAAATGTCAAGTCCCCTGCACCCCGTCCATCACACGTCATGCAGCTGCGCGCGCATCCAAGCTCCCGATTTCTGCTGACATTGCAACATTCTGTTAGCACCACCCCTTGGTGCCACCCACTTGCGTCACCTATCAGTGACGTTTCTAGCACACACGCCTAGTTTACGCCTCTTGATGATGTACTAGCACCACGTGTATACTGTTATCTTGTCTTCTCTCAGCTGTTACGCCTCTTACATTGAACATTATGATGTAAATCAAGTATATAAGCTATGTATTGTCAATAAACGAGGGCGCGCTCATCTATCCCTTCTGACACCCTGTGTGGTGGTCAGAACATGATATCCTGATTCCTTTATGAGGAATAAAACCCTTAGAAACTCTTACACCACGGACTCTGTTTTCCTTCATTCCGATTGAGTTATTATTGATTAAGTACTTACCTGCATAGAAATTAAGAGAGTAAATTAATTATTTACATCATTTTGGCGCCCGAACAGGGACCCCTCCCCCACCTCACGCGCCGGAAGGTGCGTTGCAATCCGTGTCCCCTGCCATCAGTTAGACGGACAACACGTGTACTGGCAGGATTTCCTGCATCCCCCTCTGACACACGGAGGTGACGAAGACTGCGATCAGTGCCCAGACGAGGCGGTGAGGAGTGCGGAGGATCCCGACCAGAGCCCAGCCGAAGGAAGCAAGGTCCGAGGTGTGAAGAGGCCCACCAGTTTTCCGAAGTTTTCCGAAGTTTTCCGAAGTTTTCCGAAGTTTTCCGAAGTTTTCCGAAGTTCCGAGTCGAGTCCAGTCGAGTTTTCCGAGGCCTTCTGTTTTCCGTGCTTCCCGGTGAGTACCATTGCTGGGTCGTATCTAGACGGGTTTGGGTACGCAAGTCCGGTCTGCACTGTTTTTAGGCAGTGTATCTGTACTGTTTAGCAGTATATAAAGTATTCCGAATTTCTGCACTGTTACAGCAGTGTATCTGTATCGTTGAGCGGTACATTCAGAGTAAGGGGAAGTTAGCTATGTCTTTAAATGTTTCATGTAATTAATGTCGTGGTATGAATGTGATTGTTTTTTGTGCATTATTGTGTTCTTGTATAAATAGTTACGTTTGACATTAAGTATCAAGGATCAAGCATTCCAGTATCAAGTAGGCACAATGCCGTTTTTTAACAAATTAAAGCAGATAGGAACTAGGAAAGGGATGTTAGAGGAAGAGATTCCGATCCCCCCTAGGGACACTCCAGGTAATTTCATGTATAATAAGCATGGCATAGACGCCATCCTGTATCTAGAGTTATGGACCGATTATACCAAGCACTTAGAGGAAAGATACCGATGGCCAGTTAACGGAACATGGGATGCCGAGTGCATCATAAAAGTAGAAGAAATATTACGGAAAAAGAAAGCTAGACAATCTCAGAAAGACGCCATAGAATTTTGGCGTAAGGAATCACGTAAGCGTGCTGATAGAACACTCCGTAGAGAAGACAGGCTTAAAGAATCAGAAAAGGCCCAAGAAAATGAATTAGTTACTGAGGGAATTCGAGTAAAAGTAGAACAAATAGACCGTATCCTAAATAGCAAAGTGAACAACATGTATCTTTTGGCCGATGGTACCCCTGACGCCATTTCAGAAATACCGAAAAATTTGCCGTCACCATTAGTTCCAACTAAAGTAATGCATAAGACTACTAAAGACATATTCCTAAATTCATATCTCGAAGATGTAGCGCCAGCTTACACCAATCTGCCTGTTCGTGCCCTGCCTACTGACAGGGCCGGGGGTGGTACTGCCCCCCAAGATCACTCTCAGCCGACACCGAAAAAGACTAGTTCCGTTCCGCCAGCTCCGCCACTTCCCTCACCTAAAACTGATCTGCCGAAACCACTTCAATCAGATCCTACTAAAAGACAAATTCAGATACTGACTACACACAGAGATAATGCCCAAGTTTCCGCTTCAGGAGGTGCGACCGCGGGTCTCCAGACCCCGCCACCGACTCACAGATTAAATCTCAGAGGTCTGCAGAGTCCTCTTACGCACAGATCCCCCCGTTCTTCTAATTCATCCCGTCTTGATGCACTAAAAGAAAATATGTCAGTTTGTAGATATGATCCAGAACCTGGACAGGACGACTTAATGGTATTAGCGTCTTTACGGTTAAGATCTGCTACTGATAGTTTGTTATGTTATGCAGGAATGAAGGAGCACCTAGATAGAATATATGAGTTCGTTCAAACGGGAAAGGACCCCGACAGTATTAAGGATGCCCTGGAGAAACAGAAAGTTACCATGCAAGCACTGATACTACGATTTTTCATAAATTGTCTAATAAGAGAACGAGACAGGCCCGGAACAGAGCAGAGTGAATTAGATGCATTGAACAAGTGGGGTCAAAATATAGCCGATGGAAAACATGACAGACAAAATTGCATAGAGGCCATGTATAAAAAGATTAAGAAAGCAGTGATAGCAGTACACGAGAAAGAGAAAGAAAAGGCTCCCTCCGAGGAGGAAGAAGAATCTGAAGAACCAGAACCAACTACAAGCACTATAGCATATGTAGGTAGGGGAAACTACCTTAGGAAGGGTATCCGTCCAGAAAGCAAGAGAGTTTTCTTCTCTGCCTTAACGAATCCGAATTCTGCTGAACATCAGTTCCAGGAAACTGATAAACGGCTTCGAGATCGAGTTGGGTACCATGTACTCAATTCTATGGATGAACAAGAATTAGCCCGATCAGCGGTATCATGGGCCGAAAATGCAGAGATATATAATGATGACACCGTAGCACAGACATTTCTGAACCTCTCCCCCGACGAACAGAAATTAGCAGGTGTATATATGATTCAGCACCTTCTCATTAAGTACAGAAAACATTATTCCGATCCAGGTCCCTTACATGAGACACTAGAAGCACTACTGATGGATAGATGGAGAGGCCTAAGCACTAAATTAGTTCAAATAATTCTAGAACAACGACGCAGATATGACACCTTTGTAAGTCCTGAATATGTTCCCGCCCCACCTCCAGAAAGGAAAATGTACCATATGCAGTGCGGGGGTGGTATTGAAAGTCAGAACCCCTTGCGAGAAGTGCACCCTGTTATGGGTGAGGATAAAATTTTGAAACGCGTGTATGTGCACACGCCTCTAACTAAATTAGAACTGTTAGAAATGAAGAAATTAGTACCGTGCCATGATAAAGACCCTGCAGGTTTTCATAGAGAGCTCAAAGACATGTTACTGATGGGGGACTACACATATGATGATATCATGAAAATGTTGAAAGTATTATTGCCTACGGGTATATTCGAGAAATTAAAGGAAAAGGACTGGGAGGTGGGAGACGCAAAGATTGCCTGGGCAGAAATAGAGGATGAAGAAAAGAAACGGGTTCCAGGGTTAGGCCTTGGGGACAAAACTAAAGCATTACCAGGTTTAATAGTACAGGTCCTGCCCAGATTATTGACAACTAGAAAGGAGGATTGGGATGCAATCTCGTCCTGTAAACAGAAACATGATGAAGATACTAGCGACTTTTATTCAAGATTCGAGAAATGTTTTATTATCAATAGTGGCCTCCAGCCAAGTAGCGAGTCGTACCCACATCTTTTTGTATCAAAGTTAGTCGAGAATTCCCTACCGTTAGTTAAAAATAGAGTGTATAAAGTCGAGAGTACATGGCAAGCAAATACGCCATCCCAGATGTTACAAATGTTACAATATCACCAGAATAGAATTAGGGAAGAACAAGATCAGGAACAGAAGCGTATGAAAGACACGAAAATGAAAATGTTAGTAGCCCAGACGGTCCCATCCGACAATCACAGGAAAGGTACGACCCAGACAAGTCACGCTGCAGCTCCTGTTAAAGGGACATGTAATTATTGCAAGCAGCCAGGTCACTACGTACACGAATGTGCAGTTCTGAAACATAACATAGCGACAGGTAAAACTAAAGAGAGACCGCATCCGCCTAGACAAGACCATAACCAGCATCAGTCTACACAGAATACACAGCCCATGCATGCATCTGCACAGACAACACAGACCGTAGCAGTACCACAGCCACAGCCCATTGCTGCAACTCAGCAAGTCTCACAACAGATGTACCAGTATGCCCAGTCTGCTTACCCCGAATATTCCCGATATACATGAAACAGCCTAGAGAGGGAAGGTGGCTTGCCTCTTATCGAGATTCCTGTAGATCAAGAAGGTCCTTATGTACACAGTCAAGTATTGGGGAAAGATAGAAAGTTTTTAATTGACACAGGGGCAAGTCGCACTACAATAAGTCATGACGAAGTTCCAGGGGCACCCCTCTCAGGCTCACAAAATGTTTCCCTTGGTTTTTCAGGACAACCTATTGTAAATGAAGTATCAGAACCAGTTCCCCTGGCTGTGGGTCCATTATCACGTGTTACAGACCTGTTACTAACAAAATCATGTCCGGAAAATCTGTTAGGAATTAAAACACTGAAAGCTCTAGGAGCTATAATATGCTGTTCCCCGGAGGGGGTTAGACTCTTTCTGCGGGATTTCAAGGGCCATTACGTCCTTCGTGAGTTTGACGTCAGATTGAAAAATGTACCTGATTACTTGTGGGCAAAAGGCCCAACTGATGTAGGATGTATGCACATTACACCATACCGCGTTACCCTCAAGGCAGGTGTTGTATTACCCAGAATCAGACAATATAAGTTACCACCCGATGCTGTAGCGGCTTTACTGAAAATCATTGAAGAGCTCATTGCCCAAGGAGTGGTCGTCGAGACCAACTCCAATATCTGTAATTCACCCATCATTCCGATTCTTAAAGGTACTGATCCCAATGCACCGCCAGTATATCGGCTGGTGATTGATCTTCGAGAATTGAATAAATGCATTATCCCACAGTATCCTGTGGTCCCCGATATATCATCTCTCTTGACTGCTATTGATTCAGAAGCAACGTTCTTTACTGTAATTGATCTCAAGAACGCCTTCTTCAGCGTGCCTATTGATCCCGAGAGCCAATATCTCTTCGGATTCTGTTTAAATGGACGCAGTTTCAAATTTTCGCGCGCACCTCAAGGATTCACAGAAAGCCCCAGCATCTATAGTCAAGCACTGAAAAGACAACTAGATTGTATTCAAATGCCAGTTAACACCGCTTTACTACAATACGTCGATGATCTGCTGATCACCGCACGAAGTGAGCCCGAATGTGAAAAAGCATCACTGACAGTTTTACATTTCCTGGCTGACAAGGGACACAAGGTGTCTCCTTCGAAGCTACAATTCTGTGCTCAGCAAGTTGTGTACTTGGGTCACTTACTGTCCAAAGTGGGGAGACAGCTCACTCCCGATCGCATTCAGTTAATTGTGAACATGCCGCAACCCAAGACACAAAAGGAAGTGCGGGCCTTCATAGGCCTCACCTCGTACTGCAGACAATGGATTCCCCAGTATGCATTTCTAGCTAAACCACTCATCCAGTTAACGACACAGGAGGCAGTGACTTCGACTGTCCTCCCTTGGACTCAGGAACACACACAAGCTTTTGAAGAATTAAAGAAAGTTTTATGCCAAGCACCAGTTTTAGCGACACCATGTTACAGCAAACCGTTTACACTTTTTGTTACAGAACGTGATGGTACAGCGTTGTCTGTCCTCACTCAAGACCAAGCAGGTTCACATAAGCCTTGTGCTTATTTTTCTAGTACATTGGATTCAGTAGCTCAAGCACTCCCTGCGTGCTTAAAGTCAGTAGCAGCAACAGCGTTAGCAATAAGACAAAGTGATTCAATTGTTTTAGGTCATCAGTTAACAGTTCAAGTACCACATTCTGTAGAGGTTTTGTTAAACAGAACCCAGACTCAACACTTAACTATAGCACGACTGACAGGTTATGAATTAACACTATTCCAGCCACACATAGAAATCAGACGTTGCAGCATCCTGAACCCCGCAACACTGTTACCTACAGTTATGACAGATCCAGCTCCGCATGATTGTATAGAAATAATTAATGCAGTAACTAAGCCTAGACGAGACTTAACAGATGTCCCATTGACAAATCCAGACCTGACACTTTATGTGGATGGTTCATGCATGAGAACAAGTACAGGAGAACTAGTGGCCGCGTACGCCGTGACCACTGAAACTGAAATTAAAGAAACACATCGTATTGACACCCTGTCTGCTCAAGCAGCAGAGCTCATCGCTCTGACTCGAGCTTGTATTCTAGCCAAGAGCAGAAATGTTAACATATACACAGATTCCCGCTATGCCTTCGGAGTTGTACACGACTTCGGAGTCCTCTGGCAAGAACGAGGTTTTCTGACTTCTCATGGGGCCAAGATACAACATGGCCCCCTCATTCAAGCACTGTTAGAAGCAATACATTTGCCCTCGGGCATATCAGTCATGAAGTGTAAGGCACATACTAAAGTCACAGATTCTGTTTCCCAGGGTAACGACCTGGCAGACCAGACAGCAAAACATACAGCACTGACTCACACCCAGACTACTGATGTGACAAAGACAATAGTTCAGACCCAGTGTATGGCAGTTAGAGATCCCGCCCTAGATGTAATTGATATCCAGACACATGCTACCCCAGAGGAGATAAAGAAATGGACTGAACTAGGAGGGATTCAGACAGACCAAGGTTGGGTGACGAAGGGAAAATCCATATGGTTTCTCCCCGACTCAATGGTTCAAGTCATGATAAATACAGCACATAGTCCTGCCCATCTTGGAGAGAAAGCCATGTTAGACAGTTTACAGAATCTCTGGTACAACAAACACTTACGAGCAGCAGCAAAACAGAAAGTGCGTACTTGCATGATCTGTTGTCAGTTCAATCCAGGTAAAAGCGTCCCTGTTGAGCAAGGTGGATTTCATCCTCCCGATCACCCTTTTGAAGTCCTCCAGATGGATTATATCCAGATGAATAGCTGTAGAGGATTTAAGTATGTCCTTGTAATTGTTTGTGCTCTGTCCCGCTGGACCGAAGCATACCCAGTCCCAGACTACACTGCTCCGACCACTGCCAGACAGTTGGTTCGTGAATTCTTCCCACGGTACGGTTTGCCCCGTGTCGTGTACTCAGATAACGGACAGCCGTTCTCGTCCGAGTTGATGAGACAAGTTTCCCTCTTGCTAGGATATCAGTGGAGGTTCCACTGTGTCCGACATCCCGAAGCAGCTGGCCTTGTAGAAAGGCATAATCAGACACTAAAGATCCGTCTTGCCAAGATCTGTCAGGAAAAAGGGGTCGACTGGATAGTCGCCCTGCCCGTGGCACTATTCTACATGAGAATGGTCGCCCACTCGAGATCAGGGCTATCCCCGTACGAAGTGGTCTTTGGCAGACCGCCGAATATGTGGGGGACGCCCGTTCCGAAAAAGATCACTGATATTGATTGTAACATGTTGACAGATTACCTTGCCTCCTTGATGTCTGCACTCCAATCATGTCGTTCACAGGTTGCCGCAGCCTTCCCTGACAACACCGATGTGAAGGCGAATGAGGTCCGCCCAGGTGACCTGGTAGTCGTCCGGAATTTCGACCGGAAAAGTCCGCTGGAGCCCCGCTGGAAGTCTCCAAAGACCGTTCTGCTTACCACTAGGACCGCCGTGAAAATCGAGGGGAGAAAGGGGTGGGTCCACACGAGTCACATCAAGCTATGCAATGAACTAAAAAACGGACTGAAACAGGACTCTGACTCGTCCACCCCCACCAAAGACTGTGTTGAAGCACAAGACGTTACTGTGCCTAAAAGAGAAAAGACTCCTCAAGAACTTTACCGAATGAAGCTTCGATCTAGCAAGTCAGACAGTTTAATTGTTTAAGTCCTCCCTTAGGTGAATCGGTTAAATAGTTTCTGACATGTATCCCCTAGATCGAGTTAGAGAGAGAGAGGAAAAGAGAAGAACATATTGCAAATCACTTCGTAGTCACTGCATAGTGACACTAATAATCATGTTTATTCTGAGTATTCTAATTATTATTGCCAGCATTCTGCTTCCTATGTACTGGCCTATTTTCAGGCGTGAACAATCTGCTTACAATGTCTCTGCTGAACACTCTTTTAGTGAACTTCCTGCACATGAACTCTCTTACAGACTTGCGCTGCGCAACAATACATTCATTAGTATGTTACACCATTCCCATCAGACAAGTAATGCTACAGACTGTTGGATATGTGGTCGACTCCCTCCCTACCAGAATTACAAGGGAGCTCTGCCTCTCTTTCCGTACCCATTCACTCACAATGGCTCCTGTGGAGCATGGTTTAAAATAATTAATTCTTTAGATCCTGATATTGCTGTTTTCGATGGGGGCTGGGTTTGGGGAAACTTGAACTTAGTCCTGCTCAACGTCTGTTATCCTGATAAAGAAGGACTTCCCACTCGAATAGGAACTGATCTAGAAAATGAAGTATATGGATTAGGTAATTACACAATTAGCCTTATGATCCTCACTGTTGAATCTGAAACTGCTCCAGTTTTGCCCCATATGTTAGTATTACCAGTCACAGGTGAATTATGTGTTAGCAAGAAAGGTTCAGTACACGTAGGTCATAGTAAATGCACTACTGTGGTCGAGTTCAGTGACCATGGTAAATCGTCCTTCAAAGCTATCAGTCATTCCTACTTTGTTTGTGGTCATACCGCATACATACGTTTGCCCCCAGATTGGGATGGTACCTGTTACATTGCATTCCTTCTGCCACCTGTTTTCCTAGCTCCTCCTGATTACCATAGAAATACGAATCTAGCACCGAATAGACCCAAAAGAGATATTCCCCTTGTCGACTACACAGAAACGGCATGGGAACAGTA